>NC_091283.1:398983719-399299433 GCF_032444005.1 Ranitomeya imitator
TAGCAAAAACCTGCTGACGGATTCCTTTTACATGGAATTTCCACTTTTAAAAATTGGTACCCAAATAATGGAACTGGTATAAAATAACAATATCTGATTTGGTATTTACCCTACTTGGCTCATGTCGTCTATATCTGCGGAGCTGCGTGACCGGCTGCAGCGGTGAGGTAAGCTGTCAATGTGATGTCACCGCTGCACCAAAAACACTAAGGCTATGTGCACATGTTGCGGATTTGCCTGCAGATTTGCAGCAGTTATCCATGCGGTGTACAGTACCATGTAAACCTATGGAAAACCAAATCTGCTGTGCCCACGCTACGGAAAATACTGCACGAAAATGTAGCATTGTATTTTCCACACCATGTCAATTCTTTGTGCGGATTCTGCAGCGTTTTACACCTGCTCCTCAATAGGAATTCGCAGGAGAAATCAGCACAAAAAACACAGGAAATCCACAGGTAGAACGCAGTGTGCTTTACCTGTGGATTTTTCAAAAACGGTGCGGAAAAATCTGCATACGAATCTGCAACGAGGGCACATGGCCTATCACAGAAATAGTACCAGCGAGTCCACGTTGGAGCCCTTAAGGGTGACTTCTATTAGACTCTTGTTATTTTACAACAGTTCTGTAATTTGGTGACCATCTTTTTGGAAAAATGGAAAACCCCTTAAATGCCACTCTTGATATTTAAGCTCCTGGCACAATTCTATCTCCCATTTTATAATCAAAGATATTGCTCACTGACCCTCATATCTTCGTGTATGCTCCCACATCTGTAATCATTGGCGATAAAGTTATAAGATGAAGTAGCTACGCAACGGGCAAGTTACTGTAGGTGTAAATTCTCCTTCAGATGTGAAGGAAACTCAACAATAACTTATTAATGTTGGAGTATCCGGATGGGGAGAAGGTTCGGATGAGAACAGAATACTGATTATTCTCTGTATACAGGGATGTGGCAGTTAGTGAATATGTTGAAACTGTTTGATCAAACCGTAGCAAAACGTGATGACAACATCCTAGATATCACTGAATGAAATATTCCAGTTGTAAATCTTTATTCATTACATAGTGGAATGTGTTGAGAACAATAAAACCTTTATAATGATCAACATAAAAAATCACAACTAATACCCCACAGAGATCTGGAGTTGGAATGATGCTCAAAATCAAAGTGGAAAATTAAGTTACAGGCTGATCCAACTTCAGTGGAAATGCCTTAAGACAAGGAAATGGTACACAGTGGTATGTGTGGCCTCCACGTGCCTGTATGATCTCCCTACAACGCCTGGGCATGCTCCTGATGAGGCGGCGGGTGATCTTCTGCGGGATCTCATTCCAGACCTGGACAAAGGCATCCACCAACTCCTGGACAGTCTGTGGTGCAATGTGACGTTGGTGGATGGTGCGAGACATGATGTCCCAGATGTGTTCAATCGGATTCAGATCTGGGGAACGGGAGGGACAGTCCATAGCTTCAATGCCTTCATCTTGCAGGAACTGATGACACACTCCAGCCACATGAGGACTGGTATTGTCCTGCATAAGGAAGAACCCAGGGCCAACCGCACCAACATGGGGTCTGAGGATCTCATCTCGGTACCTAATGGGAGTCAGACTACCTCTGGCAAGCACATGAAGGGCTGTGCAGCCCTCCAAAGAAATGCCACCCCACACCATTATTGACCCACTGCCAAACCGGTCATGCTGAAGTATGTTGCAGGCAGCAGATCGCTCTCCAGACTCTGTCACGTCTGTCACATGTGCTCAGTGTGAACCAGTTTTCAACAGTGAAGACCACAGGGTACCAGTGGCAAATTTGCCAATCCTGGTGTTCTGTGGCAAATGCCAAGCATCCTGCACGGTGTTGGGCTGTGAGCACAACCCCCATCTGTGGACGTCGGGCACTCAGACCATCCTCATGGAGTCGGCTTCTAACCGTTTGTGCAGACACATGCACATTTGTGGCCTGCTGGAGGTCATTTTGCAGGGCTCTGGCAGTGCTTTTCCTGTTCCTCCTTGCACAAAGGCTTAGATAGCGGTCCTGCTGCTGGGTTGTTGCCCTCCTATGGGCCCCCTCCACATCTCCTGGTATACTGGCCTGTCTCCTGGTAGCGCCTCTGGACACTACAGTAAACTGACAGACACAGCAAACCTTCTTGCCACAGCTCGCATTGATGTGCCATCCTGGATGAGCTGCACTACCTGAGCCACTTGTAGAGTGGTTGTAGAGTCCGTCTCATGCTACCACGAGTGTGAAAGCACAACCATCATTCAAAAGTGATGCAAACATCAGCCAGAAAGCATTGGTACGGAGATGTGGTCTGTGGTCCCCACCTGCAGAACCACTCCTTTGAGTGTCTTGATAATTGCCAATAATTTCCATCTGTTGTCTATTCCATGTGCACAACAGCATGTGACATTGATTGTCAAACAGTGTTGCTTCCTAAGTGGACAGTTTGCATTAACTTGGAGTTATATTCTGTTGTTTAAGCGTTCCCTTTATTTTTTGAGCAGTGTAATCTCCTCTCCCCTACACTCCTCTCTATCTACCTAATCCCCAAATTTGTTTCTTATACTTTATTTCCTGTGATGTTTCACAGGAGTCTCAAACATGACGTCACAGGTGTCAGGGGCTGCATTCGCTCCCCAGTGTCAATCGCCCCTCCTGGAACATGACTTTATCAGGGGGCTGGAGTTACTTACTACAGTTTCATGGCTCACCTACCTTGAAGTCGGGGGTGATGGATGCTGCGGAAGATGTGAGTGCAGCTCCGACTCTCCATTTCTACCACTGCCTCTGTAGCTTATTTGTAAGAAGACCTCATCAGAGGCAGAGGTAGAAACAGTGAGTGACACCACCACTACCCCACAGCTTCTACCACTGCCTTCAAAGAATCATCATCAGGAGGCAGTGATAACAGCTGTGAGTGCAGCGCCGCCTGATGATGACGACAACTTTGTGGTGGAGATAGAAGCAGAGAGCGGGCACTGCACTCGCGTCCACCACTGGTTTCCAGGACCTTTTCAGAGGGGGTGGCGATGCAAGAATCTAGTGAGTAACTGCAGCACTGCCTCCTAGTGATGTCCTGTTCCAGGATGGGCCTTGGACATTGCTGGGAAGTAAGTGCAGTCTTGGCCTCCTGCGATGTCACATTTTGAGACTCATTTCAAATGATACAATCACAGGAAGTAAAATAAAACATGTAGAGATTAGCAGGATAGGCAGAAGTATGCAATGTTGTATAATGAAGCAAGTTATAAAAGAGGTTAAAGTATAGGGATAGATGGTTAGAAAATACATTTTAGGTGCCAGCCCACCCCTTTAACTTGCAGTAATAAGCATAGTGCAGAGCTGTAGGTGATGGCTGGTTACTGGGGCTTTTTTCTCAGGTGCCGGATGCCAAATGGTGCACTGAGAAGCCATTTTGCCTTGATGAGTACAGGGCTAAGGCAGCGAACTGATTCATTGCTCCTGGGAAAAGGTAAGCCCAGCTAACAATCTGTCAGAGGGAAATGTATAAATGGGGCATGAGTCAACCAATCATTAGGAACCGCTCAGCTAATTGGTTTCGGGTGGAGTTTCCCACCATTATTCCAAGCCAATTAGCCACTAATTCATCATCCTGATCTGGGAACAATATGAAATGAGCAGACTACTCTTCGTAGCCACGGCCCAGGTCTCTGGCCATAGATGGGAGCCCACGAATTTCCTTGCCCTTCTGGATAAAAGACCCTGCTTATGATTAGCCGAGCTGGCGAGACATCACCTGTGTGTTGCACAGATGACAGCCCGCCAGATGGGTGAATCAAACACTGCAGTGGGGAACCCACAAGCACAGCAAATGTGTGTCTCCCATTTCCATGGCCAGAGTGCACTAACCTGGATTGAGGACATGAGAAGCAATCCGCTCATCGCATTGAAATGTTTGTCTCAACTTAAGTGGGTAAAATAAAAAAAAATATAAAATACAATGAAAGAATAATTGTATAGTTTACATTTTGTAGCCTAGATTACAGACCACCTCTGCAGTCTCCATACTAGCCATTTTCGTAAGAAAGGAGAGCAGCACCTGCAAGCTCTTTGCTTTTGCAGCTTGTAAGAGCTACTCGGAAGCTGGTCAGATTGCTAGATCTGGTCAGCTTCATTCCCTCTACGCTCCTATGAAGAGACAGAGGCATCTCTGATATCAATATTTGAGAGTGCTACGTTTCGACCGGTGGTGTCCCAAACTCAACCTTCAGCTCATGCTCCTCCATGTAAGCAGGAAGTCAAGAGATACTCTGCACTCCTGAAGAAAGATCACACGAAAACTCCATTGATTCAATCCTACCAATCAGCGAATGGGTTAAGATTGGAGTTAAGTTGTTCTCACCTTGTGTTGTGCCTCTGTTGGGGGGGGTATTGGGCAGAATGAATTTTGTGGTTGAAGCTTTTTAGGTTTCTCTATTTCCTTAGAAGGCTCATTTGAAATGCCTTAGTGGAAACTCTTGCACGCCCCAGTGAATAACCTGTATCCTCTTTCATTCCTCCAGTTGGAAGTTCAGGAGATAGTCACGGAATACGACTGGAAGCTGAAATGTGCAGAACACTCGATCGTCAAATTGGAGGCAAACACAGCATCTATACAGGTAGCCAAACAATTGTCCACGGAGACGACCTCACATGGGCTGACAGTCAAACTTTGAGAGGCCAAAAGTGACCAGAGATGACAATCTGTCGAAACCTTGATTAGAACATGAGGGGTAGTCAAAATCCACATTTGTATGGGTTGTACAGAATTATATACGTTTGTTTTTTTTGTGTTGTTTTTTTGTTTTTTTTAAATTTATTTATTTTTTGCATTTTACCAAGAACTTGTCTGGTATTATGACTTGGCTTCCTTCCTTTCAAGTGTGCTACTGTTTTGGAAGAAAGCATCCATGTTTTGGAAATTTCGAACTTAATAGAATTGTTTATAAGTCACTTCTTATTGTGGACCATAAGGCTACGTTTACACGATGAGTTTTTGACGCTGAGTATTTTTGAAAAAATACAAGTAACCTAGCTTAATGGATTCAGAAATGCTGCAGAAAATCTGCAACATCAAAAACTTACCAAAAATCTCATTGTGAGAACTTAGCCTTATGAGACGTTCTCTGGGGGAAAAAGTCCAGTATTCTAATTGAAGACATCTGCAGACCTTCTCCTAGGAAAAGCAAAGTGGTTCATGGTTTAAATAGCTTAGATGAGAGTAAACATTTTATTTATTTTTTTTAGGTAGAGATTGTTTAGAAATAACAAACTGAGGCACACTTGCCTTTCAGGGCCTCCCAGTATTCAGCGGAGGTCGCTTCAGAGGTCTCACTGGTTCCGAAACTTTTCTTTGTTCTTTTCAGAAGTCTTGGCAGTGTTGGCACCATTGGAACCAGTGACTGGCTGAAGCAATCATCATGTAATTGAAGAAACATTAGCAGTCCCCTGACTGCTTCAGCCAATCACAGGCTGTACCGGTGCTGTGATTCATGATCGGAGGAGACACCACTTCTGGAGCAACCTATACTGGATCCGAGGGACTACTGAAAGGTAAGTATGCCTTTAGTTATTTTCAGACAATCTATGCCTAAAGTGTGTGTGTGTGTGTGTGTATAATATATATATCTCTTACTGTCGGACAACCTTTAAAGGGAATCTGTCAGAAAGATCAACCCTACTAAGCCATCTCTTTGGTCACGTAGGTCATAGAAAGTTGAAATAAAATTATGCCTTGATAGCTGCGATCCAGTGTTTTATTCCAAAGAAATTCACATTTTTCTCAATACGTGAATGAGCTGTTAAGATCTATGGGTTGGACATAGATCTCCCATAGAGTCTGCTTTGAGAGATTAGTTTATATAAAAAGGGGACGGAACTGGTGTGAGCCATGTAATGAGTCTGCTCTCCTGATCTAAATGTCTCATTGGTAATGCCCCTTTACAATCAGTTCTGGAGGCAGATTCTCAGGAAGATCTATTTCTGGCCCATAGATCTTAATAGCTCATTTACATATTAAGAAACATATGGATTTCTTTGGAATAAGACATCGGATCGCAGCTAACAAGGAGTCACTTTATTCAGCTTCCTATCTACATGTCCATATAGATGGCTTTGGAGGAATTATCCTACTGACAGATTCCATTTAAGGCTGAACACTGTCAAGTTTGATGGACAGATCCACCACTTATTTTACAAAAAGTGTACATCAGAAATTAGTCAAACCTGGTGTTTTTGGAGCCAGTGTAGACCTTCTTTTGGAAGTACTTTCTAAAGGCTCTTGCTTGCAAATTTGGTGGCGTATTGTAAAAAAAAAAAAAGAGGAAGGACATGGTCAACCATTTAATTGACATTGCAATGCTAGAACTGAAGCGATGAAAACTCTCTTGGATTCCCAGAAGTCACCAAATCTGGGTTCTGCAAAAACTATTTGAAAACAAACGTCCTAAATGCCAACTGGCTAAAGTTGGTCTGGTTGGTGGTCATGTTCTAATGGCATACCCAAGCTCAAATGGCTTTTTTTGTCATGGGTTCACTATTGGGCAAGGCGATCATTAGTGTCAGATGTTACAGAATTTTGGTAGAACCATTCTCTCTTTTTGCGTATTTGCAGAACTCCGTAGCAGAAGCAAAACGAGCAACAGATCTGCAATTCGAAGAACTTCATGATGCAGTGAAGAAGGCTCATTCCAAAGTCCTGGAATTTCTGGAGCAAAGAGAGCGAGCGGCCATCAACCAGGCTGACGGTATTAAGACCCACCTGGAGCAGAAATGCAATGAACTTCGGAAAATTAAAGCCAAGGTGGAGAGGATTGCAAATCACTCAAGCAACTTCTGTTTCCTTCAGGTATGAAATGCGTGAACATTGAGGCAAGAAGTCCCTGTGGGCTTTCACTCGGCTTCCCAAAAACAGCTAACAACTTTTGAAGTTTGATTTTGTGAAAAATTTTGCACCGTTTGGCTCTTAGTCTCCATGTTTCCCCGGCACATTCAATTTTGATATGGTTTGTGGTTAAAAATCAGCTGAAAGGAGCTAAAATAAACAAAACAGAAACTCTCCATTTGGACTAACTCTCTTATCTTTCAGAACAAGATAACTGATAAATTCTCAGTTTTCCCACTTTGCAGCCAGAAATAAAAAGAGCGACCCCGAGGCTGTAAAAGATGAGCTGTTCAAATTTTTTTTTAAGGAAACCCAATTGAAAAAAATGATCTTTAGCTAAAAATACATGCATTTGAGAAAAAAAATTGTCCCCAAAAAGTGGACAACTTCTTTAAATGTTTATGTAATTCCAGAAATACACAAAGCAAAAAGAGGGAAAAAAAGTAGGTTGTTATAGGTCAGGGCCACTTTTAAATGATATTTTGACTTCTCCTATAGCTATAGGGTGGACATACAGCTTTGATGATAGACATTTGCGTGTTTGATGCTAGACATTTGGTCATTGCATTAATTACCCATATATATATATTTCAATTATAAAATGAACAATTTTTTTTTTTTTAAATGTCTTGCTTTGTGGTTTCCACAGGAATATTGTGAGTTTAAGAAGGCGACTGGAGATGACACCCTCCCCAGCGTTTATATCGGCCTCATAGACAAGCTGTCGGGGATCAGAAAGGTGGTGAATGATTCCACACAAAAAGTTATTAATGACCTGCAGACATCATACACTGATAACCTTCAGGAGTTTGCTAAGGAAGGTAAGGGAACAGAATTCCCCTTTAAAAGTACATTTTAATCAATAGATGTTGGAATAATAATTTCTACAATTTGACCTGTTAAAAATAAATGCTCCTGTGCTGAGATCTTATAAATGTGTAATGGCTGTGCCAGCCCACGCAGAGCTGCTCCAGTTCATGGCCTGCACATACCACAGCTTCTACTCAGGGTGAAGCATATGTCACTTATGATAAGCGAGTATGCAAGCATCACAGCAGAGGCTCACAACTGCTGCTTTCTGAGAACACCATTCCCTGCCTGTTTTATCACAGGAGTAAGTGTTTCTACCATGTCACCATCACTCTGAGCTCATCACAAATCAAGTCAGTGGCTGCCTCACCTACATCACTGACTTGATTTATGAAGAGCGCACAGGATTGGTGACACTGTAGAAACAATCACTCCTGTGATAAAACATGCAGAACTTTGTTTAAAATCCTCAGAACACTCTGCGCTACAACATTTTAGCTTTTTAAAGATGACTTGAGGCAAGTGGCCAGTTTTTCCTCTTATTTTATCGCCCCCAATCCTCTTATTTTATTTTTTAATCCAACAGACAGCTCCAGAGATATTCGCATTTTGGTTTGATAGAAATTTTTATGGTCTTTATCGTGGGGGTGACATGGCATTGCTGACACGATCCTCAGGGGTATATATAGATTGTGCTGCATAATTATCTTGTGAGCGATGCCTGCTTAGGAAAGGCTATTTAAAAATCAGCACTAAAGAAAAAGGCCCATACCCCTGGAACCATATGTCGGATTTAAAAACAAAACAAAAAAACAGACTTTATCCCGGCTGCTTCCTTTTTAAATTCCATTAGCATAAAGCTAATTGTAGTATGTAGAAAACATGTACAGCGGTATAAATGTACCTAGAGCTTTGTCCTGAGCTTAGAACACAAGCTGCTGGCAAAAAGTTCAGGGAAGTAAATATTTAAATTGTGATTTGATAAATTAATTTTACGACCTTGAAAGAAAACAAAGGACAAGTGAATCAGAAGAACAGTGAGAACCAGCAACCACACCTAAAAGGAGTGAATACTTTAATAGCCATACATATGTATAAAAATTGTTCAACTCTTTATGCAAATATTATTTGCAAAACAGTTTGTCAAAAAGAAATTCGACTTAATGTGCACATCAAAAACGGCAGCCACCTGGTGGCTGCCATAGGTATTTTATCTTTATTTTGTCGGAAACTAAAAAACCAAGACTAATCCACAAAAATGAATGATGACGACTTGTGAGAATGATGTACAGTTATGCTCAAGTTTACATACCTCTGCAGAATTTTTGCTTTCTTGGCCTTTTTTCAGAGAATATGAATATCACAAATATTTCTCAACTCATGGTTAGTGGTTAGGTGAAGCCATTTATTGTCAAACTACTGTGTTTTCTCTTTTTAAGTCATAACGACAACCCAACACATCCAAATGACCCTGATCAAAAGTTCACATACCCTGGTGATTTTGACCTGAAAACATGCACAGAAGTTGACACAAATGGGTGTGAATGGCTACTAAAGGTAACATCCTCACCTGTGACCTGTTTGCTTGTAAGCAGTGTGCGTGCATAAAAGCTGAGTGAGTTTCTGGGATCCAGACAGACTCTTGCATCTTTCATCCAGCCACTGACGTTTCTGGATTGTGAGTCATGGGGGAAAAAAAGAATTGTCAACAAATCTACTGGAAAAGGTAGTTGAACTGTATAAAACAGGAAAGCAATACAAAAAGATATCCAAGGAATTAATAATGCCAGTCAGCAGCGTTCAAACTGTGAGTAACAAATGGAAAATCAGGGGCTCTGTAAAAACAAAACCATGGTCAGGTAGACCAACAAAAATGCCATCCACAACTGCCAGGAAAATTGTGCGGGATGCAAACAAAAACCCACAAATGACATCAGCTGAAATACAGGACTCTCTGAAAACTAGTGGTGTGGCTGTTTCAAAATGCATAATAAGGAGGCACTGGGCTGCATGGTTGAGTCGTCAGAAGAAAGCCATTACTGCACAAATGCCACAAAGTATCTTGCCTACAATATGCCAACCAGTACCTAGGCAAGCCTCAAAACTTCTGGAACAAGGTAGTTTGGAGTGGTGAGACCAATATTGAACTTTTTGGCCACAACCATAAACAATACATTTGGAGAGAGGTCAACAAGGCATATGATGAAAGGAACACCATTCCTGCCGTAAAACACGGAGGTGGATCGTTGATGTTTTGGGGATGTGTGAGCTTCAAAGGCACAGGAAAGCTGGTCAAAGTTGAAGGAAAGATGAATGCAGCATGTAAATGCAAATACTGGAGGCAAACTTGCAATCACCAGCCCTCAAGCTGCGCATGGGACGTTCTTGGACGTTCCAACATGACAACGATCCAAAACACAAGGCCCAGTTGACCTGTCATTGGCTACAGCAGAACAAAGTGAAGGTTCGTGAGTGGCCATCTCGGTCTCCTGACCTCAATATCATTGAGCCACTCTGGGGAGCTCTCAGGTATGCAGTTCATGCTTGACAGCCCAGAAATTTACAGGAACTGGAGGTAAAGTGCCTAATCTTCTTGGCAAAAAGCCATCTTAGAAAATAAAGAACCTCATCCACAACTACCACAAAAGACTTCAAGCTGTCATTGATGTTGGGAGGGGCAATAGACGGTATTAATAAATGGGGTATGTGAACTTTTGATCAGGGTCATTAGGATGTTTTGGGTTGTCATTATGATTTAACCCCTTAACCCCCAAGGGTGGTTTGCACGTTAATGACCGGGCCAATTTTTACAATTCTGACCACTGTCCCTTTATGAGGTTATAACTCTGGAACGCTTCAACGGATCCCACCGATTCTGACAATGTTTTCTCGTAACATATTGTACTTCATGTTAGTGGTACAATTTCTTTGATATTACCTGCGTTTATTTGTGAAAACTGAAATTTAGCGAAAATTTCTCAATTTTCCAACTTTGAATTTTTATGCCCTTAAATCACAGAGATATGTCGCACAAAATACATAAGTAACATTTCCCACATGTCTACTTTGCATCAGCACAATTTTGGAACCAAATTTTTTTTTTTTGTTAGGGAGCTATAAGAGTTAAAAGTTGACCAGCAATTTCTCATTTTTACAACACATTATTGTTTTTTTAGGGACCACATCACATATGAAGTCACTTTGATGGGTCTATATGATAGAAAATACCCAAGTGTGACACCATTCTAAAAACTGCACATCTCAAGGTGCTCAAAACCACATTCAAGAAGTTTATTTACCCTTTAGGTGTTTCACAGGAATTTTTGGAAATAAAAAAAAAAATGAACATTTAAAACTTTTTTTTCACAAAAATTTAATTCTGCTTCAATTTGTTTATTTTTCCAAGGGAAACCAGGAGAAATTGGACCCCAAAAGTTGTTGTAAAATTTGTTCTGAGTACGCTGATACCCCATATGTGGGGGTAAACCACAGTTTGGGCGCATGGCAGAGCTCGGAAGGGAAGGAGCGCCGTTTGACTTTTCAATGCAAAATTGACTGGAATTGAGATGGGACGCCATGTCTGGTTTGGAGAACCCCTGATGTGCCTAAACATTGAAACCCCCCACAAGTGACACCATTTTGGAAAGTAGACCCCCTAAGGAACTTATCTAGATGTATGGTGAGCACTTTGACACACCAAGTGCTTCACAGAAGTTTATAATGTAGAGCGTAAAATTAAAAAATCATATTTTTTTTCACAAAATTTCTTTTCGCCCCCTATTTCTTATTTTCCCAAGGGTAACAGGAGAAATTAGACCCCAAAAGTTGTTGTGCAATTTGTCCTGAGTACGCCGATACCCCATATGTTTGGGTAAACCCCTGTTTGGGCGCACGGGAGAGCTCGGAAGGGAAGGAGCACTGTTTTACTTTTTCAACGCAGAATTAGCTGGAATTGAGATCGGACGCCATGTCGCGTTTGGAGAGCCCCTGATGTGCCTAAACATTGGAAACTCCCAAATTCTAACTGAAACCCTAACCCAAACACACCCCTAACCATAACCCCAATCACACCCCTAACCCTAATCCCAACCCTAATCCAAACCGTAAATGTAATCCAAACCCTAAGTTTAGCCCCAACCCTAACCCTAAGCCGTAACCCTAACTTTAGCCCCAACCTTAACCCTGGGAAAATGGAAATAAATACATTTTTTTTAAATTTTATTATTTTTCCCTAACTAAGGGGGTGATGAAGGGGGGTTTGATTTACTTTTATAGCAGGTTTTTTAGCGGATTTTTATGATTGGCAGCCGTCACAGACTAAAAGACTCTTTTTATTGGAAAAAATAGTTTTTGCGTCTCACATTTTGAGAGCTATAATTTTCCATATTTTGGTCCACAGAGTCATCTGAGATCTTGTTTTTTGCGGGACGAGTTGACGTTTTTATTGGTACCATTTTCGGGCATGTGACCTTTTTTGGTCGCTATTTATTCCGATTTTTGTGAGGTAGAATGAACAAAAACCAGCTATTCATGAATTTCTTTTGGGGGGGCGCTTATACGTTTCCACGTTTGGTAATATTGATTAAACAGTTTTATTCTTCAGGTCAGAATGATTACAGCGATGCCTCATTTATATCATTTTTTTTTAAATGTTTTGGCGCTTTTATACGATAAACTATTTTATATAAAAAATAATAATTTTTGCATCGCTTTTTTTCTGAGGACTAACTTTTTTATTTTTTTGCTGATGATGCTGTATGGCGGCTCGTTTTTTGCGGTACCATGTTTATTTATATCCGTCTTTTTGATCGCATGTTATTCCACTTTTTGTTTGGAGGTATGAAAAATAATGCTGCGTTTTTTTTTGCCTGTTTTTTTTTTTTTTTTTTTTTTTACGGTGTTCACTGAAGGGGTTAACTAGTGGGACTTTTTTTTTTTTTTTTTTTTTATAGCTCGGGTCGTTACGGACACGCTGATACTAAATATGTGTACTTCTTATTGTTTTTATTTAAACAAATGTATTTATTGGAAAAATATGTTTTTTTTTCTTTATTTAGGAATTTATTATTTATTTCTTTTACACATGTAAATAATTTTTTTTTTTACATTGCCCCAGGGTGAACATCACATTATATTGACAGATCGTTGATCTGACGCTTTGCAGTGCACTGTGTCAGATCCAGCGATCTGACAGGCACTGCAGGGACGCTTGCCGGCGCCTGCTCTGAGCAGGCGATTGCAAGCCACCTCCCTGCAGGACCCGGAAGGCCCCCGGCAGCTATTTTGGATCTGGGCCTGCAGGGAGGAGGAGGTAGGAGACACTAGGAGCAACGCGATCACATCGGGTTGCTCCGAGGGTCTCAGGGAAGCATGCAGGGAGCCCCCTCCCTGTGCGATGCTTCCCTGTGCCGCCGGAACGCTGCGATCATGTTTGATCGCAGTGTGTTGGGGTTAATGTGCCAGGAGCAGTCCGTGACCGCTCCTGGCACATAGTGCCGGATGTCAGCTGCTGTAATCAGCGGACACCCGGTGGTGATCGGCCGTGCTCCACCCCCCCGTGAGCGCGGCCAATCGCCTATGACGTACTATCCCGTCACTGGGAATTAAGTCCCAGGTCAACTCGACGGGATAGTACGTCATATGGGATAATGGGGAGAAAACACAGTAGTTTGACAATAAATTACCTCACCCAACCACTAACCATGAGTGGAGAAATAGTTTTGGTGTCATCATTCATATTCTCGGAAAAAAGGCCAAGAAAGAAAAAAATCTGCCGGGGTGTGTTACCTTTTGAGCACAACTGTATATATTTTTGCAAGTTATTAAATAAAAATCTACTTTTTCCACCAAGTCAGAATTGGAATTGTGCCAATAAACTGGAGAATAGGAAAGATTAAATTCCCATGTCGTGGTTTGCCACCTCGGGCCCAGGACTTGTCGTATCACTTTTATCTGCAGTGTTGATTTAAGGTCAATGATTTATTTTTATTTTTTTTCCCATCACTTATTTTTTTTTGCAGAAGACGTCAGGATAAAGACCATGGTATCTGCAATTGTTTCCAAAAACCACAAGATAACGGCTCCAGACCCCTCAGTGAGAGATGACTTTCTGAAGTGTAAGTGCTCGAATGTGCTGTCTACTCCTGGCAATCAATAACAGTTTAGAATCCTAATCTGAAAAGTTAGACTCTTGCAAATTTTATGAGAAAGTACTATCCCTGAGATACTGAAGCCACACCCGTGTCTTATGTGGAAATGGAAGCTGAAGAAATTGTGGGAGGTGAATCGACAAGTCAGTAATCTGTGGTCTCCGGATGGGAGACCTGAGAACCACCTCCTACTTCACCGTGTCTGGTGCAACATCATATGTGCTTCACACCTCAATGATGTCACGCCAGGCTGGCTAATTATAATCAAGAGCCTTTCAGGTACCAGGTGGTTCTCGAGACTCTCATCCAGTGATCATTGATACTACCGACGGACCCGGTGCTCTGTCGATAAGCACCAACTCTAATTTCCATTGCACCTTTCTGATCGCCCTATGTCCGTCGACACTTCAGAATAGAGGGGACACAGCACTGCTCAAAAATAAGGGAACAATTGTATCACAGTATAACCCTTAATTAAAGCTTGGGGAGAGATTGTGAATAGATATCACTGGCTTTGGTGGAAATGACAGTCACTACTATAGGAACACTGGAGATAATCAGCAAGACAACCTCAAAATGAGGATAAAAAAAGCAGAACTGGTTTTGCAGGTTGTGGCAACAGACACTTCTCCTCTCCTGATCCTTTTTTTCCCCTGGTATCTTTACTTCCTCGTGCTACCATTAGTAATATCTGCAGCCCAATGAGGCTTTTATTTGTCTCGGTTGATGACTATCACTGGCTTGGAAACTGGCTTGGCCACTATCGCTTACTTATCAACTCAGTGGGAGACTAGCCCTCTTGATTAGAGTTGAGCGACTTTTAGTTTTTTAGGGTCGAGTCGGGTTTCGCGAAACCCGACTCTCTCAACAGTCGAGTCGAGTGGAATCGGCCGATTATCGCGAAAAGTCGGGGATTGACCGAAACACGAAACCCAATGCAAGTCAATGGGGGAGCATAGTCGACAGTGAGTGGAGGCCAGGAAAACATGTACAGTGCCCATTTTAATGGCAAAAACATCCATTCTTGTTACTGAAGCTTGTCAATCTTAATTTACCTTATAATAATAGTAAGGCATTGGAAATTGGGGGTCATTTGGCTAAAGTTGTGGGGGGTAGGGCTGGTTCAAGTATTTAGTGGGCCCAGGAAATCTGGACCACGTCACGGCAGTGGAGCAGGGAGAGGTAAGTATTTCAACTTTGCAAGTGCTGTGATCCCGAGCAAGCAGGGGGGCCCACTCGTTAGCATTGGCACTGGCAAAGGGCCCCTCAAAGTACGGCGGTGTGTTTGCACGGCGGGGGCGCCTCCCACCGGCAACGACACTTTTTGTACTATGAGGGGCCCTGTGCCAGTGACGTCGCCAATGAGTATTACTCCCCCCACCTGATGAAGGAACCTGCAATTTCATCTACACCTTCCTCTTTGTCCCCGTGTAAGGTGGTATGGTATGCGGGAAAAGGAACCTGACTTTCAGCAGGGTCACAATCTTGCTGTGTAGCGTGCACGGGGAATGTTGCGTTATGGGTCAATGTACCAGTGTACATGTAGCAGACTCCTCTATCACTGGCTGGGCAATGGGCAGGATGAGGAGGAAACACAGATATAGGCCCAAAGAATAAAGTGGGCTAAATGCAGTTCAAAATTGGTAACACAGGACTAACCAGGGGGCATTGCAGTGGAGGACAACTGTAATGAGAGGCTGACACAGAGAGTAGGCCCAAATCAGTAAGTAGTCTAAATGCAGTTCAAAATTGGCAACAGTAGTAAACAGGCGGCACAGCTTTGTTCAGTGGAGGAGAACAGCAAGGAGCGGCAGACACCGATAGTAGGCCCCAACCCAACTAGTAGGCCAAATGCAGTCTAACATTAACAACTACTTAACGAGAGCCTGAAAATGGAATTTCAGGACAGGAAACCAGGAGAACAGCAAGGAGCGGCAGACACTGTTAGTAGGCCCCAACCCAACTAGTAGGCCAAATGCAGTTGTTCCATTTAACAACTATTTAACAAGAGCCTGAAGATAGAAGCTCAGGAAAGGCAACCTGGAGAACACCTTGGAGCGGAAGACACCGTCTCTACAACCCAGACCCAACTTGTAGGCCTAATGCAGTGTTGTTTCAACAACTACTGAACGAGAGCTAGAAGATCGAAGCTATGGAGAGGCAACCTGGAGAACACCTTGGAGCGGCAGACAGTCTCTACACCCCAGACCCAACTTGTAGGCCTAACGCAGTGTTGTTTCAACAACTACTGAACGAGAGCTAGAAGATCGAAGCTATGGAGAGGCAACCTGGAGAACACCTTGGAGCGGCAGACACAGTTAGTAGGCCCTACCGAAGTAGTAGCCCCAATGCAGTTTTCAAATTCCTATAGGCTGAAAACCAGACTATTGACGCTCAGCTTTTTTCAGAGGAGGACAGCTGTATTGAGTGGCGCAGACACACAGGTAGTAGGCCTTAAACAAAAAATTTGGCTCAATGCAGTTTAAAAAAGGTTACAGGGGTACACAGGCAGCATTGCTCTGGTCAGTGGAGGACAATTTCAATTATGGACCGCAGACAGACTTAGTACGCCTACAATTAAAAAAAAGGATGCTCTATGCAATTTAAAATAGGTTCCAGGGGTACACGGACAGCATTGGTCTGGTCAGTGGAGGACTATTGGAAGGAGGGACCGCAGACAGGCTTAGTAGGCATAACATAACAAAAGTAGGCTGTAGACACTTGGAATTATCTTGCAGGGGTACACAGGCAGCATTGGTGTTGTCAGCGGAGGCCGATTGTAATGAGTGTCTGACAGTTAGTACTCCCAAAAAATAAATAGATGTTAATGTCTGGCAATACAACAAAACCAAAAAACAAAAGGGTGGCATAGTTAGGTACAGGGGTGGGCTCCTCTGCTGTGTTTATGACCTAGTAATTTGGCGCAAAGTATTTACTGGTGTAAATATAGGACACTGCCCCAGACTATTTTAAGTAGCATCATACATGTCAACACATAGGTATTGTCAGTGCCAGGCATTGAAGGATGTCAGCGCATAGACTAAACATTGGTGGAGCTGTGAGAGATAATTTTGCAAATCGTAGAGCACTGTTTGAGCTGGGGGGGGGGGGGGACTGTCTTGTGGCCGGCGGTACAGGCCCAGGGCCCCTCATGTTACAACGGTGTGTCTGACGTTGGTTGTGCGCCACCACCGCCAGACACACTTTATTGTACTATGAGGGACCCAGTGGCAGTGCCGTCGACCAAAAGCGTGCACACCCACCTCTTAAGACAAACGGCACTCTCACAGGTGCTTGCGCCAAGTGGCGAGACCACGGCCCCGTGGGGGGAGTTTGGCCATTTAGGGTGGTGTAAACATGCCGTATGCTGGACAAACAGCTGCTGCAAATTACGAGATTGGAAAACTCAGTCAGAGCAGTCCAGAAGCAAGACCTTTGCATTGGAAAGCTAGGTGTCAGCCGGGAAAGGTGGGGCAAAATAATTCGAAATCCAGTAGTGGTTCATTTTAATGAAGGTTAGATCATCAACATTTTGGGTAGCCAGACGAGTCCTTTTTTCGGTTAATATTGAACCAGCAGCACTGAATACTCTTTCTGATAGCACACTAGCTGCTGGGCAAGCAAGCTCCTGCAATGCATATTCTGCCAATTCTGGCCATGTGTCTAATTTGGATGCCCAGTAATCAAATGGGAATGACGGTTGAGGGAGAACATCGATAAGGGATGAAAAATAATTAGTAACCATACTGGACAAATGTTGTCTCCTGTCACTTTGAATTGATGCTGCAGTACCTGTCCTGTCTGCAGACATAGCAAAATCACTCCACAACCTGGTCAGAAAACCCCTCTGTCCAACGCCACTTCTGATTTGTGCACCTCTAAAGGTACCTTCACACTAAACGATATCGCTAGCGATCCGTGACGTTGCAGCGTCCTGGCTAGCGATATCGTTCAGTTTGACACGCAGCAGCGATCAGAATCCTGCTGTGATGTCGTTGGTCGGGGCTAGAAGGCCAGAACTTTATTTCGTCGCTGGATCTCCCGCTGACATCGCTGAATCGGCGTGTGTGACGCCGATTCAGCGATGTCTTCGCTGGTAACCAGGGTAAACATCGGGTTACTAAGCGCAGGGCCGCGCTTAGTAACCCGATGTTTACCCTGGTTACCATCCTAAAAGTAAAAAAAAAAAACGCTTCATACTTACCTTCCGCTGTCTGTCCTCCGGCGCTCTGCTTTCCTGCACTCACTGTGAGCACAGCGGCTGGAAAGCAGAGCGGTGACGTCACCGCTCTGCTTTCCGGCCGCTGTGCTCACAGCCAGTACAGAAAAGCACAGCGCCGGGGAAAGACTGCGGAAGGTAAGTATGAAGCGTTTGTTTTTTTTACTTTTAGGATGGTAACCAGGGTAAACATCGGGTTACTAAGCGCGGCCCTGCGCTTAGTAACCCGATGTTTACCCTGGTTACCGGCATCGTTGGTCGCTGGAGAGCAGTCTGTGTGACAGCTCTCCAGCGACCAAACAGCGACGCTGCAGCGATCCGGATCGTTGTCTGGATCGCTGCAGCGTCGTTTAGTGTGAAGGTACCTTTACACCTCTGGTCTGCTGCCCCCTGCAGCTTGTGTGAGAACGATTACCGGCGCTGTGTGCTGGGAATGCCTGAATCATGAGTTGATTGTTTGGTTGCTAATATTTGTTCCAAGTTCTCATGTGGCATAATATTTTGCAATTTGCCTTTATAGCGAGGATCAAGGAGGCAGGCCAACCAGTAATCGTCATCGTTCATCATTTTAGTAATGCGTGTGTCCCTTTTGAGGATACGTAAGGCATAATCTGCCATGTGGGCCAAAGTTCCAGTTGTCAAATCTGCGGTTGTGCTGGGTTGAGGGGCAGTTTCAGGCAAATCTACGTCACTTGTGTCCCTCAAAAAACCAGAACCCGGCCTTGCCACGCCACCAATTTCCAGTGGCCCCGGAGAAGCTTCCTCATTAAAAAAAATACTCATCCCCATCATCCTCCTCGTCCTCCTCCTGTTTGCCCGCTACCTCGTCCTGTACACTGCCCTGACCAGACAATGGCTGACTGTCATCAAGGCTTTCCTCTTCCTCTGCTGCAGACGCCTGATCCTTTATGTGCGTCAAACTTTGCATCAGCAGACGCATTAGGGGGATGCTCATGCTTATTATGGCGTTGTCTGCACTTACCAGCCGTGTGCATTCCTCAAAACACTGAAGGACTTGACATATGTCTTGTATCTTCGACCACTGCACACCTGACAACTCCATGTCTGCCATCCTACTGCCTGCCCGTGTATGTGTATCCTCCCACAAATACATAACAGCCCGCCTCTGTTCGCACAGTCTCTGAAGCATGTGCAGTGTGGAGTTCCACCTTGTTGCAACGTCGATGATTAGGCGATGCTGGGGAAGGTTCAAAGATCGTTGATAGGTCTGCATAAGGCTGGAGTGTATGGGCGAACGGCGGATATGCGAGCAAAGTCCGCGCACTTTGAGGAGCAGGTCGGATAACCCCGGATAACTTTTCAGGAAGCACTGCACCACCAGGTTTAAGGTGTGAGCCAGGCAAGGAATGTGTTTCAGTTGGGAAAGGGAGATGGCAGCCATGAAATTCCTTCCGTTATCACTCACTACCTTGCCTGCCTCAAGATCTACAGTGCCCAGCCACGACTGCGTTTCTTTCTGCAAGAACTCGGACAGAAATTCCGCGGTGTGTCTGTTGTCACCCAAACACTTCATAGCCAATACAGCCTGCTGACGCTTGCCAGTAGCTGCCCCATAATGGGACACCTGGTGTGCAACAGTGGCAGCTGCGGATGGAGTGGTTGTGCCACTGCGGTCTGTGGACGAGCTCTCGCTTCTGCAGGAGGACGAGAAGGAGGGGGGGCGAACGGCTACAGCCAACTGTTTCCTAGACCATGGGCTAGGCAGAACTGTCCCAATATTGCTGTCCCCTGTGGACCCTGCATCCACCACATTCACCCAGTGTGCCGTGATGGACACGTAACGTCCCTGGCCATGCCTACTGGTCCATGCATCTGTTGTCAGGTGCACCTTTGTACTCACAGATAGCCTGAGTGCATGGACGATGCGCTCTTTAACATGCTGGTGTAGGGCTGGGATGGCTTTTCTGGAAAAAAGTGTCGACTGGGTAGCTCGTAGCGTGGTTCAGCGTAGTCCATCAGGGCTTTGAAAGCTTCGCTTTCAACTAACCGGTAGGGCATCATCTCTAACGAGATTAGTCTAGCTATGTGGGCGTTAAAACCCTGTGTACGCGGATGCGAGGATGAGTACTTCCTTTTTCTAACCAGAGTCTCATGTAGGGTGAGCTGGACTGGAGAGCTGGAGATTGTGGAACTAGCGGGGGTGCCGATGGACATGGCAGACTGAGAGACGGTTGGAGACGGTATTCTTGCCGGTGCCCTAGATGCAGTGTTTCCTACTACAACACTGGTGATTCCCTGACCCTACCTGCTTTGGCCTGGCAACGAAACCTGCACAGATACTGCAGGTGGTGCGGAAAATGGTGGCCTTACAGTGACGGAAGGGATGTAGTGTTGCTGACTAGCTTCATTGGCCGAGGGTGCTACAACCTTAAGGGACGTTTGGTAGTTAGTCCAGGCTTGCAAATGCATGGTGGTTAAATGTCTATGCATGCAACTTGTATTGAGACTTTTCAGATTCTGACCTCTGCTTAAGGTAGTTGAACATTTTTGACAGATGACTTTGCGCTGATCAATTGGATGTTGTTTAAAAAAATGCCAGACTGCTCTCTTTCTAGCATCGGATACCTTTTCAGGCATTGCAGACTGAGCTTCTTTAACCGGATGGCCACGCTGTCCTCCAACTGGTTTTGGCTTTGCCACGCGTTTTGGGCCAGATACAGGCCCGGCAGATGGAACCTGTTGTGATGTTGATGCCTGCTGCAGCCCCTCCTCCTCCGCTTCTGAACTACTGCCGCCTGCACCCTGTTCCCCCAATGGCTGCCAATCGGGGTCAACAACTGGGTCATCTATGACCTCCTCTTCTATCTCATGTGCAACTTCGTCTGTGTCACCGTGTAAGTCGGTGGTATAGCGTTCGTGACGGGGCACCATAGTCTCATCAGGGTCTGATTCTGGATCAGTACACCGCGAGGGCAATGTTGTGGTCTGAGTCAATGGAACAGCATAGTAATCTGGCTGTGGCTGTGCATCAGTGCACTCCATGTCCGATTCAACTTGTAATGGGCATGGCCTGTTAACTGTTTCACTTTCTAACCCAGGAACGGTATGTGTAAAGAGCTCCATGGAGTAACCCGTTGTGTCGCCTGACGCATCCTTCTCTGTTGTTGTTTTTGCTGAACAGGACAATGGAGCGACTTGTCCCTGAGCGTGAACATCCACTAACGACGCGCTGCTTTTACATTTACCAGTTTCAGAAGAGGAGGCAAAAGAGCTAGAGGCTGAGTCAGCAAGGAAAGCCAAAACTTGCTCTTGCTGCTCCGGCTTTAACCCCTTACTGACATCGGACGGTATAGTACGTCCGATGTCAGCTCCCCTGCTTTGATGCAGGGCTCCGCGGTGAGCCCGCATCAAAGCCGGGACATATCAGCTGTTTTGAACAGCTGACATGTGCCCGCAATAGCGGCGGGTGAAATCGCGATTCACCCGCCGCTATTAACTAGTTAAATGCCACTGTCAAACGCAGACAGCGGCATTTAACTACCGCATCCGGGCGGCCGGAAATGACGTCATCGCTGACCCCCGTCACATGATCGGGGGTCGGCGATGCATCAGGATGGTAACCATAGAGGTCCTAGAGACCTCTATGGTTACTGATCACTGGTGGCTGTGAGCGCCACCCTGTGGTCGGCGCTCACAGCACACCTCCATTTCTGCTACATAGCAGCGATCAGCAGATCGCTGCTATGTAGCAGAGGCGATCGGGTTGTGCCTGCTTCTAGCCTCCCATGGAGGCTATTGAAGCATGGCAAAAGTAAAAAAAAAAAAAAAAAAAGTGAAAAAAAAAAGTGAAAAAAATAAAAAAAATATAAAAGTTTAAATCACCCCCCTTTCGCCCCAATCAAAAAAAATCAAATCTACACATATTTGGTATCGCCACGTTCAGAATCGTCCGATCTATCAATAAAAAAAAAAGCATTAACCTGATCGCTAAACGGCGTAATAAGAAAAAAAATCGAAACACCAGAATTACGTTTTTTTGGTCGCCGTGACATTGCATTAAAATACAATAACGGGCGATCAAAAGCATGTATCTGCACCGAATTGGAATCACTAAAAACGCTAGCTCGGCACACAAAAAATAAGCCCTCAACCGACCCCAGATCATGAAAAATGGAGACGCTACGAGTATCGGAAAATGGCGCAATTTTTTTTTTTAAGCAAAGTTTGGAATATTTTTTCACCACTTAGGTAATAAATAACCTAGTCATGTTAGGTGTCTATGAACTCGAAATGACCTGGAGAATCATAATGGCAGGTCAGTTTTAGCATTTAGTGAACCTAGCAAAAAAGCCAAGCAAAAAACAAGTGTGGGATTGCACTTTTTTTGCAATTTCACCGCACTTGGAATTTTTTTCCCGTTTTCTAGTACACGACATGGTAAAACCAATGATGTCGTTCAAAAGTACAACTCGTCCCGCAAAAAATAAGCTCTCACATGGCCAAATTGACGGAAAAATAAAAAAGTTATGGCTCTGGGAAGGAGGGGAGTGAAAAACGAACACGGAAAAACGAAAAATCCCACGGTCATGAAGGGGTTAAAAACGGTTTTCCTACTCCCAGAAAAGGGAGCGTTCGAGGCCTTGTGAAGCCAGATGACGAACCTGTCTCCACAGCTCGAGACTTAGGTGCTATATTGTTTTTCTCACGACCACCTGATGCTCCACTACCATCATTACCAGCTGGCAATGGCCGTCCACGGCCACGACCTCTTCCACCAGACTTCTTCATTGTTTTAAAAACGTAACCAAAGTAACGGTATTTGTTACTGTAAAACAACTTACAAGGTGAACTCAAACTTCTGTAGGATTTAGATATCCCTTTATAGATGGGTGAGACTGCAAGGAAAATCAGGCACAATGTTACACACTCGGTTTTCTGTGGCACAAAATGAGACAGATGTGTTGTGAATACCGCTCTTGGGCTCCCGTAAGTGGCACTTTTGTGAGTTCTGCTCTTGGGCTCCCGCTTGTGGTTTCAAGTGGTATGGCTGCTCCTTGGAGTTAGCTGTCTTCAGCTGCTTCCACTGATCGTCTTTTCTGCTCGGCTATTTATGCCTGGCTCTGTCCTTCAGCCAGTGCCACTTGTAAATGGTTCCTGGTTGGATTCACATCTCTTTGGAGTTCCCTGTTATCCTGACCAGTTCAGCAAAGCTAAGTTTTTGCTTGCTCTTTTCTGTTCAGTTTGTGGACTTATCCGTTCTGTGCTTCTATATTTGTCCAGCGTTATCAGTATAAATTAATTCTGTCTTGCTGGAAGCTCTGGGAAGCAGATTTACCCTCCACACCTTTAGTCAGGTGTGGAGATTTTTAGTAAACTCTGCGTGGATTTTTGTAGTGTTTTATACTGACCGCACAGTATTCCATCCTGTCCTATCTATTTAGTTAGACTGGCCTCCTGTGCTCATCCTGGTTTCATTCTGTGTATGTCTTTTCCCTCTCCACTCACAGTCATTATTTGTGGGGGGCTAATCTATCCTTTGGGGATTTTCCTGCTTCTATCTTTAGGGGTAGTTAGCTCTTAGGCGGTGACGAGGTGCCTAGGGAGAGTTAGGAGCACCCCACGGCTACTTCTAGTGTTGTGTTGAGCTTAGGGACTGCGGTCAGTACAGTTACCACTTCCTTCAGAGCTCGTTCCATGTTGCTCCTAAACCACCGCATCATAACACAGATGCCACACACGCAGGACTGGCACTGAAGCACAAATGCCAATATTAATCTCCCACTATTTTTTTTTTTTTCAAGGGAGAATTAAAAACCAAAAAAATAACAGTATTGCAGATACTAGGCTTTCTGTGGCCCACAATTTGAGAGAGATGCCACACACGCAGGACTGTCACTCAAGCACAAATGACAATCTTAATCTCCCACTACTTTTTTTTGTTAGGGAGAATTGCCAAGAAATCAGGGCCAGTATTACACACTAGGCTTTCTGTGCCCCAAAATTGGAGACAGATGGCACACACGACTGGCACTCAAGCACAAATGCCAAGATTAATCTCCCACTATTTATTTTTTTTCAGGGAGAATAAAAAAAAAACAGGGACTGTCCCACAATTACTATCTCCCTGCAGTAATCTCAGCAAGGTATGGCAGGCAGCAATAACAAGGAGTGGACTGCTGCACAAATTAAATCAAGTGTGGACAAACAAACAAGATAGCTGTGCAGAAAGGAAGGAACAGGATTTGTGCTTTGAAAAAAGCAGTTGGTTTGCACAGCGGCGTACACACAGCAATGCAGCTATCAGGGAGCCTTCTAGGGCAGACCAATGAGCTACAGCGCTGAGGAAAAAAAATGTAGCTTCCACTGTCCCTGCAAACAAAAGGTGGTGTTGGACAGTGGAAATTGCTACAGCACAAGCGGTTTGGGGGTTAATGGACCCTGCCTAACGCTATCCCTGCTTCTGACGAAGCGGCAGCAACCTCTCCCTATGCTCAGATCAGCAGCAGTAAGATGGCGGTCGGCGGGAACCTGTGACGCCGCAGACAGCAAGCCAATCACTGCCATGCCCTTCTGTAAAATGGTGGGGACCAGGACCTATGTCATCACGCTGCCCGCACTCTGCGTCCACCTTCATTGGCTGAGAAATGGCGCTTTTCGCGTCATTGAAATGCGACTTTGGCGCGAAAGTCGCGTACCGCATGGCCAACCCCACACAGGGATCGGGTCGTGTTTCATGAAACCCGACTGTGCCAAAAGTCGCCGACTTTTGAAAATGAACAATCCGTTTCGCTCAACCCTACTCTTGATGATATTGGTCTTTGTTGATGACTTGCCCTCAAGTGATGACTTTGGTTTCCCTTGGCCAGTCATTTTGTTCTCAACAAATTGCAAAATTTATATCTGTAAAGATTTTCACCTTCTCTTTTGTTTGAGATCTGATGTGTTTTTTTTTTTTTTTTGCACTGTACATGAGGAATGGATCACTTCTGAGGAGGAGATCCCATCTGCAGTGGAAATTTCTGAGAAGGACTTGATATTCCAGTGTGTAACTTTATCTTCCCAATTCTATCTAGGTCACACTCTCCTGTTAACAGTATCAGTACCTGAGACTCTGCCAGGCATGGGTGGGTGGGGCTGGGTTAATTATCATTTAATGTACTTGCTCAGCTCCAAAGTTAGTTTTACGACATCATAAAGCAGTCCTGTAGCAATATCTTTGTGGAGAACACTAAATACAGACTCTATAATCTCCCATCAGCAAAGAGCCGCCTCCAGAACGGAAGCAGATTGCAAGACCAAATAAAAAAACCTTAGGACCAGGTGCCAGGTTGTAGCGATCGGTTGAAGCCCTTTGCTGCCACGATCACTAAAAACAACTTATTGTTAGGAGTTATATTAAACGCCATCCTTACATTTAATGTTTTTGTGATTGCAGATAAGTCAAATGTCACCCTGGACCCGGTGACTGCTCACTGCTTCCTGAGGCTACTACAAAACAACCGAAAAGTGAACAATGCCTCCCCGTGGCAGCAGTCCTACCCGGAGCACCCAGAAAGATTTGAGTACTGGCGTCAGGTTCTGAGCGATGAAAGCTTTTACGTGGGTCGCCATTACTTTGAGGTTGAGTTCAAAGGTGAGGTCCTCTACATTGGCGTGACCTACAAGTGCATTAACCGGAAAGGGACAGAAAGTAACAGCACAATCATCGGAAATGATTTCTCGTGGTCCATTAAGTGGAACGGTAAAGATTTTTCAGCTTGGCACAGTGACGTGGAGACCCCACTAAAGACAGGAAAGTTTTCCAGAATTGGAGTTTATATCAATTACCAGAGAGGCACTGTGGCATTTTACGGGGTCAAGGACACCATGACGCTCCTGCATAGGTTTGAGGGCTCTTTTTCTGAACCCCTTTATGCTGCGTTTTGGCTTCCCAAAAAGGAAAATTCGGTTACCATAATTAGTCCAGATGACATGGTCCAACCAGT
Source organism: Ranitomeya imitator (assembly GCF_032444005.1). Classification (NCBI taxonomy): domain Eukaryota; kingdom Metazoa; phylum Chordata; class Amphibia; order Anura; family Dendrobatidae; genus Ranitomeya; species Ranitomeya imitator. The sequence goes on from NC_091283.1 coordinate 399,009,741, forward strand.
ACCAAGCATGGACACCAAGGTGGCGACCGCCACTCCTAAGGAGTCCATCATGTTAACTACCACAAAGACAGAAGTCTTGGTCAATACCACAATTCAGACCATCAAAGTGGAGACAAGTAACGGTCAAGAGGTCACGGATTTGGTAAAGTCAACACCGTCTACTGTCGTAGCGTCCAATGGAGAACTGGAATGGAGGGACGACCAGCCCAGCACTAAGGTCACCACCGTCTGACATTGCGTCTGTTTTGGACCCTTTTAAGATTCAATATCTGTTTTGGTTTGTCCTTTAGTGATGAAAATGGAAATTTGGATATAATGAATCATGAGATGTATAACCTAATGCTGGACTGTATTGCAACCACTCCTGTACAAGAAAAATTTAATGACCACTTTTAGGATGTAGAAATGTGCCCAAGGCAGTTGACACTTCACTTCCCCCACTCCAATTGACTACTCATGCCAGATGATATAAAGAGGTCACACCACAGAGATATTCTTCATGGCAATGATGTTTCCTCCTGACACATTTGTAAAATGTGCGTTTATTTAAATTCTATAATAAATAGCATTTTTGATGGAAAAAATAAAAGTTCTCAAACATTGCATGAAGCAAACCTCTCAACCCTGAATGGAACGAAAGGGGGGCGCAAACTACGGTAATCAAAGAATGTATAATGGCCCCAATACCCACAGCTCTGTTCCACATCAACATCCGCACACACGCTCTGAGCCACTCGCACACATTTTTCTTGAGTCCTGCTTCTCTTCTCTTGCTTCCATTGCCTAGTCTTGTGATCGGAGAATGTCATCCAAGGGTTCCAATAGGACCTTTAATCTTTACATAAATGGAATAGTGGAGGACTGACCGGTCAGGTCCTTTCTCCACTGTTGTATTCAACTTTCTGTGCCATGAGCAGGGGTGTAACTATAACAGGTGCAGGGGTTGCAATTGCATCCCGGCCCTGGAGCCTAGGGAGCCCTAAAAGTCCCTTTGGCCTATAGAAAAAACTATTGCTTTTAAAGATTTAAAATATTTGGGGGCCCTGTTGGAGCTTTCGCATCGGGGGCCCATGAGTTTCAAGTTACGCCACTGGCCATGAGGATACACATGAAGCTGAATTTGGGGCATGCCCTAGACCTTCTAGGAGAGCAGAACACCACCTCAAATTTTGGACAGTTTTGCTGGATTCAGGAAGGTTGAAAGGATGAGCGAGGATATCTAGCATGGAAACTTTATGTGCCTTCAAAAGAAACTTCCTGCCATACCACATATTACCACAAGATGGCATTTCATGTCTATCTTCCATATAAGAAATGTAAAATTACAGCACTAAGGTTTGTCCAAGTCACTTTATACAAAGCCCCAGGTAAAATTAAACAGAATTTCCCACAGAGAGAAGACGAAGTTTTTGTCTACTTGGCTAACACCTCTCTATATACAGTGGTATGCTATCATGATTTTTCAAACTGTTTTCACCTTAACCCCTTTACCCCCAAGGGTGGTTTGCACGTTATGGACCGGGCCAATTTTTACAATTCTGACCACTGTCCCTTTATGAGGTTATAACTCTGGAACGCTTCAACGGATCCTGGTGATTCTGACATTATTTTCTCGTGACATATTGTACTTCATGATGGTGGTAAAATTTCTTTGATATTACCTGCGTTTATTTGTGAAAAAAACGGAAATTTGGCGAAAATTTTGCAATTTTCCAACTTTGAATTTTTATGCAATTAAATCACAGAGATATGTCACACAAAATACTTAATAACTAACATTTCCCACATGTCTACTTTACATCAGCACAATTTTGGAACCAACATGTTTTTTTTGTTAGGGAGTTATAAGGGTTAAAAGTTGACCAGCAATTTCTTATTTTTCCAACACCATTTTATTTTAGGGACCACATCTCATTTGAAGTCATTTTGAGGGGTCTATATGATAGAAAATACCCAAGTGTAACACCATTCTAAAAACTGCACCCCTCAAGGTGCTCAAAACCACATTCAAGAAGTTTATTAACCCTTCAGGTGCTTCACAGGAATTTTTGGCATGTTTAAATAAAAATGAACATTTAACTTTTTTTCACCAAAAATTTACTTCAGCTCCAATTTGTTTTATTTTACCAAGGGTAACAGGAGAAAATGGACCCCAAACGTTGTTGTACAATTTGTCCGGAGTATGCTGATACCCCATATGTGGGGGTAAACCACTGTTTGGGCGCATGGGAGAGCTCGAAAGGGAAGGAGCGCCATTTGACTTTTCAATGCAAAATTGACAGGAATTGAGATGGGACGCCATGTTGCGTTTGGAGAGCCACTGATGTGCCTAAATATTGAAACCCCCCACAAGTGACACCATTTTGGAAAGTAGACCCCCTAAGGAACTTATCTAGATGTGTGGTGAGCACTTTGACCCACCAAGGGCTTCACAGAAGTTTATAATGCAGAGCCGTAAAAATAAAACAAAAATTTTTTCCCACAAATTATTTTTTAGCCCCCAGTTTTGTATTTTCTGGAGGGTAACAGGAGAAATTGGACCCCAAAAGTTGTTATCCAATTTGTCCGGAGTGCGCTGATACCCCATATGTGGGGGGGGGGGGACCACCGTTTGGGCGCATGGGAGGGCTCGGAAGGGAAGGAGCGCCATTTGGAATGCAGACTTAGATGGAATGGTCTGCAGGCGTCACATTGCGTTTGCAGAGCCCCTAATGTACCTAAACAGTAGAAATCCCCCACAAGTGAACCCATATTGGAAACTAGACCCCCCAGGAACTTATCTAGATGTATTGTGAAAACTTTGAGCCCCCAAGTGTTTCACTACAGTTTATAACGCAGAGCCGTGAAAATAAAACATCTTTTTTTTTTCCCACAAAAATTATTTTTTAGCCCCCAGTTTTGTATTTTCCCGAGGGTAACAGGAGAAATTGGACCACAAAAGTTGTTGTCCTATTTGTCCTGAGTACGCTGATACCCCATATGTTGGGGTAAACTCCTGTTTGGGCACACGGGAGAGCTCGGAATGGAAGGAGCACGGTTTTACTTTTTCAACGCAGAATTGGCTGGAATTGAGATCGGACGCCATGTCGCGTTTGGAGAGCCCCTGATGTGCCTAAACAGTGGAAACCCCCCAATTATAACTGAAACCCTAATCCAAACACACCCCTAACCCTAATCCCAACCCTATTCCCAACCGTAAATGTAATCCAAACCTAACCCTAACTTTAGCCCCAACCCTAACCCTAACCCTAGCCCCAACCCAAACTGTAGCCCCAACCCTAACCCTAGCCCTAACCCTAATGGGAAAATGGAAATAAATACATTTTTTTTAATTTTTCCCTAACTAAGGGGGTGATGAAGGGGGGTTTGATTTACTTTTATAGCGGGATTTTTGATTGGCAGCCGTCACACACTGAAAGACGCTTTTTATTGCAAAAAATATTTTTTGCGTTACCACATTTTGAGAGCTATAATCTTTCCATATTTGAGTCCAGAGTCATGTGAAGTCTTGTTTTTTGCGGGACGAGTTGACGTTTTTATTGGTAACATTTTCGGGAACGTGACATTTTTTGATCGCTTTTTATTCCAATTTTTGTGAGGCAGACTGACCAAAAACCAGCTATTCATGAATTTATTTTGGGGGAGGCGTTTATACCGTTTCGCGTTTGGTAAAATTGATAAAGCAGTTTTATTCTTCGGGTCAGTACGATTACAGCGACACCTCATTTATATATTTTTTTTAATGTTTTGGCGCTTTTATACAATAAAAACTATTTTTAGGACTATAACTTTTTTATTTTTTGCTGATGATGCTGTATGGCGGCTCGTTTTTTGCGGGACAAGATGATGCTTATTTATTTATCTCTGTCTTTTTGATCGCGTGTTATTCCACTTTTTGTTCGGCGGTATGATAATAAAGCGTTGTTTTTTCCCTCGTTTTTTTTTTTCTTAGTGTTTACTGAAGGGGTTAACTAGTGGGACAGTTTTATAGGTTGGGTTGTTACGGACGCGGCAATACTAAATATGTGTACTTTTATTGTTGTTTTTTTTTATTTAGATAAAGAAATTTATTTATGGGAATATTTTTTTTTTTAACATGTGGGAATTTTTTTTTTTTAACTTTTTTTACTTTGTCCCAGGGGGGGACATCACAGATTGTTGATCTGACAGTTTGCACAGTACTCTGTCAGATCACCGATCTGTCTGAGAGCACTGCAGGCTTATCAAGCGCCTGCTCTGAGCAGGCACTTGGTAAGCCACCTCCCTCCCTGCAGGACTCGGATGCCGCGGCCATCTTGGATCCGGGCCTGCTACAGGGAGGGAGGTAAGGAGACCCTCACAGCAACGCGATCACATCGCGTTGCTGCGGGGGTCTCAGGGAAGCCCGCAGGGAGCCCCCTCCCTGCGTGATGCTTCCCTATACCGCCGACACACCGCGATCATGTTTGATCGCGGTGTGCTGGGGGTTAATGTGCCGGGGGTGGTTCATGACCGCTCCTGGCACATAGTACCGCATGTCAGCTGCCGATCGCCCTGGACGTACTATTCCGTCCTTGGGTATTTAGGCCCACCTCACATGGACGGAATAGTACGTCCAATGGCAGAAAGGGGTTAAATTGAATTGTAAAGATTAACTAATATCTTTTTGGGTGGAAATATAAAAATAAAATCCTTTTCAGTGGCACCCCCAATTGGTCAGATTGTGAGTACAGCGCCATCTTCAGGTTACCCACAGATTTTCAATTTGATTCAGGTATGGGCTGTGGCTGGGCCTGGGGCGGACACAGACTGCAGAGGGCCCCTGTGCAAGAAACCTTCCCGGCCCCCCTCCATAGTGCAACAAAGTTATGTAAACATATAGGTTGTAATATTTATCAGTTTAGAACAAAACTATCAACTCTAAATAACAAATTTAAGTTCCATACTTAACAAATGAATATAACCCAAAGCAGTCATGCAATTGATATCATATCTGCACAGAAGACACTTGCAGATCATCCTGTCAGCCAATCACAATGTGCTTGTAAGGCAGTGTGATTGGCTGAGAGGTAACCATGCACAAATGTCACTGTGCACTCCATATTTCCTTAAACATGTACCAGGCGCTCTGTAGATCTCTATCCCCATCCACCCCCTATATAGTGGATCGATCATTTTAATACATTTATTCCGGGGGAGCTGGTCCTTCCCCTACCTAGACCAGTGATTAATTAATTCCTCCCCTCACCCCCCCCATTTTCATGTGTAATGTAAAGACCTAGTCCCACGGATCCCTGAGGCTCTGAGAAGAGTGCAGAAATTACTGCCCATGCACAGCAACAGTGAGTCACAAGCAGAGCAAGCAGGGGTGGGATTCAAATTTTTAACAGGTTCTGTGTTTGTGTAGAAAATCGCACCCATTTTTTAAGCCACACCCATTTACACACACCTTTTCCTCAAATATACAAGTGGGGGCGCAGTTAAACCATACTTCCCAACTTTTGAAGAGGGGAAAGAGGGATAAAGTTTGCGGCGTGGCAAATTTTAAGCCACGCCTCTGACCACACCTATTTCACAACTAGTTACACCCATATCCACATTCCAAGCACAGCCACTTAGCATTGCTGATCACACTGTTTCATAAACAAACAAAAAATATGGCCACACATGATGCTCCATACTGTATAATGGCCCCACATGATGCTCCATACTGTATAATGGCCCCACATGATGATCCATACTGTATAATGGCCCTACATGATGCTTCATACTGTATAATGGCCACACATGATGCTACATACTGTATAATGGCCACACAGTGCTCCATACTGTATAATGGCCACACATGATGCTACATACTGTATAATGGCCACAGTGCTCCATACTGTAGAATGGCCACACATGATTCTACATACTGTATAATGGCCACACATGGTGCTCCATACTGTATAATGGCCACACATGATGTTACATACTGTATGATGGACACACATGATGCTCCATACTGTATAATGGCCACACATGATGCTACATACAGTATAATGGCCACACATGATGCTCCATACTGTATAATGGCCACACAGTGCTCCATACTGTATAATGGCCACATAGTGCTCCATACTGTAGAATGACCACACATGATGCTACATACTGTATAATGGCCACACATGGTGCTCCATACTGTATAATGGCCACACATGATGCTCCATACTGTATAATGGCCACACATGATGTTACATACTGTATGATGGACACACATGATGCTCCATACTGTATAATGGCCACACATGATGCTACATACAGTATAATGGCCACACATGATGCTCCATACTGTATAATGGCCACACAGTGCTCCATACTGTATAATGGCCACATAGTGCTCCATACTGTAGAATGACCACACATGATGCTACATACTGTATAATGGCCACACATGGTGCTCCATACTGTATAATGGCCACACATGATGCTCCATACTGTATAATGGCCACACATAATGCTACATACTGTATAATGGCCACACATGATGCTACATACTGTATGATGGCCACATACTTCTCCATACAGTATAATGGCCACACATGATGCTCCAAACTGTATAATGGCCACACATGATGCTCCATACTGTATAATGGCCACACATGATTCTCCATACTGTATAATGGCCACACATGATGCTACATACTGTATAATGGCCACAGTGCTCCATACTGTATAATGAGCACATAGTGCTCCATACTGTATAATGGCCACACATGATGCTACATACTGTATAATGGCCACACATGGTGCTCCATTCTTTATAATGGCCACACATGATGCTCCATACTGTATAATGGCCACACATAATGCTACATACTGTATAATGGCCACACATGATGCTACATACTGTATGATGGCCACATACTTCTCCATACTCTATAATGGCCACACATGATGCTCCATACTGTATAATGGCCACACATGATACTGCGTACAGTATAATGGCCACACAGTTACTCCTACACACGCGGCTCCGCTCCATTCATACACCTTGCATACACGGCTCCGCTCCGCACACCTCATACACACACGGCTCCACTCTGTACAACTCATCCACACACGGCTCCGCTCTGTACACCTCATACACACACGGCTCCGCTCCATACACCTCATACACACACGGCTCCGCTCCGTACACCTCATACACACACGGTTCTGCTCTGTACACCTCATACACACACGGCTCTGCTCCGTACACCTCATGCACACACGGATCCGTTCCATACACCACACACACACACACACACACACGGCTCCGTTCCGTAGACCACAAGGCAAACAGGATCATGGGGTGCATTAAAAGAGGTCTGGATACACATGATGAGAGCATTATACTGCCTCTGTACAAATCCCTAGTTAGACCGCACATGGAGTACTGTGTCCAGTTTTGGGCACCGGTGCTCAGGAAGGATATAATGGAACTAGAGAGAGTACAAAGGAGGGCAACAAAATTAATAAAGGGGATGGGAGAACTACAATACCCAGATAGATTAGCGAAATTAGGATTATTTAGTCTAGAAAAAAGACGACTGAGGGGGCGATCTAATAACCATGTATAAGTATATAAGGGGACAATACAAATATCTCGCTGAGGATCTGTTTATACCAAGGAAGGTGACGGGCACAAGGGGGCATTCTTTGCGTCTGGAGGAGAGAAGGTTTTTCCACCAACATAGAAGAGGATTCTTTACTGTTAGGGCAGTGAGAATCTGGAATTGCTTGCCTGAGGAGGTGGTGATGGCGAACTCAGTCGAGGGGTTCAAGAGAGGCCTGGATGTCTTCCTGTAGCAGAACAATATTGTATCATACAATTAGGTTCTGTAGAAGGACGTAGATCTGGGGATTTATTATGATGGAATATAGGCTGAACTGGATGAACAAATGTCTTTTTTCGGCCTTACTAACTATGTTACTATGTTACATACACACACACGGCTCCGTTCCGTACACCTCATACACACACGGCTCTGCTCCGTACACCTCATACACACACACGGCTCCGCTCCGTACACCTCATACACACAGCTCCGCTCCATACACCTCATACACACACACAGCTCTACTCCGTACACCTCATACACACACACGGCACCACTCCGTACACCTCATACACACACACACGGCTCCGCTCTGTACACCCCATACACACCCACGGCTCCGCTCTGTACATCTTACACACATATGGCTCCGCTCTGTACACCTCATACACACACGGCTCCACTCCATACACCTCATACACACACACGGCTCTGCTCCGTACACCTCATACACACACACGGCTCCGCTCTGTACACCTCATACACACATGGCTCTGCTCCGTACGCCTCATACACACACGGATCCGTTCCGTACACCACATACACACACGGCTCCGTTCCGTACACCTCATACACACACGGATCCGTTCCGTACACCTCATACACACACGGCCCCACTCCATACACCTCATACACACACACACGGCTCCGCTCCGTACACCTCATACACACACACGGCTCTGCTCCATACACCTCATACACACACACGGATCCGTTCCGTACACCACATACACACACACACACACACACACACACACACACACGGCTCCGTTCTGTACACCTCATACACACACGGCTCCGCTCCTTACACCTCATACACACACGGCTCCACTCCATACACCTCATACACACACACGGCTCCGCTCTGTACACCTCATACACACACGGATCCGTTCCGTACACCACATACATACACACCGCTCCGTTCCGTACACCACATACACACACACACACACACACAGCTCCGTTCTGTACACCACATACACACACACACACACACACACACACGGCTCCGTTCCGTACACCTCATACACACACACAGCTCCGCTCCGTACACCTCCTACACACACGGCTCTGCTCCGTACACCTCATACACACACATGGCTCTGCTCCGTACACCTCATACACACACGGCTCCGCTCCGTACACCTCATACACACAGCTCCGCTCCATATACCTCATACACACAGCTCCGTTCCGTACACCTCATACACACACGGCACCACTCCGTACACCTCATACACACACATGGCCCTGCTCCGTACACCTCATACACACACGGCTCCGCTCTGTACACCCCATACACATCCACGGCTCCGCTCTGTACATCTCTTACACACACATGGCTCCGCTCTGTACACCTCATACACACACAGCTCCGCTCCGTACACCTCATACACATACACGGCACCGCTCCGTACACCTCATACACACACACGGCCCTGCTCCGTACACCTCATTCACACACACGGCTCCGCTCTGTACACCCCATACACACCCACGACTCTGCTCTGTACATCTCTTACACACACATGGCTCCGCTCTGTACACCTCATACACACACGGCTCTGCTACATTCACTCTGTAAACAACTCCTCACCCCACACATAAGCTTACCATCTAGCACCATGACAGCACAGCAGAGTCCGCTGCAATACACGGAGGCCCCTAATCATGTGACTCCTGACTCCTCCCCTCCTGTGACTTCATCACAGGTCCTGTGCGCACAGAGCAGCAGCAGCCATACATGTGATGTGTGGCTCTCTGCAGGTGGAGGGATGCAGCTCTGAGCAAGCTTCAGTGACTCACTGTGACTGAGAGGCCCTCCCCCTCCCTCCTCTCTTCCTGGTCCAGCATCTGCTACCCGTCACCTCACCACAGACAGCAGCATAATATATGCTAGCAGGTGAGGAGGAGGCCCGTTTAACTGTCATATCACATGCGTGCAGCAGAGCGGGCCCCCCTGCTTCTCCTGTTAGCAGTAATACTACTGCCGGCTGTCATTCACATTCATTGCTTTGTATGCCCGCTGGGGGCCCCCTCCCGCTCTGGGCCCCTGTGCGGTTGCACAGTTTGAACAGCCGGTATGTCTGCCCATGGACAGCAGCATCTAAGGGGTTAAACAGATATGCACAGTGACAACACTGATCGAGGCAGATGCAGCAAGTTGTCAGCTATAGTGTACAGCCGACAGCTGCTGGATTGTCACCTGCATGGGGAGGCTAGTCTCTTATATCTCAGGTCAGATAAAAGACGTATTGGCGGTCATTAAGGGGTTAAACATTAAGATCCATTTGCTGTGTTGTTAGCTGCTAACTGACCACAGCTTTTGGTGTAAAATACAACTAAGAAACTGTCAGGAAAATCCAACTAGAACAGCTAAAGTTTTTATATGGGGTTAACCTGAATCCCTGTAAATTATGGCAGCTGAATACTATGTAATGAGTGTAATATGATTGGCAAATTCTTAACACAACCAAATAGAAGGGTGTTAGGCTGTGATGTGGTACTGTGTTCCCTCTAGATACTAAAACACCACTCTAAAATATATTAATGCTGTGTTCAAGCGCCCTAGAAAAGTGCCCACATTTTGCCCCCTAGAAAGTAATAATGCCCTGGGTGCCCCTTTAGCAGCCACAATCACCTGAATTCCCCTATAACCTTAAGTGTCCACTTAACATTTATTAATGTCCCAAGCACCCCCTTACAACTCCCCTCTACACAGTATGATGCTCTTTTATACATAATATCCCCCACACATTATACTGACCCCGTAGCAGCCCCTAAACTGTTTGATGGTTCCAACAGTCCATGATGGCCCCCACACTGTACAAATACCCCACATTATCTTCCACACTGTATGATGGCCTCCTCACTGTTATCCCCATACTGTATGATGGCCCCCTAAATAGTCTCCATATAGTATAATGCACCAGATAGTCCTCAATGTAAAGCTTGAGCCCAGACTGGATGGCGCAAGCGAGAATTGTGGCCCCACGGTGCCACAAACCAGGCTTACCCTGGAGGGGCATGACTAAGCAGCTACCTTGGTGTTCGCTGAAGCCTCTAGTGGTGAGGTCAGGTTTGTACAGCAGGTAGCTGACAGGTACCACTCTAGGGTGGCGTCTGGCAGTAGCAGCTGACCCCCAAGGGGACAGGACACTGTAAAGACAGGTACAGGTAAGTACTGTAGATATACTGTCTGGCTCAGCTGAAGTACTGGCAGGCACGGGAGATGTTCAGGCGGGCACAGTTGACACTCTGGTGGGCAGGCGGGCAAAGTTCAGACTGGAGGGACAGGAACAGTTTTGGGAAGGACTAGGACACAGGCAGGTAAGAGTGGGATGATACAGGGATGGGTAGGCCCCAGTTCAGACTGGGCAGACAGGATCAGTTTCGGGAAGGACTTGGACACAAGCAGGTACAACTGGAATACATGGCCAGGTAGGACCCAGTTCAGACTAGGAGCATTTTCAGGAATGACTGAGACACAGACAAATACAACTCAAATACAGGAACAGATAGGACCCAGTTCAGACTGGACAGTCAAGTAGACGCAGGCGAGGCACAGGTGCAGAACCGCAGGTGGGGCACAGATGCAGAGCCACAGATAGAGATATATATATATATACTAGCTGAAGAGCCCGGCGTTGCCTGGGCATAGTAAATATCTGTGTGGTTAGTTATAGTACCTCACTTCTCTTATTTTCCCATTACGCCTCTCATTTTCCTCCTCACTCCTCTCATTCCTCCCTCACTCCTCCCATTCCCCCCTAACACTTGTCATTTTGACCTCACCTCTGTCATTTTCCAATCACTCCACTATTTTCCCTCACTCCTCTCATTTTGCACTCACACCTTTTCATTTTCACCTCACACCTCTCATTTTCACCTCACATCTCATTTTCCCCTCAGTATATACGTTTGTCATCTCCCTTATATATAGTATACACCTGTATGTCATCTCCTGTATCTAGTATATACCTGTGTCATAGCCCCTGTATATAGTATATACCTGTGTCATCTCCCCTGTAAATGGTATATATCTGCTGTATGTCATCTTCTCCTGTATATTGCATATACCTATGTGTCATCTCCTCCTATATATAGTAAATACCTGTGTCATCTCCCATATATAGTATATACCTGTATGTCATCTCCCCTGTATATAGTATATACCTGCTGTATGTCATCTCCTCCTCTATATACCAATGTGTCATCTCCTCTTTTATATAGTATATACCTGTATGTCATCTCCTCCTGTATATAGTATATACGTGTGTCATCTCCTCCTGTATATAGTGCATACCTGTATGTCATCTCCTCCTGTATATAGTATATACCCGTGTGCCATCTGCTCCTGTATATACCTGTGTCATCTCTCCTGTATATAGTATGTACCTGTGTGTCATCTCTCCTGTATATAGTATGTACCTGTGTCATCTGCTCCTGTATATAGTATATACCCAGAGGTGTCAAACTGCATTCCTCGAGGGCCGCAAACAGGTCATGTTTTCAGGATTTCCCTGTATTGTACAAGGTGCTGGAATCATTCTGTGCAGGTGATTAAATTATCACCTGTGCAATACAAGGAAATCCTGAAAACATGACCTGTTTGCGGCCCTCGAGGAATGCAGTTTGACACCTCTGGTATAAACCTGTATGTCATTTTCCCTGTATATAGTATACTTGCTGTATGTCATCTCCTCCTTTATATACCTATGTGTCATCTCCTCTTTTATATAGTATATACCTGTATGTCATCTCCTCCTGTATATAGTATATATGTGTGTCATCTCCTCCTGTATATAGTACATATCTGTGTGTCAACTGCTCCTGTATATAGTATATACCTGTGTCATCTCCCCTGTATCTAGTACATACCTGTATGTCATCTCCTCCTGTATATAGTACATATCTGTGTGTCAACTGCTCCTGTATATAGTATATACCTGTGTCATCTCCCCTGTATCTAGTACATACCTGTATGTCATCTCCTCCTGTATATAGTATGTACCTGTCTTCTCTTCCTGTATATAGTATGTACCTGTAAGTCATCTCCTCCTGTATATAGTATGTACCCGTGTGTGTTCTCCTCCTGTATAAAGTATATACCTGTGTGTCATCTCCCCTGTATATAGTATGTACAGTCATGGCCAGAAGTTTTGAGAATGACACCAAAATTATATTTTCACATGATCTGCTGCCCTCTGGTTTTTATTAGTGTTTGTCTGATGTTTATATCACATACAGAAATATAATTGCAATCATATTATGAGTACCAATAGGTTATATTGACAGTTAGAATGAGTTAATGCAGCAAGTCAATATTTGCAGTGTTGACCCTTCTTCTTCAAGACCTCTGCAATTCTCCCTGGCATGCTCTCAATCAACTTCTGGACCAAATCCTCACTGATAGCAGTCCATTCTTGCATAATCAATGCTTGCATTTTGCCAGAATTTGTTGGTTTTTGTTTGTACACCCGTCTCTTGATAATTGACCACAAGTTCTCAATGGGATTAAGATCTGGGGAGTTTCCAGGCCATGGACCCAAAATCTCTATGTTTTGTTCCATGAGCCATTTAGTTATCACCTTTGCTTTATGGCAAGGTGCTCCATCATGCTGGAAAAGGCATTGTTGGGCGCCAAACTGCTCTTGGACGGTTGGGAGAAGTTGCTCTTGGAGAACATTCTGGTACCATTCTTTATTCATGGCTGTGTTTTTAGGCAAGACTGTGAGTGAGCCAATTCCCTTGGCTGAGAAGCAATCCCACACATGAATGGTTTCAGGATGCTTTACAGTTAGCATGAGACAAGACTGGTGGTATCGCTCACCTCTTCTCCGAATAAGCTGTTTTCCAGATGTCCCAAACAATCGAAAAGGGGATTCATCAGAGAAAATGACTTTGCCCCAGTCCTCAGCAGTCCACTCCCTGTTCCTTTTGCAGAATATCAGTCGGTCCTTGATGTTTGTTCTGGAGAGATGTGGCTTCTTTGATGCCCTCCTTGAAACCAGGCCTTGCTCAAAGAGTCTCCGCCTCACAGTGCGTGCAGAAGCACTCACACCAACCTGCTGCCATTCCTGAGCAAGCTCGGCACTGCTGGTAGTCCGATCCCGCAGCTGAAACAGTTTTAAGATACGGTCCTGGCGCTTGCTGGTCTTTCTTGGGCGCCCTGGAGCCTTTTTGACAACAATGGAAGCTCTCTCCTTGAAGTTCTTGATGATGCGATAGATTGTTGACTGAGGTGCAATCTTTGTAGCTGCGATACTCTTCCCTGTTAGGCCATTTTTGTGCAGTGCAATGATGGCTGCACGTGTTTCTTTAGAGATAACCATGGTTAACTGAAGAGAAACAATGATACCAAGCACCAGCCTCCTTTTAAAGTGTCCAGTGATGTCATTCTTACTTATTCATGACTAATTAATCGCTAGCCCTGTCCTCATCAACACCCACACCTGTGTTAATGGATCAATCACTAAAACGATGTTAGCTGCTCCTTTTAAGGCAGGACTGCAATGATGTTGAAATGTGTTTTGGGGGTTAAAGTTCATTTTCTGGGCAAATATTGACTTTGTAAGTACAGTAATTGCTGTTAAGCTGATCACTCTGACATTCAGGAGTATATGCAAATTGCCATTAGAAAAAATGAAGCAGTAGACTTTGGAAAAATTAATATTTGTCTCATTCTCAAAACTTTTGGCCATGACTGTACCTGTATGTCATCTCCTCCTGTATATAGTATATCTGTGTGTCATCTCCTCCTGTATTAGACCTCGTTCACACGTTATTTGGTCAGTATTTTTACCTCAGTATTTGTAAGCTAAATTGGCAGCCTGATAAATCCCCAGCCAACAGGAAGCCCTCCCCTGGCAGTAAATATTAGCTCACACATACACATACTAGACAGGTCATGTGACTGACAGCTGCCGTACTTCCTATATGGTACATTTGTTGCTCTAGTAGGTTGTCTGCTTATTAATCAGATTTTTATTTTTGATGGATAATACCAGACTTGTGTGTGTCTTAGGGCGAGTTTCATGTGTCAAGTTGTGTGTGTTGAGTTGCGTGTGGCGACATGCGTGTAGCAACTTTTTGTGTGTCGAGTTGCATGTGACAGGTTAGTATAGCAAGTTGTGTGCAGCAAGTTTTGCGCATGGCGAGTTTTATGTGTGGTGCGTTTTGAGTATGTGCAAGCTTTGTGTGAGGCAACTTTTGCATGTGTTGCAACTTTTGTGCATGTAGCAATTTTTCCGCATGTGCAAGTTTTGCGTGTGGCGAGTTTTCCATGAGGTGAGTTTTGCACGTGTGGCTAGTTTTGCGTGAGCCTAGTTTTGCATGTGGCGAGTTTTCCATGTGGCGAATTTGGCGCGTGGAGAGTTTTGAGCGGTGACTTTTGTGTTTCGACTTTTATGTGCCGAGGTTGGTGTATGTGTGGTGAAATGTGTGCTGAGGGAGGTATATATGTTCAAGCACGTGGTAGTGTGTGGCGCATTTTGTGTGTGTGTTCACATCCCCGTGTGTGGTGAGTATCCCATGTCGGGGCCCCACCTTAGCAACTGTACGGTATATACTCTTTGGCGCCATCGCTCTCATTCTTTAAGTCCCCCTTGTTCACATCTGGCAGCTGTCAATTTGCCTCCAACACTTTTCCTTTCACTTTTTCCCCATTATGTAGATAGGGGCAAAATTGTTTGGGGAATTAGAAAGCGCGGGGTTAAAATTTTGCCTCACAGCATAGCCTATGACTCTCTCGGGGTCCAGATGTGTGACTGTGCAAATTTTGTGGATGTAGTTGCAACGGTGCAGATGCCAATCTCGGACACACACACACACACACACACACACACACACACACACACACACACACACACACACACACACACACACACACACACACACACACACACACACACACATTCAGCTTTATATATTATAATTCAAAGAAACTTTATTGGCAGGACCAAATAAACATTAGTTTTGCCAAAGCACGTGTACAGTAGGGAATAGGGAGTAGAGACTGTGGGGATAATGGGTGGGGACTGTAGGAATGATGGATGGGGTACAGGGTGGGGCTAAGGAAGTCCATGGCATATCATGGTTGTCTTTCTTGCAGTCTATGGCACGCGCTCACATACTGCGCTGCTACCTCCACCACGCTCTCTTCTTCCCCCAGCAGGATCTGTTTTCTTTTCCTCCTTCATGGAGCTGAAATCCGGGAAGAGATCGGAGAGTTTCCTGAAGTGAGTGTCCCTCCCTGCTGAGTATTTGGGGCAGTGTAGCAGGAAGTGGGTCTCAGGTCACAGTGTAGGCACAGTCTGTCTTCTCTGGGTTTGTAGATCTGTCTGTGCCGGCCAACCTCGATGGCCAGATTGTGGGCACTGAGTCTATACTGGCTCAGGATCTGGCGGTCTCTGGGATCCGAGACTTTCTCCAGATATGGAGCCAGTCTGTACACGGTTAGTTTCTGTGAGCTGCTGATCTCATTCCTCTAGACACTGACATACTTCTCCTGTCCCTCCTCTACCATCTTCCTGATTGTGACTTTTGTCAGGTTTTTTTGGTTGACGGTTCGGTCAGGTTGGGTTTGGGTGAGTTGTTTGTGAGGACCACCTATATGTAGCATGGCTTTATGATGATGGGAGCTTGGATTGCTACAATGTAGGTGAGCCTGGAAGGATAGCACCCTCTTCAGGACTGCTAAATGCAGTGAGAATATGCCCAGCTCAGCCCGACAGGCACTGTTGGTGGTGCTCCGATGGACCTGGAGAAGGTGTTTACAGAATTCCAGGTGGAATATTTCTGTTGGACTGGAATCCCACTTTGACCAGTCTGGGTATGTGTGAGGGCCCCAGACATCACTGCCGTACAGGAGGATTGGGGTGATTATGGCATTGAAGATTTTTAGCCAGACCCTCACTGGCGGCTTCAGATGGTAGAGTTTCCTTCAGATGGCATAGAAGATTTTGCAGGCCTTGTTCTTCAGGGTCTCTATGGCTTGTTTGAAGCTCCCTGACTGGTGAATTTCCAAGCCCAGGTAGGTGTATTTGTCTGTTTCTGTAAGAGCGCAGTTGTTTAGCACAAATGGAATGTGCTGGTTCAGTCTTGGCTTTCTCTTCTGGAACACCATAATGTTGGTTTTCTTTGCATTGATCGGCAGTGCCCATTTGGAGCTGAATTTCGCCAGGATTTTCAGGTTTTCTTGGAGACCTTTCTCAGTTGGTCACAGCAGCAGTAGGTCATCTGCATACAGCAAGAATTTCACCTGGGCATCATGAAGTGTGAGACCTGGTGTCGGGGAAGATTCCAGAGCGGTGGCCAACTCATTGATGTAAATGTTGAAGAGCATTGGGCTTAGGGTGCAGCCCTGTCTGGCTCTGCTGGAAATCAGCCGTTTTCTACCATTCACGCTCACGCTGCAACAGTTCTCGGTGTAGGAGCTTTTGATGACATCGTAGGTCTTTCCTCCTATTCCGCTCTCCTGCAGTTTCAGTAACAGGCCCGGGTGCCACACTGAGTCAAAAGCCTTTCTGAAATCTACAAAACAAGCGTACATCTTCCCGTGCTTTGTGTTGTGGACGTGACTCTGAATGAGGCTGTGCAGGGTGTAGATGTGGTCGGTAGTGCGGTGGTTTGGCATGAATCCCGCTTGACTTTTGCTGAGGACGTTATGCTCGGTGAGGAAATTAAGGATCCTTTTGTTCAAGATGCTATTGAACTATTACCCAGGTTGCTGCTGATACATATTCCTCTATAGTTGGCAGGGTCATACCTGTCCCCACTCTTGTGAATGGGTGAATTGAGGCCTTGATTCCAGGTACGAGGGAAGTAGCCAGCACTCAGCGCAATATTGAACAGGTTAACCATTGCTGCCTGTATTTCCGGTGGGCTGTATTTCAACATTTCTGGTGGGATTCCATCCGGGCCACTGGCTTTTCTACACCTTATGGAAGAGATTCTCTCTGTAACTTCCTGTAGTGTGATTGGTGTATCCAGTGGGTTTTGGAAATTTTTGACTTTTTCTTCCACAGCTTTTAGTTTTTCAGTTATGTTTTTCTGTTCTTGGTTTAGTTCTTCCTTCGGGATGTCTTTGTAGAGGTCTCTGAAGAAATGAAGCCAGATTTTGCCATTTTGGATATGGATGATGTTTTTGTTGTTTTTTGTGTCCATGTGGTTCCATAGTTCCCAGAAGGAGTTGTCATGGAGGGCGTCTTGGAGTTGGTTAAATTTGGTGGAGATCTAACTCTGTTTCTTTCTCTTGAGGATGGTTTTGTATTGCTTTTGTATAGTGTCGTAGGCATTCCTCAGACCCAGATGGTTGGGGGTCTCTGTGTTTCTTGTTTGAAGCTGTTCTCAGTGTCTTCCGTATGGCTTTACATTCTTTGTCGAACCAACCATTGGCCTGTTTTTCTTTTGGCCTTTTATTGTTAACTTTTTGAAGGTCGGACAGTTCGGCCATGGTGTAGAATATATCGTTGAGGTCTTTTGTAGCTTGGTTCACTCCTTCTTGGTTAGGCTTGTACTCGTAGTTGTAGAAGTGGTGGAGCATCTCCTGTATTCTGGGTCTGATGGGAGCCTCTTGATATTTTATTGCCGACGTCTTGGAACATTTATAGGATGGGGGAGGTTGAAGAGGCCGCTCTGCTGAGGCTTTTGTGCCAATGGTTTCTCTGTAGATTTTGTGTACAGAAGAAGTTGGCTGTGATCTGACTGGTGCATTTGTGGGGTCACTATGAAGCCGCCGATATTTTCCATGTTCATATCTGTAATGGCATAGTCTACTACATTCCTTCCTACATGGTAGTTTAATGTGTATCTTCCTAGAGAGTCTCCCTTGGTGCGACCATTAAGAATATGAAGTCCTAAACTTCTACATAGGTTCAAGATCTTTTTGCCACTTTTGTTGACTGTACTGTCATAGCTGTTTCTCTCCATGTGTACTGAGTCATGGCTGTCAGTCTCTGCTCCAAGAATGTAGGTGTTTCCATCCGTGGTCAGAAAGTCTTTTTCTCTCCCAGTTCTTGCGTCGAGGTCTCCGATGATGAGAACTTTGCCCGGGGCCTGAAAATGGGCAGCTTAATAAATATAAATATATATATATATATATATATATATATATATATATATATATATATATATTTATTTACATATTAGAGATGTGAAAATATGTTCCATGTAAAACAATTGTGTCGAATTTTCTGAAATTTGTTGGCCCAGGCAATTTCAAACAATTTGCAATTTGATTTGTGCAAATCGCTAAACAAAGTGTTAATGTCTGTAAATACAGGACAATGACTGATATAGCCTGTGCAGGGGAGTATATAGCAATTGCTTCCATACACCTTGTTTGACCATGTATTTGACACACGCAGGGACCAGAAGTAGATGATAACTATCCATTCTTGTCACTGTCCATCCTATCAACTTTGTGTGTTGCTTCCTGTGTCCTCCATGGTGTCCAGACCATGGTAAGCGTAAACTCAGGGTTTAATTCCTTTGTTTATTACTATGTGAGTTAGGGGTGAAAAATAACATTACATCAGCCTTCTATGTACCCATAAAAGGGAAAGATGACCATCACATAAACTCATGACTTTCTGCTTCACAAAAATTTCTGCCGTTTTGGTCATGAAGAAAATTGTAGCCTTAGGGTATGTGCACATGTAGCGGATTAGGCTGCGGATCCGCAGCGGATTTGGCCCTTCGGATCCACAGCAGTTTTCCATGCATTGTACAGTACCATGTAAACCTATGGAAAACTAAATCCGCAGTGCACATGCTGCAGAAAATTCCGCGCAGAAACGCAGCGGTTTATTTTCCACAGCTTGTCAATTCTTTGTGCAGAATCTGCAGCGTTTTTACACCTATTCCATTATAGGAATCTGCAGGTGTAAAAACGCAGGTGAAATCTGCACAAAATCTGGAGGGAATCCGCAGATAAAACGCAGGTCATTTTACCTGTGGATTCCCCAGAATCCGAGTGGAAAAGTCCGCAAGTCCGCAATGGAATCCGCAATGTGTGCACATACCCTTAGAAGCCCTTGAATTTTTATTGGAAAAGTGTTTGCCTTTTGTGCCCAGCCCTATGAAGTTTCCTACCAGGGGAATTCACCCTAGTTGATGGCCAAAAATCAACATATATCCAAAAATTGATGGTGATTGTACATAAAATATTCATGGAAGCTAATGAATGTTTTGTTTTTAGACTGCTGTGCCCAGCCCTGCGCAGGAGCCCCGTTGTCATTAATAACAAATTCTGCTGCCCCTCTAATCCCCTGCTGATTGAGGATCTCAAGGTAACTCAAGCTCCAATTTCTCTACTGTATGATCAGTCACTACCTGACATTGCACAGATGCCTCATTTTTCAAGCAGAAGATTGATAACACCAGAGACAGTTTTGGTCGACAACCCCCAGAGCCCTTCCTCCTAACTGCCCAGCCCTCCTCCTCCAAAACCAACTTCTCCACCATTACAGAAGATTGACTCTCCACTCTACTCTCAAGATCAAATCTCACCACCTGTGCACTTGACCAGATCCTGACCCACTTCATCCCAAACCTCACCACAGTCTTCATTCCAACCCTAACCCATCTCTTCAACCTATCACTAGGAACTGGTGTTTTCCCCTCAAGCTTTAAACATGCTTAAATCACACCTGTTCTCAAAAAGCCCTCCCTTGACTCATCCTCTGCATCTAGCTATCGCCCCATATCACTTCTCCCCATGCTTCAAAACTACGGGAACAACACGTCCATCTTGAACTGTCCTCCCACCTCTCTTCCTGCTCCCTCATCAACCGCTTTCCATCTGGCTTCTAGTCGCATCACTCCACTGAAACGGCTCTAAAGAAAGTCACCAATGACCTATTAAAGGGAACCTGTCATCCCCCTCAGGCGTTTGTAACTAAAAGAGCCACCTTGTGCAGCACTAATGCTGCATTCTAACAAGGTGGCTCTTTTAGTTATGCTCCCTGCACACGCTGAAATAAACACTTATAAAATGTGCCCCCTCATACCGTGAAATCGTCCCGGGGGTGGGTCTTTCCCCCCTAATCAGACACAGCACAGCCGTCACTCCGGGAGTGTGCGCGGCGGGCGCCGCCTCCTCTTGCTTCATCAGCGTCCCTGGCGCCTGCGCTGTAAGTTCGAAGGGCAGCACAACTGCGCATGCCCATAAAAAATACTTACAGCGCAGGAGGCGGGAACACTAATGAAGCAAGAGGAGGCGGCGCCCGGCGCACGGGCCCGGAGTGACGGCTGTGCTGCATCTGATTAGGGGGGAAAGACCCTCTAACACTCCCACTCCCCCTCCAATCTATTCTAAACTCTGTTGCCCAACTAATCCACTTGTCCCCCCACTATTCCGCAGCCTCTCCCCTCTGTCAATCCTTGCACTGGCTCCGCATTACCCAACGACTCTAGTTCAAAACCCTAACCATGACATACAAAGCCATCCACAACATGTCTCCTCCATACATCTGTGACCTCATCTCCCGGTACTTACCTGCATGCAACCTCCGATCCTCACAAGATCTTCTTCTATACTTCCCTCTTATCTCCTCTTCCCACAATCGCATACAAGCTTTCTCTCGTGCATCCCCCAGACTCTGGAACTCTCTACCCCAACACATCAGACTCTCGCCTATCGTGGAAACCTTCAAAAAGAACCTGAAGACCCACCTCTTCTGACAAGCCTACAACCTGCAGTAACCACCTATAGACCAAACCGCTGCATGACCAGCTCTATCCTCACCTACTGTATTCTCACCCATCCCTTGTAGATTGTGAGCCCTCGAGGGCAGGGTCCTCTCTCCTTATGTACCAGTCGTGACTTGTATTAAGATTGTACTTGTTTTTTATTATGTATACCCCTCCTCATATGTAAAGTGCCATGGAATAAATGGCGCTATAATAAATAATAATGCTGCTGCAACATATGCAGTGGTGAATTCCATTTTGTTGCAATGTTGCAAAGCAGGCGGGGGCTCAGTCATACTGCTCAGTAGCTCCAAAACCTGGTGACCATTCTTTTCTAACGTAAGAACAGTTGAGTGCCAACACATTGTTTTGGCAATGAACACCACCTTGTTTTGAAGGGTATATTCATTTAAAGATATTGAACGTTCATATTTAGTAAATGTCCCATGCAGTGAGCATCTGGTATAATGCCCAAACCTAAAGCAGCTATAATGTTTCTGGCATTGTCACTTACTAAGTTGTCCAGTTGTAGTTGAAGAGTACAACTTTCTGCCCTGTTGATGGGGACGGGGAGATGTCCATTGAGGAGGATGTGGAGGAAGCATATATTGTAAGCATTGCTTGGTGTGAAGGCATCACTAGTAAACTCCTGAGCCTCTTTGCTACTGCATTGCCGCAGTTCAATCATTGCTTTACTGGGACATGAATGGCATGGTAAGTCCTTGGCTGTAATTGCTGCTGTTGATTGTGGTGAACTTGGACATGAGGGAGTTGAGTCTCCGCACAAACATTTCTTGGGCACACATATGGCTAACTGACAATGTAACAAAGAAAGGGTTGGGTTTAATAAAGTAAGGAAAGAAGTAGATCATAATGATGACAACACCAGCCAGGTACTTCTTGAGGATGCGGCCAGAAAGATGAGCAGAAGGGGTGTGAGGACAGCATGAGCCATCTTCATATTGCTGGGCAGCTTGCTTTTCTCAAATGAGCAGATGATTGTCACTTCATGTGCTCATGGAGAGCTGTAGCTCATAGTTTATTCTAGCTTAGATGTCAATGGCTTATGTTCCTTCTGCAGGAACTACAAATGATTCGTTGGCCAAAACATGGAAAAGAATTCCTAAACCTGAGATGCCCGCATGTAAGACTCACCACCACCACTACTAGAACTGTTAGGCTCTGATGAATCTCATCCACCAACAGCAGTTAAAGCATCACCTGCTCTTGAGTTGACTGCAGAAAAAACAGATCTGCAACCGGAAGATCATTTGGCAGAACATTACCTACACTCCTTATTGTTGATGTCATCACTCTCTTCCTAATCTCCCCAATCTGATTCCAAGGTTTTGTCCACCACACAATCATCATTTCTGACTTGGCTGAAGGTTGCCTCAGATTTGCCCTAACTAGAAGTTCCACTGCCACCTTGGCTGTCAGTGCATCCCAGTTGAGAGAGCCATCAATGTAGCCAAGTCTTTGAAGCATGTCCTTCATCTTTTCTTGTCCCAAGTCATCTGTGCACAAAAGATGACTGAGCATCTCATCTAATAATTCGACTGGAAGATGTTGTGAAATGTTGTCATTAGCACCCAAAGTGTTTGTGGCTTTGGGAACGAATGGACTGAACAGATGCAGGTATCATTAAAAGAATTGAGATTATGCAATGTAAAAGATTAAGAGTAGAGAACATTTACTAAAACTGACTGTGTCGTTGTCAGAGGTAACATTATCTTCCTGTGATTGAGACCAGCGATGTGTCGTATATTCCATTACACCCTTTGATTCTTCCTCACCATCATTCTTGCTATAGATCAGTGGTCCCCAACCTTTCGCGAGCCACATTCAGCACTGAGAGAGGGTCGCGAGCCACATCCAGCTCCCACCCCCTTCAAAGTAGTGTCAACCAAACCCCCCATTACAGGTAAAATGATAACCAAAGCTTTTCCACAGAAATCACTCCAGAGCAGTACACTGAGATCTAGGGGTTACCACAATACCCCCATTCAGTATTCTCCCAACACACTGTCACATCCAGCTTTGAGCACCTTCTCTAACAGGTAGTACAAACCTCCAGCGTACCATACCTAAAACATCCCTAAACCCCCAAGACCAGTACATGTGCATCCAGATCTGCAATTCTGTGCAGGGCTACTCACAGAATTCATCATTTTGAGATGTGGTCTTCATACCTGTTTGATAGACCTGGACCTAATGCATAAAGCTGGCAGACAGCCGCGAGCCACAATTCATGGGGCCGCGAGCCACATGTGGCTCCCGAGCTACAGGTTGGGGAGCCCTGCCATAGATAATGGAAGCTGTTTTTTACTTGCATGTGATAGTGCCACTGCTTGGACGTCTAGCGGTATTGTTGGCGGTGATGCTGCTGCAGCTCCCACATTTTTAGTTATGGTATTTTTTTTTCATTTACATCACTTTGTCCCTTGCCATTTTTGCTCTTTCTATACATTATGTACACAAGTGTAACTAATATTTTTAAAAATGTTCAACCACAGTTATTCCACAAAAAAAATAGGATTAAACATGAAATGCAAGGTAGATACACGTGATGATGACCGGAAACCTAATACAACAACAGCCCCAGTATTGTTGTGCTGTGCACGGGTTTCATATTTGACTTCTTAAACAGGTGTGCAATAGCAGACCTGCCTAGTGAAATAAGTATTGTTAAATGTATTTTCTATTTTGTTAAAAAAATTTAAATCCTCCTCATATGACATTAAGACCCCTGACTGTAGCTAATTCCTACAGTTAAGAAACCACACATCTTGTCTAGAGTTTCACTGTGCATGATTTTATATAAGGCCGTCAGACTCATCAAGATCATGTAGTAAAAAAAAAAAAACTAACTAAAAATCTTCTAATAATTTTCTTTAAAAAAAACCCTTATTTCAATGTCACCGATGATGTGGTTGCGGATTACGCTTCATAAATCGTTCACGTTCGTAGTCCCTGGGTGGTGATACTTTTTATTGCCTACGTTTAATATGAGCGGTTTTGTCTGCTCGTTTTCTGACACAAAAGTAGAATTTATACCCAATCTCCCTGGAAAATCTGTGACATTTCGACTCTGAAATGCCAAGCGTTCCGCTGAGCTTTCCTTGATTCTTCTGTGCAGTTGAGAGGAAATTGCAGTTCATTTATTCTTGATTAGCTGGGTAATTGTTATGTGCAGACGCAGCTACTTGTGAGCTGATAGAAAGGCTGCACGTAATGAAATTAGGCCGTTTAGCTAATAATTGGCTACAGACGGTGTTTGCCCAAATGGTTGAAATTATCGCCATTCTGTCAATTTGTTACAATGTAATAATGCTATATTGAGCTTGTCGCTGGGTGTGATATTACCTCTGATAATACACACGAGGCGGGAAAAAATGATCAGAGGGATTTATATCAAAGGTCAATTCTAATCAAATAGGAGTATTATCTCATCAGCTCAGATCATATACTGCAAGTGTATATAGTGCAATGTTATAGTAGTTATATTCTTGTACATAGGAGCAGTATTATAGTAGTCATATTCTTGTACATAGGGGCAGTATTATAGTAGTTATATTCTTGTACATAGGGGCAGTATTATAGTAGTTATATTCTTGTACATAGGAGCAGTATTATAGTAGTTATATTCGTGTACATAGGAGCAGTATTATAGTAGTTATATTCGTGTACATAGGAGCAGTATTATAGTAGTTATATTCGTGTACATAGGAGCAGTATTATAGTAGTTATATTCGTGTACATAGGAGCAGTATTATAGTAGTTATATTCGTGTACATAGGAGCAGTATTATAGTAGTTATATTCGTGTACATAGGGGGCAGTATTATAGTAGTTATATTCTTGTATATAGTGCAATGTTATAGTAGTTATATTCGTGTACATAGGAGCAGTATTATAGTAGTTATATTCTTGTTCTTGTACATAGGGCCAGTATTATAGTAGTTGTATTCGTGTACATAGGAGCAGTATTATAGCAGTTATATTCTTGTACATAGGGGCAGTATTATAGTAGTTATATTCGTGTACATAGGAGCAGTATTATAGTAGTTATATTCTTGTACATAGGAGCAGTATTATAGTAGTTATATTCTTGTACATAGGGACAGTATTATAGTAGTTATATTCTTGTACATAGGGGCAGTATTATAGTAGTTATATTCTTGTATATAGTGCAATGTTATAGTAGTTATATTCTTGTACATAGGAGCAGTATTAGGCCATGTTCCCACCATCCTTTTTTTAATGCGGAACCGCCGCGATTTTCCCGCTGCGGGTCCGCAGCTGTTTTCCATGCAGGGTACATTACAATGTACCCTATGGAAAACAGGAACTGCTGTGCCCACATTGCGGAAAATCGCGAAAAAAGCCGCGCTGAATAGCCGCGGTAAAAAAGAAGTACCATGTCACTTCTTTTTGCGGAACTGCAGCGGTTCTGCACCCATAGACCTCCATTGTGAGGTCAAACCCGCAGTAAAACCCGCAGACGAAAAAAATATCTGCAGTTTTTCTGCGGTTTGTGGTGCAGAACCGCTGCAGCAGGAAGTGCGTGGGCGGAGTGTGGCTGTCCCCCCGTGCTCCAATCCCACCCCCCCATGCCCCGATGCCACCCCCCCGTGCTCCGATGCCACCCCCCGTGCTCCGACGCCCCCCCGTGCCCTAATCTCCCCCCCTTATACTTACCGGGCCTCCCGGTGTCCGTCCGGCCGTCTTCTCCCTGGGCGCCGCCGTCTTCCAAAATGGCGGGCGCATTAGCAGTGCGCCCGCCGAATCTGCCGGCCGGCAGATTCGTTCCAGGCACATTTTGATCACTGTGATAACCTCACAGTGATCAAAATAAAAAAAGGTAAATGCCCCCCCCTTTATCACCCCCATAGGTAGTAACAATAATAAAATAAAGAATTTTTTTTTTTCCCCCACTACAGTTAGAACTAGGGTTAGGGGTAGGAAAGGGTTAGGGGTAGGGTTAGGGGTAGGAGTAGGGTTAGGGGTAGGGTTAGGGTATTTTCAGCCATTTTAACCCTAAAAAAACTTCCTAGAAAACACACAGACTCTGCAGAGAAAACTGCATAAAAAACTGCACTAAAAAACGCATAAAAAAACGCATAAAAAAACGCACCAAAAAACGAACCTGCGTTTTCTGCCAAGAGCTGTGGTTTTTAGTGCAGAAAAAACAGCAGGGAAATCAGGAACGTGTGAACATGGCCTCATAGTAGTTATATTCTTGTACATAGGAGCAGTATTATAGTAGTTATATTCGTGTACATAGGAGCAGTATTATAGTAGTTATATTCTTGTACATTGGAGCAGTATTGGTATTATAGTAGTTATATTCGTGTACTTAGGAGCAGTATTATAGTAGTTATATTCGTGTACATACGAGCAGTATTATAGTAGTTATATTTCTGTACAAAGGGGCAGTATTATAGTAGTTATATTCTTGTACATAGGAGCAGTATTATAGTAGTTACTGTATATTCTTGCACATAGGGGCAGTATTATAGTAGTCATATTCTTGTACATAGGAGCAGTATTATAGAAGGAAAAAACAGAAGTCCAGCGCGGGTGATGTCCATAAAAAATACCTTTTATTCCATTTTCATTAAAAGCACATAAATCCAAAGTCCATCTTCATATCCATAGACACAAAAACGGGTGATTCATACCAGTGACAGTCACAGGCTTAAAGTGCATTAAAATCATACGCGTTTCAACGGTCGTGCCGCCTTACTCATTGTGATAAAAATAAAATGAAAGAGGGCTGCCATATATGACTAGGCCCATTAGGTTACACCCCCTGATCTTGCAGACAACAGAAACAGGGCAACACCTACAGGTAATTAATGAGTTTAGCCTGAAATTTGCATGTACATGTAACACCTGCACTGGGAACTGTTAGGGCAGCTACTGGTATACTGGGATTTACAGACACTAAGAAGAGCTTTGCAGCTGCTGTTATACCAGGACCTACAGACATTAGCAGATTTTCCTCTGAGCTGCAGTGGACTACAATTCCCAAGGACCCCTGGACTACAATTCCCAGGGATCCTTGTTTGAGTCAGATGACACAGCTTGGATTGGAGGAGGAGGGACTTGGAGGCAGGAGCTGGGGAGAAAGTGAAACTAAGAATTCACAGGAAGAAAAGAGCGTGGTATCTTGTTGGGAGAGACGGAGCACGGGGAACTTGCCTGGCCCCATGCTGCAGGGTTGCTGTCCTCCCGGATATACTCGTGTTGCTGGAGAGAGTGCTACTTTGTGTTACCCTCTGGAGCAAGTTGCATCAAAAACTTGGAGATTTCTGCCTGCACTCCCACCTTATAAAGGACTGAATCCGGCCGCCCCCAGCTGGTGTCCAGAGAACCATCCGACCGTTAGAGACGTGCCGTGAGTGACTTTCTGAGACTTGTGGTCCTACCAGCGTTTTTTACAGTGAGTACATTACAGCTCAGACTATTGCCAGTTATGTTCGTCCAAGTGCACCAACTGTTTTAATTTGCGCGCCTGCACCCGCGGCAACTGGGCCACAACGTTTGGACTGAGTTAAACTAGAAGAAACAAACAAAAAACCCTACTACGTTATACTTGCAGGGTTGAAGTAGAATTAGAGTGAGATGTGTATATGACCTTGACAGAGCACAGTTATTTGTATTTCATGTTATTCTTTTAAATCCATCTAATTTATGCTGCATAGCAATAAACCTGTTAAACTGTTTTACTCCTGATCCCTGTGAGTGTGTACTGAGAGTGGCAGGGGTTTCCCGAATCAGCCCCTGGCAGAAGATAATAGCCCTTCTGCAGTCCCAGAGAGAGAACTCCAATCAAGATTCGGGTGGAGGCACTGCGCCCTGGAGAGGTGAGACCCCCCATAACACCCAGTGTACCGTGGTAGCCCTAAAGGGGTGTTACAGTGGAGGCACTGCTGAGATCTAGAACTAACACAGGAGTATTTACTATGGAGACTTTAACAGAACAAGAAGTGTATTTATGGTGTGAAGAGATGGATGTTCCCGCCAAACAAAGCTTTGCAGTGAGTGGTGAGCTCTGTGATGCGTCTGATGAAGAGATGCTGGAAATAGTTAACCGACTCACTGAACTTGCCCACCCTAAAGTGGTTGATCGCCGGAAGGAAAAGGGGGGACAGTTACCCACAGCCCTGATTTCAACCGGGCAGATCTTGAGGAAAGAATACTTCCCCCTCTATGGTAGTTGTGTCTTCAGAGTATGGTCGACAATGGCAGATCACTTGGCCTACTGAGTCCGAAGTTGAGACCCGGCAACAGGAATCAACCACTCAGCCTAGAAAGACTAGTATATCTCCACCTTCTACTCCACCTAGATTCCGTCCTGAAGAGACAGCGGCCCCTGCTGATGTGCTTATGACAGCTATGGAAAAGTTAGTCAGTCAGTTTGCCAAGATGCAGCCAGAAGGGAACTACCGTCGTCTAAGAATTTTCTCGGGTGCCCTCCCCACCCCTACTGGAGAAGAAGGATATGATACTTGGAGGGATGTCACTTTACAGTGCCTAGAAGAGTGGCAGTGCACTGATGCTGTAAAGAGGCAGAGAATAGTAGAGAGCTTGAAGGGTACTGCTATGGAGGTGGTGCAGGCTGCTTGGCGGAGCAAGCCTCTGGCAACTTATCAAGATTATATGAGTGCTTTAGAAGATGCTTTTGGATCCCCTGAAGATGCTACTGATCTACTCTTTAAACTCCGTACCACCTACCAACAGCCAGATGAGAAGATGTCCGACTATTTATACCGACTAGATAAGCTGGTTCATAGAATAGTAGCTAAAGGTGGCATCAGCCCTCAAGAAGTTGATCAGTGTCGCCTGGAACAAGTACTCAGAGGAGCTCTCACTCATGATCCAATTGCCCAGCGGATGAGGTCTTGTGATAGAGAGAAGATTCCTGGATCTTTTCATGAGTTGCTTAAGGAAGTTCGGAAGGAGGAGGTTATTTTGGCCGCAAGAGAGAAGGCATCCCCTCGGGTGACTACTGTTGCCTTGAAGCCAGAAGCCGAATGCCGACACATAGAACTGTTGAAAGTCATCGAGAAACAGGGGGAGCAGATTACACAACTGTTAAGTGCTCAGGCCAAGACAATACAGCGACTTCAAAGTGTTGTGGAGGTAGCTGAGCAGAAAACACTGGTTTCAGGAAGAGAGAAAGAAGATCTCGGTAGAGTGGAGAGTAGGAAACCAGAAGGGTGCTTCGTCTGTGGGAGTCCAGGCCATATAGCTCGTCAGTGTCCAAAGAGGTGGAGCTCAAAGAACTCTTCACAGTTTCCCCATCACCCTCAGAGGCAGTCGGGAAACTGGAAAGGGGGCCAGTAGAACCCCATACTGAGCCCCCATCAGCAACTAGGACCTACTCTACCGCCCCATCTAATAGTGCATCATCGAAAACCCTGCCTGAAGGTTTAGTGGGACCATCCCCACATGTCCCCGCATATATCAATGGTCAACCTTGCACAGTATTACTGGATAGCGGGTCTCAAGTATCTATCATCTTTGAAGGATGGTATAAGAGATATTTATCCAAAGTGCCTCTGAAACCGTTGTCTGGACTCGTGGTGTGGGGACTGAGTGAGCACAGCTACCCCTACAGAGGATACGTGTCCGTGACGCTACGATTCTCAGAGACTGTTGTTGGAGTGGATAAAGAGATACCCATCATAGCGTTAATCTGCCCAGAGGCCGAGGCAGATGAGAGACAAACACCTGTCATAGTGGGAACAAATGCCAACATCTTCCGTACGTTAGCTCAGTGGTGTCGGGAAGTTGGGGGAGAAAATTACTCGCAGACCCTATCCATCCACTCAGTCTGCCTGGAGGCCTATGTGAGAACGGAGGAGGAGAAGAGGGAACTACGGCCTGAAAGCTTTGACCCTTGTTTTGAAGGAAGCGAGCTAAAAGGAGAAGAGAGGGAGTTGGTCATTGATGGCCTGATGATGCGAGGTGCAGTTTTTTCTCTAGGTGAATGGGACATGGGCCTCGCTCATGGAGTGGAGCATCGCATTCGGTTGAAGGATCAAAAGCCTTTTCGAGAGAGGTCCCGAAGATTGGCTCCAGCAGATATCGAAGATGTCAGGCAGCATCTACGCGGTATGTTAGACACAGGAGTCATCATAGAATCTAGTAGCCCTTATGCTTCCCCCGTTGTGATAGCTCGAAAGAAAAATGGAGCTATTCGGATGTGTGTGGATTATCGAACCTTGAATAAGCGTACGATCCCCGACCAGTACACTGTGCCCAGAATCGATGAAGCTTTGGATTGCTTGCAAGGGAGCCAATGGTTTTCTGTGTTAGATCTCCGGAGTGGCTACTATCAGATACCCATGTCAAAAGAAGATCAAGAGAAGACTGCTTTTATCTGCCCCATTGGGTTCTTCGAGTTTCAGAGACTGCCTCAAGGACTGACAGGTGCTCCGGCCACTTTTCAGAGATGTATGGACAAAGTAGTGGGGGACATGCACTTACGTGAGGTCCTGGTTTATCTCGATGATCTAATTGTTTTTGGGAAGACTCTGGAAGAACACAACCAGCGGTTGTTCAAGGTGCTGGATCGGTTGAAGGAGGCTGGGTTGAAGTTGTCCCTTGATAAGTGCTGGATTTGCCAGACGACTGTGAAATATGTGGGGCACATAGTCAGCAGAGAAGGAATTTCCACCGACCCCGCCAAAGTGGAGGCTGTTGTAAACTGGCCAAAACCCACCAAACTGAAGGAGCTTAGGTCCTTTTTAGGATTTTGCGGATACTACCGAAGATTTGTACCCCAGTACTCTCGGATTGCGAAGCCATTAACTGCCCTTACTCAGGGGTATCCCCCTTCCGGGAGGACAGCCCATTCGTCAAGGTCAGGAAAGAAGGTCTACTTCAAAGTTAACGAACTTTTTGGGGATAGATGGACACCGGCATGCGATGAGGCATTCGAGAAATTGAAGTCATGCTTGACCCAAACCCCAGTGTTGGCCTATGCAGACCCCAGCAAACCATGTGTTACATGTAGATGCTTCTCTTGACGGGCTAGGAGGGATTCTTTATCAAGACCATGAAGGCTGTCTGCGTCCCGTCTACTACATTAGTCGAGGATTGACTCCCAGTGAACGCAACTACCCAGCCCACAAACTGGAGTTTCTGGCCTTGAAATGGGCTGTAGTGGACACGCTGCATGACTACCTCTATGGGGTACCCTTTGTGGTTCATACCGACAACAATCCATTAACCTACGTGAGGACCACGGCAAAACTGGATGCCACGGGGTACCGGTGGCTTGCCGCACTCTCTTTGTACGATTTCAGCTTAAAATATCGACCGGGGATCAGTAACATCGATGCAGACACACTCTCTCGCCTGCCTAGGGAACCCTTAAATGAAGAAGAAGGAGGATGGATAGAGGTCCCTGCCCCTGAGGTGAAGACTCTATGCCATAGACATCAAACTAATGCTCTCCCTATGCAGGGTTGTGCTGAATTCCTAGGAGTATCCAGTGAAGCGCTCCCGTTGTTGTACTGCCAAGTGACAAATGTAACCCCAGACTTTCTCCCTCAACTGACTCGTAATCAAGTCCAAAAGGCGCAGCAGGAGGATCGATCAGTGGGGGTGGTCCGATGGTGGGTTAAGAGGGGCTGGAGGCCCGAAAAGAATGCATTACGAACAGAGGAATCTGTCCTGCTGACGCGGCAGCTAGAGTCTCTGGTAGTAAGAAATGGACTACTATACCGGGAGGCAAAGCGCCAGAAGGAAGGAGTCCACCGACAGCTGATGTTACCCACCCGATTCCGGAGGATGGTCATGAAGTCCCTGCATGATGACCATGGACATCTTGGCATCGAAAAGACCACAAGTCTTGTGGCTGACCGATTTTACTGGCCTCGGATGGAAGCGGATATTGAAGACTACTGCAAATCATGCTCCCGATGTGTGTTGAGAAAAACCTTGCCTTTGAGAACAGCCCCCCTTGTGAACATTACCAGTGATGGCCCACTTGAGCTAGTGTGCATTGATTTCCTCTCCATCGAGCCTGATGAAAGCAATGTCAGTAATGTGTTAGTGGTCACTGACCATTTCACCCGATATGCCCAAGCCTACCCCACCAAAGATCAAAGGGCAACTACTGTAGCAAAAACACTATGGGAAAAGTTCTTCGTGCATTATGGGCTGCCTGCCCGCATCCATACCGATCAAGGAAGAGATTTCGAAAGTAGACTAATCAAGGAGCTATGCGCTATCTGTGGGATCAAGAAATCCAGAACCACCCCGTATCACCCCCAAGGGGACCCTCAACCTGAGAGGTTCAACCGTACCCTTCTGAACATGTTAGGCACTTTGGATCCCAGGAAGAAGGGACAATGGAGCAGGCATGTGAGCCAGTTGGTTCATGCCTACAATTGCACCACAAATGAGTCAACGGGATACTCGCCCTATTTTCTCATGTTTGGAAGAAAAGCTCGGCTACCAGTGGATATTAGTTTTGGGACATCCTTTGAAAATTCTAATGGGAAGACCTATTTAAAATATGTGTCCCAGCTAAAAGAAGATTTGGAAAAAG
This sequence comes from Ranitomeya imitator, assembly GCF_032444005.1. Classification (NCBI taxonomy): domain Eukaryota; kingdom Metazoa; phylum Chordata; class Amphibia; order Anura; family Dendrobatidae; genus Ranitomeya; species Ranitomeya imitator. The sequence goes on from NC_091283.1 coordinate 399,042,848, forward strand.
CGTACAGATTGGCAGAGCAGGCCTCTGGTCGGTCAGGGAAGCGCAATAAGACTCGCTACGACTGTAGAGTTCGGGAACAAGTTTTACTGCCTGGAGATAGAGTTCTTATCCAACTTCTAGGTCTTCCTGGGAAGCATAAGCTTGCTGATCGGTGGTGTACTGACCCTTATGTGGTGATGGAGAAGCTGCCTGGTGTACCGGCCTACAGAGTGAAGCCCGAGAAAGGTTTTGACAGCTCCACTCCCTATCATCGACACCATTTGTTGCCTGTGGGAAAAAACATCCTGTTACTGCCATTGCCAACCCAAGGAGGTCATACAAACCTTCCATGCAATAGGAGAAGTCGTAGGTGTCAACAACCACCCCAGCCTGGAGTTGCTTCAGGAGGAAGTGACAACGAGTCTGGGGATGAATGGGGATCTGAAGGTCAATGGAGCTACAGGTGGACTGAGGACCCATGCCCCATAGGGGGGGGGGGGCCCTGAAAACCAGACTTCTGACGTGGAAGCACAAAAAAAGGACATTCGTCAGGAGGCGAGTGCACTCTGCTCACCATTGGGGGAGAGTTCAGAAGAGGGACATTTATTAAATGAAGAGATCCACCTGGAGGAGCCCATTCTTGACCGACAAGAGTCGGGAGCTGAGGAGGGGGCCCCCTCAGTACACACTCGTCCCAAACGGGACAATAGGCCACCCATGATGCTGACCTATGATAGAATGGGACATACCACTGAGGTCCCCCGGCTGATACACTTTAATTCAAAATCTGTTTGGCCTTATTTCCCAGTATCTCCTATGTGTCCAGGAGGTGGTTTGCGTGCATGTAAATTTGGTGTTAGTCAGGATGCTTTAAACCCCATTCATGTTTCAGGTGGTGAGTCCTCATGTCGTGATGGGACATTTTCAATGACTCACCAGGGGGAGAGTGTAACACCTGCACTGGGAACTGTTAGGGCAGCTACTGGTATACTGGGATTTACAGACACTAAGAAGAGCTTTGCAGCTGCTGTTATACCAGGGCCTACAGACATTAGCAGATTTTCCTCTGAGCTGCAGTGGACTACAATTCCCAAGGACCCCTGGACTACAATTCCCAGGGATCCTTGTTTGAGTTAGATGACACAGCTTGGATTGGAGGAGGAGGGACTTGGAGGCAGGAACTGGGGAGAAAGTGAAACTAAGAATTCACAGGAAGAAAAGAGCGTGGTATCTTGTTGGGGGAGACGGAGCACGGGGAACTTGCCTGGCCCCATGCTGCAGGGTTGCTGTCCTCCCGGATATACTCGTGTTGCTGGAGAGAGTGCGACTTTGTGTTACCCTCTGGAGCAAGTTGCATCAAAAACTTGGAGATTTCTGCCTGCACTCCCACCGTATAAAGGACTGAATCCGGCCGCCCCCAGCTGGTGTCCAGAGAACCATCTGACCGTTAGAGACGTGCCGTGAGTGACTTTCTGAGACCTGTGGTCCTACCAGCGTTATTTACAGTGAGTACATTACAGCTCAGACTATTGCCAGTTATATTCGTCTAAGTGCACCAACTGTTTTAATTTGCGCGCCTGCACCCGCGGCAACTGGGCCCCAACGTTTGGACTGAGTTAAACTAGAAGAAACAAACAAAAAACCCTACTATGTTATACTTGCAGGGTTGAAGTAGAATTAGAGTGAGATGTGTATATGACCTTGACAGAGCACAGTTATTTGTATTTCATGTTATTCTTTTAAATCCATCTAATTTATGCTGCATAGCAATAAACCTGTTAAACTGTTTTACTCCTGATCCCTGTGAGTGTGTACTGAGAGTGGCAGGGGTTTCCCGAATCAGCCCCTGGCAGAAGATAATAGCCCTTCTGCAGTCCCAGAGAGAGAACTCCAATCAAGATTCGGGTGGAGGCACTGCGCCCTGGAGAGGTGAGACCCCCCATAACACCCAGTGTACCGTGGTAGCCCTAAAGGGGTGTTACATACAAATACTATGCTTAAGGCAGGAGAAAGAAAGGGGGAAAAAAAAAAAGTCTATGGACTTTTATATGGATGTTATATATACAAGAATTATAACTTATCATTCATAATAATTCATAAGATCCTGCCGGATATTCATGCCTAGGGGGGCTCTGGACTTAAGTCATACCTCCCAACTTTTGAAGATGGGAAAGAGGGACAAAGTTTGCGGCGCGCAACGAGCGCTGCGGCAAATTTTAGGCCATGCCTCTGACCACACCCATTCACTAGTCACACCCATATCCACGTCTCAACCACACCCATTTAGCACTGCTGATCAAACTGTTCATAAAGAATAATTATAAACAAAAAAATATGGCCACACAGTGCTCCATACTGTATAATGGCCACACAGTGCTCCATACTGTATAATTGCCGCACACAATGCTCCATACTGTATAATGACCGCACATGATGCTCCATACTGTATAATGACCGCACATGATGCTCCATACTGTATAATGACCGCACATGATGCTCCATACTGTATAATGACCGCACCTGATGCTCCATACTGTATAATGACCGCACATGATGCTCCATACTGTATATTGGCTGCACATGATGCTCCATACTGTATAATGACCGCACATGATGCTCCATACTGTATATTGGCTGCACATGATGCTCCATACTGTACAATGACCGCACATGATGCTCCATACTGTATAATAACCGCACACTATGCTCCATACTGTATATTGGCTGCACATGATGCTCCATACTGTATAATGACCGCACATGATGCTCCATACTGTATATCGGCTGCACATGATGCTCCATACTGTATAATGACCGCACATGATGCTCCATACTGTATATTGGCTTCACATGATGCTCCATACTGTATAATGACCGCACATGATGCTCCATACTGTATATTGGCTGCACATGATGCTCCATACTGTACAATGACCGCACATGATGCTCCATACTGTATAATAGCCACACATGATGCTCCATACTGTACAATGACCGCACATGATGCTCCATACTGTATAATAACCGCACACGATGCTCCATACTGTATATTGGCTGCACATGATGCTCCATACTGTATAATGACCGCACATGATGCTCCATACTGTATATCGGCTGCACATGATGCTCCATACTGCATAATGACCGCACATGATGCTCCATACTGTATATTGGCTGCACATGATGCTCCATACTGTATAATGACCGCACATGATGCTCCATACTGTATATTGGCTGCACATGATGCTCCATACTGTACAATGACCGCACATGATGCTCCATACTGTATAATAGCCACACATGATGCTCCATACTGTATAATGACCGCACATGATGCTCCATACTGTATATTGGCCGCACATGATACTTTGTACCGTATAATGGCCACACATAGCTACTCCTACACACACGGCTCCGCTCCATACATCTCGTACACACACTGCACTACTCCGTACACCTCGTACACACACGGCTCCGCTCTATACACATTGCACATGCTCCGTATACTTTGAGCACGCATGGCTCTGCTCTGTACACCTCATACACACGTGGCTCAGCACTGTACACCTCGTACACACGGCTCCGCTCCATACACCTTTCACACTCTGCTCTGATCCGCACACCTCTTACACACACGACTCCGCTCCGTACACCTTTCACATGCTGCTCCGCTCCGTACATCTCGTACACACCCGGCTCAGCTCCGTACACCTCGTAAACACGCGGCTGTGCTCCGTACACCTCGTAAACACGCGGCTGTGCTCCGTACACCTCGTACACACGCGGCTGTGCTCTGTACACCTCGTACACATGGCTCCGTATACCTCTTACACACGACTCCGCTCCGTACACCTTTCACATGCTGCTCCGCACACCTCGTACACACGCGGCTGTGCTCCGTACACCTCGTACATATGGCTCCGTACACCTTTCACAGTATGAGGTGCACCGAGCGGAGCCGCGTGTGTGTACGAGGTGCACTGAGCGGAGCCGCGTGTGTGTCTGTGTACGAAGTGTACTGAGCGGAGCCTCAGCCGCGTGTGTGCACCGAGCGGAGCTGCAGCTTGTAATTAGCACATGATGATACAGTGACTGTCATAGGGGCTTAGGCTTAGCACTTTTATGCCTGGGGAAATAAAGCAGCCACATTGATTAGTGTTGTCACTCTCTCCCAGGGAGCTGCTCCTCCTCCACAATGCACTGGACGGAGGAGTCATCTCTGTGACATCCACTACTCACTGATCTGCATCTGTCCCATTAGCAGCCTCCAGTCCACTCATGGCTGCTGCTTACATTGCCGCCGGCACCCAGGCTGTGTCCGGCTGTGTTATGTCACCTCAGGTGTCCCCTCTCTCTGAACTGTGAGGCACACTGGAAGTCAGACTCAGGAACACGGGGAAGGGGCGTGGCCTAACAAAAGGGGGCGTGTCACAGCAGCTTCTCCCGGGCAGGACAGACGGGGCAAGCATGAAATCCGGGGCAGTCCCGCACAATGAGGGACGGTTGGGAGGTATGCTTAAGTTGATACATCCACCATATCTCTCTGTTGGTTATTTTTCTTTTTATATCTCCCCCTTGAAATGGAGCTTTAACCCTTTCAATCCCGCGGACCTCCAATGAGCTGACATCCCCATTGTGTTTATGGATGAAGTGTTTGGATGCAGCAGAGCTCTTATGAGTAATTTTATTCACTGCATCAGACAGGTGCCTTCTTATTCTCACCTTCAGGGGACCCCCTGTGCACCCCACATATTGCTGCTCACAGGTGGTGCAATTAATCAGATACACCACATTGGAGGTGTTGCAGTTAATGTAGTGGGGGAACTCTACAGGTTTAAGAGGAACAGTACCACCAAGGAAGTGTATGACAGGAGTAAGAGGGAGGTGAAGGCCAGGCTGGCTCATAGGGGTTATCCCAGCTGGATGCTGCATTGTGGAGGATATAGATCGGGAGACTATGCTGAATAAAGCGAGTAGTAACCGTGTGTCCAGTGAGGAGCACATCACCTTCACCACTACATACAGCCCTCAGTTCAAAGAGATTACTGATATCATCAGAAAAAGAATCCCTATGCTGAGCCAGGATAAAAAGCTGAACCAAATCCTGTCCAGACCAGTGCGCTATATCGCTAAAAAAGCCCCTAGTCTGAACAACATCTTATCCCCCAGCCTCTTTGTTAGTGAAGACAAAAGGTTAAAAGAGAAAGAAAACTGGCTCAGTACTAAAGGCACATACAAGTGTGGGCACAATATCTGCACCTGCTGTAAATACATGGTGAACAGTAAGGAATTCCACTCATCTGTCACCAAAAAGACCTACAAAATTAACCACTACATTAACTGCAACACCTCCAATGTGGTGTATCTGATTAATTGCACCACCTGTGAGCAGCAATATGTGGGGTGCACAGGGGGTCCCCTGAAAGTGAGAATAAGGAGGCACCTGTCTGATGCAGTGAATAAAATTACTCATAAGAGCTCTGCTGCATCCAAACACTTCATCCATAAACACAATGGGGATGTCAGCTCATTGGAGGTCCGCGGGATTGAAAGGGTTAAAGCTCCATTCCAAGGGGGAGATATAAAAAGAAAAATAACCAACAGAGAGATATGGTGGATGTATCAACTTAAGTCCAGAGCCCCCCTAGGCATGAATATCCGGCAGGATCTTATGAATTATTATGAATGATAAGTTATAATTCTTGTATATATAACATCCATATAAAAGTCCATAGACTCTTTTTTTTTTTTCCCCTCTCTCTTTCTCCTGCCTTAAGCATAGTATTTGGACATGCAAATTTCAGGCTAAACTCATTAACTACCTGTAGGTGTTGCCCTGTTTCTGTTGTCTGCAAGATCAGGGGGTGTAACCTAATGGGCCTAGTCCTATATGGCAGCCCTCTTTCATTTTATTTTTATCACAATGAGTAAGGCGGCACGACCGTTGAAACGCTTATGATTTTAATGCACTTTAAGCCTGTGACTGTCACTGGTATGAATCACCCGTTTTTGTGTCTATGGATATGAAGATGGACTTTGGATTTATGTGCTTTTAACGAAAATGGAATAAAAGGTATTTTCTATGGACATCACCCGCGCTGGACTTCTGCTTTTTCCTTCAAACCACTTGCACCACTGCATGATCCGTGCGCTGGGACTGAGAGGAGGTGAGCTGATCTTCGTTGCTTTTTCTTTCCAGTATTATAGTAGTTATATTCTTGCACATAGGGGCAGTATTATAGTAGTTATATTCTTGTACATAGGGGCAGTATTATAGTAGTTATATTCTTGTACATAGGGGCAGTATTATAGTAGTTATATTCTTGTACATAGGGGACAGTATTATAGTAGTTATATTCTTGTACATAGGGGCAGAATTGTAGTAGTTATATTCTTGTACATAGGAGCAGTATTATAGTAGTTATATTCTTGTACATAGAGGACAGTATTATTGTAGTTATATTCTTGTACATAGGGGCAGAATTGTAGTAGTTATATTCTTGTACATAGGAGCAGTATTATAGTAGTTATATTCTTGTACATAGGAGCAGAATTGTAGTAGTTATATTCTTATACATAGGAGCAGAATTGTAGTAGTTATATTCTTGTACATAGGAGCAGTATTATAGTAGTTATATTCTTGTACATAGAGGACAGTATTATTGTAATTATATTCTTGTACATAGGGGCAGAATTGTAGTAGTTATGTTCTTGCACATAGGGGCAGTATTATAGTAGTTATATTCTTGTACATAGGAGCAGTATTATAGTAGATATATTCTTGTACATAGGAGCAGTATTATAGCAGTTATATTCTTGTACATAGGGGCAGTATTATAGTAGTTATATTCTTGTACATAGGGGACAGTATTATAGTAGTTATATTCGTGTGCATAGGAGCAGAATTATAGTAGTTATATTCTTGTACATAGGAGCAGTATTATAGTAGTTATATTCTTGTACATAGGAGCAGTATTATAGTAGTTATATTCTTGTACATAGGAGCAGAATTGTAGTAGTTATATTCTTGTACATAGAGGACAGTATTATTGTAGTTATATTCTTGTACATAGGGGCAGAATTGTAGTAGTTATATTCTTGTACATAGGAGCAGTATTATAGTAGTTATATTCTTGTACATAGGAGCAGAATTGTAGTAGTTATATTCTTATACATAGGAGCAGAATTGTAGTAGTTATATTCTTGTACATAGGAGCAGTATTATAGTAGTTATATTCTTGTACATAGAGGACAGTATTATTGTAGTTATATTCTTGTACATAGGGGCAGAATTGTAGTAGTTATGTTCTTGCACATAGGGGCAGTATTATAGTAGTTATATTCTTGTACATAGGAGCAGTATTATAGTAGATATATTCTTGTACATAGGAGCAGTATTATAGCAGTTATATTCTTGTACATAGGAGCAGTATTACAGTAGTTATATTCCTGTACATAGGGGGCAGCATTATAGTAGCTATATTCTTGTACATAAGGGGTAGTATTATAGTAGTTATATTCTTCTACATAGGGGAGTATTATAGTATTATTATTATTTATTTATACAGCACCATTGATTCTGGAGTGCCTCCTGTTGTGAATTCAGCTTTTGGGCTCCCTCCGGTGGTTGTAGAGGGTAATGCAGTTGTGCCTGGACTGCAGGATTGGACAGGTGTATCTACAAATTGCAAAACTGACTGGGGTATATAGCCTTGCGGGACTCTTTAGTCCCTGCCAGTTGTCCATTGTTTATGGAGGATTCACATCCCTTCTGGTCTCTCCTGATCGCTGTGCTTTTCTTCAAAGATAAGTCCTGGCTTTGTTTTTGCTGTCCACCTGCTGTGGACCTTATAGTTCTGTGCATATTCATGTTTTTGTCTTGTCCAGCTTTGTCTGTGAAGGATTTTTTGCAGCCAAGCTGTGTCTCTGGAGATGCAGATATACCCCCCATGTCTTTAGTCAGATGTGGTGATTCGTATTTTCTGTGGTGGATATTTTCTAGTGTTTTTGTACTGACCGCAGGGCCGCCATCAGGGCATGACGGCCGTGACTGGCGTATGGGGCCCGGTGAGCAGAGGGGGCCCGCATCGGGCCCCCTCTTATCTGCTCACCGGGCCCCTACCGGCAGCCGCAGGCTAACCGGGCCCTTAGCGCCGACGCTGCAGCTGTTTAAAGCTATTGACGTGCGGGCGCGGGCCCGCACGTCAATAGTTAACAGCCGCGGCGCCGCCAGCCAATCTGAGGCTGGCAGGCGCTGACGTCAGCCGCACCGTGCGTGCATGTCGCCGGCGTCTGACATCATTGTCAGTCGCCGGCGAGTGCATGCACGCTGCAGCTGCGTGGAGACTTCGCCCACCGCAGGACCGCGGCAGGTAAGAAGAACTTTTTTTTTTTTTCTTGAGAGCGGCGATCCGGGGGCCCAGGGAAGAACACTGGGGCAGAGTGTGCTGGACGCAGAGGGGGCAGAGTGTGCTGGACGCAGAGGGGGCAGAGTGTGCTGGACGCAGAGGGGGCAGAGTGTGCTGGACGCAGAGGGGGCAGAGTGTGCTGGACGCAGAGGGGGCAGAGTGTGCTGGACGCAGAGGGGGCAGAGTGTGCTGGACGCAGAGGGGGCAGAGTGTGCTGGACGCAGAGGGGGCAGAGTGTGCTGGACGCAGAGGGGGCAGAGTGTGCTGGACGCAGAGGGGGCAGAGTGTGCTGGACGCAGAGGGGGCAGAGTGTGCTGGACGCAGAGGGGGCAGAGTGTGCTGGACGCAGAGGGGGCAGAGTGTGCTGGACGCAGAGGGGGCAGAGTGTGCTGGACGCAGAGGGGGCAGAGTGTGCTGGACGCAGAGGGGGCAGAGTGTGCTGGACGCAGAGGGGGCAGAGTGTGCTGGACGCAGAGGGGGCAGAGTGTGCTGGACGCAGAGGGGGCAGAGTGTGCTGGACGCAGAGGGGGCAGAGTGTGCTGGACGCAGAGGGGGCAGAGTGTGCTGGACGCAGAGGGGGCAGAGTGTGCTGGACGCAGAGGGGGCAGAGTGCGCTGGACGCAGAGGGGGCAGAGTGCGCTGGACGCAGAGGGGGCAGGATGGATACGATGGAGACAGATGGGGCAGGATGGGGAGATCATATGGGGCAGAATGGATACTCATGAGGGCAGGATGGGAGAACATATGGCTGGAGCCTGCAATGAGACACACGGGGGCTAGGATGGCGAATATTACCATAGGGGCTAATTAAGGGATATTATTATTGCAGTGATGTATTTATTTTATTTTTTGAGTATACTGTTTTAAATGGGGGGAGGTCCTGTTACTGTGCAGAGTGATACTATGTCACCTTCTTTATGTGGTGTAATGTAGAGGCTGTGAAAATTAAGTAATGTATTCTGCAAGTGGAACTCAAGATAACTGTGTTATTTCTGCAGAGACGAGTCCTGGCTGGCTGGAAGAAATGATGGCGGTCTGTGCTGGATGAAAGATGAAGGACTTCACCTAGAGACGTCACTGGTGAGTCAGTGTTAACTATACACTGACACTATACACTGTATACTATATACAGAGCTCCTGTGTATAATGTCACCGGTGATCACTGTATTACCTGTAGACACTGCTTACTAATTACAGATCTCCTGTGTATAATGGCACTGATGGTGATAGTATTGTGTTTTTTTTTTTTTTATTACTGATCAGTATTGTAGTATTCAGTCACTATGTGGTGGTAATATGCGGTCTGGTCATGGTGTTGTGGTATTTGTTCCTTGTGTTTGATATTATTCGGTCACTGTGGTGGTAATATGTCATCTGGTCATAGTGCTGTGGTATTTGTTCCTTGTATGTAGTATTATAGGTCATTTTAAAAATTGAAAAATAAATAAAAATATACCTAAATTGTATTGCATATTTTAACAAATATTTAGTAGGTTACAGTAGAGTAGGAAGAAGAAGAAGACACAAAAGAGAATAGTAAAACCAAAAACACTCAGTTTGAAAAAATGTTGCAGTAATCCGCAAGTGCTAGTAAAAGATGTAAAAAACAGGGTATTTGGTTGATACGTTTTTTGCAAAAAATGTATACTAAGCTGCTCTACCAATCTTCACGGTATACCCTTATCAGAGCAGTCCTAACTAATGTATGCAATCCCTATCTGATGTATTTAAAAACCTGATCATCTGTATATAACCTGTGTGAACAGGGTTCAGAGAGGAAAAATCCATGTGTGCATACAGGGTAGAACAGCTTTTGTGCAGATAGCCCAAGAGGAGTGGTGGAACTCCCCAGTCTTGTAAACACAAGAGAACAATTATGGAAACAGGAACACATGGGCTACAGTAGAGTAGGGCACGGCCAAAAGTGTCTACCGTGTTCTGGTGGCGGCTTAAAAAATCTTTTGGCCAAAACAAAAGCTGCTGGCTATATGTGTGATCTGGTGATGGGAACTGTTAATGTGTGATAGGTGAGAAGTGGAGATTTTCCAAGAGATGGCGGTGGGACTGTGGACAGTTCGAGGGGTGGAGCCTGGAGGCGGGGCTGGGGTGGAGCCTGGGCGGAGTCTCAAGGGGGCCCCGAAAATTTTGCCAGTATGGGGCCCCGAAATTTCTAGTGGCAGCCCTGACTGACCGCATAGTACTCTGTTCTATTCTTTCTTTTTAGCTAGTATGGCCTCCTATGCTAAAATCTGATTTCATATCTGCGTATGTTATTTCCCTCTCCTCTCAAAGTCAATATTTGTGGGGGGCTATCTATCCTTTGGGGATTTTCTCTGAGGCAAGATAGGTTTCATGTTTCTGTCTTTAGGGGAAGTTAGATCTTAGGCTGTGCCAAGGGGTCTAGGGAGTGTTAGGTACCCCCCACGGCTACTTTTAGTTGCGCTGCTAGGTTCAGGGTTTGCGGTCAGTACAGGGACCACCTTCTCCAGAGTCCGTCTCATGCTGCTCCTAGGCCACCAGATCATAACAGTACAACTGGCCAAAAATGAGTTAATTGCATCTCAGAAGAAGGGAGGGAAGCTGTTGAGCCATTTTTTTTTCCTTAGCCTGTTTGGTATTATCCTCCCTCTTTATCTCTGGGTGGCTACGGAATCTAGTATTAAAATGAATGTTCAGGAGTTAGTTTCTCGGGTGGATCAGCTTGCTGCTAGGGTACAGGGTATTTCAGATTTTATTGTTCAGACTCCTGCCTTAGAACCTAAGATTCCTACTCCTGATTTATTCTTTGGTGACAGATCCAAATTTTTGAGTTTCAAAAATAACTGTAAACTGTTTTTTGCATTAAGATCCCTGTCTTCTGGTGATCCTCAGCAGGTTAAAATCATCATATCTCTGCTGCGTGGTGACCCACAGGATTGGGCATTTTCCCTGGAAACTGGCAATCCTGCTTTGCTTAATGTTAATTCGTTCTTTCAGGCATTGGGGTTGTTGTATGATGAGCCTAATTCTGTGGATCAGGCTGAGAAAATCTTGTTGGCCCTGTGTCAAGGTCAAGAAGCGGCAGAATCGCATTGCCAGAAATTTAGAAAATGGTCTGTACTGACTAAATGGAATGAGGATGCCTTGGCGGCAATTTTCAGAAAGGGTCTTTCTGAATCCGTTAAAGATGTTATGGTGGGGTTCCCCGCGCCTGCTGGTCTGAGTGATTCTATGTCTCTGGCCATTCAGATTGATCGGCGCTTGCGCGAGCGCAGAGTTGTGCACACTGTGGCTTTATCCTCTGAGCGGAGCCCTGAGCCTATGCAGTGTGATAGGATTTTGTCTAGAGCTGAACGTCAAACATTCAGGCGTCAGAATGGGTTGTGTTTTTACTGCGGTGATTCTGCTCATGTTATTTCTGATTGCCCTAAGCGTACAAAGAGAATCGCTAGTTCTGTTGCCATCAGTACTATACAACCTAAATTTCTGTTATCTGTGATCTTGATCTGCTCATTATCATCATTTTCTGTCATGGCATTTGTGGATTCAGGTGCCGCTCTGAACTTAATGGACTTAGAATTTGCCAGACGTTGTGGTTTTCCCTTGCAGCCTTTGCAGAACCCTATTTCTCTGAGGGGCATTGATGCTACACCGTTGGCTAAAAATAAACCTCAGTTTTGGACACAGCTGACCATGCGCATGGCGCCAGCCCATCAGGAAGATTGTCGTTTTCTGGTGTTGCATAATCTGCATGATGATATTGTGCTGGGTATTCCATGGTTGCAGCTATATAATCCGGTGTTAGATTGGAAATCCATGTCTGTGACTAGTTGGGGTTGTCAGGGGGTTCATGATCAGGTTTCTTTGATGTCAATTTCCTCTTCCCCCTCTTCTGAAATTCCTGAGTTTTTGTCAGACTTCCAGGATGTATTCGATGAGCCCAAATCCAGTTCCCTTCCACCGCACAGGGACTGTGATTGTGCTATTGACTTGATTCCAAGTTGTAAGTTCCCTAAGGGCCGACTTTTCAACCTGTCTGTGCCAGAACATACCGCCATGCGGAGCTATATTAAGGAGTCTTTGGAGAAGGGGCATATTCGGCCATCTTCTTCACCGTTGGGAGCGGGGTTCTTTTTTGTTGCCAAGAAGGATGGCTCCTTGAGACCCTGTATTGATTATCGCCTCTTGAATAAGATCACGGTCAAATTTCAATACCCTTTGCCTTTGCTTACTAATTTGTTTGCTAGGATTAAGGGGGCTAGCTGGTTCACTAAGATTGACCTTCGAGGGGCATATAATCTTATTCGTATTAAGCAGGGTGACGAATGGAAAACTGCATTTAATACGCCCGAAGGCCATTTTGAATACCTTGTGGTGCCATTCGGACTCTCTAATGCCCCATCTGTGTTCCAATCCTTCATGCATGATATCTTTCGGAGTTATCTTGATAAATTCATGGTTGTATATTTGGATGATATTTTGATTTTTTCCAATGATTGGGAGTCTCATGTGAAACAGGTCAGGATGGTATTTCAGATCCTCCGTAATAATGCTTTATTTGTGAAGGGGTCAAAGTGCCTCTTTGGAGTGCAGAAGGTTTCTTTTTTGGGCTTCATTTTTTCTCCCTCATCTATAGAAATGGATCCGGTTAAGGTTCAGGCCATTCATGATTGGATTCAGCCCACATCTGTGAAGAGCCTTCAGAAATTCTTGGGCTTTGCTAATTTTTATCGTCGTTTCATTGCCAACTTCTCCAGTGTGGTTAAACCTCTGACCGATTTGACCAAGAAAGGCGCTGATGTGACAAATTGGTCCTCCGCGGCTGTTTCTGCCTTTCAGGAGCTTAAACGCCGATTTACTTCTGCCCCTGTGTTGCGTCAGCCAGATGTTTCTCTTCCAATTCAGGTTGAGGTTGACGCGTCTGAGATTGGGGCAGGGGCCGTTTTGTCTCAGAGGAATTCTGATGGTTCCTTGATGAAACCGTGTGCCTTCTTTTCTCGGAAGTTTTCGCCTGCGGAACGCAATTATGATGTCGGCAATCGGGAGTTGTTGGCTATGAAGTGGGCATTTGAGAAGTGGCGACATTGGCTTGAGGGGGCCAAGCACCGTATTGTGGTCCTGACCGATCATAAGAATCTGATTTACCTCGAGTCTGCTAAACGGCTCAATCCTAGACAGGCTCGATGGTCCCTGTTTTCTCCTGTTTTGATTTTGTGGTCTCGTACATTCCTGGTACTAAGAATGTTAAGGCGGATGCCCTCTCTAGGAGTTTTTTTCCTGATTCCCCTGGGTTTCTTGAGCCGGTCGGCATTTTGAAGGAAGGGGTGGTTCTTTCTGCCATCTTCCTTGATTTGCGACGGGTTCTTCAGGAAATTCAGGCTAATAAACCTGACTGCTGTCCTGTGGGAAAACTGTTTGTTCCTGATAGATGGACTAGTAAAGTGATTTCTGAGGTTCATTGTTCTGTGTTGGCTGGCCATCCTGGGATTTTTGGTACCAGAGATTTGGTTAGTAGGTCCTTTTGGTGGCCTTCTTTGTCGCGGGATGTGCGTTCTTTTGTGCAGTCCTGTGGGATTTGTGCGCGGGCTAAGCCTTGCTGTTCCCGCGCTAGTGGGTTGCTTTTGCCATTACCGGTCCCCGAGAGGCCCTGGACACATATTTCTATGGATTTTATTTCCGATCTTCCTGTTTCCCAAAGAATGTCGGTTATCTGGGTTGTCTGTGACCGATTTTCTAAGATGGTTCATTTGGTGCCTTTGCCTAAATTGCCTTCTTCTGATTTGGTTCCGTTTTTTTTTCAGCATGTGGTACGTTTGCATGGTATTCCAGAGAATATTGTGTCCGACAGAGGTTTCCAGTTTGTTTCTAGGTTTTGGCGGGCCTTTTGTGCCAAGCTGGGCATTGATTTGTCTTTTTCTTCTGCATTTCATCCTCAGACAAATGGCCAGACTGAGCGAACTAATCAGACCTTGGAGACCTATTTGAGATGCTTTGTGTCTGCTGATCAGGATGATTGGGTGGCTTTTTTGCCATTGGCCGAGTTTGCCCTTAATAATCGGGCTAGTTCGGCTACTTTGGTTTCGCCTTTTTTTTGTAATTTTGGTTTTCATCCTCGTTTTTCTTCTGGGCAGGTTGAGTCTTTTGACCTTCCTGGTGTGGATTCTGTGGTCGACAGGTTGCAGCAGATTTGGGCTCATGTGGTGGACAATTTGGTGTTGTCTCAGGAGGAGGCTCAACGTTTTGCTAACCGTCGTCGGTGTGTTGGTTCCCGGCTTCGGGTTGGGGATCTGGTCTGGTTGTCTTCCCGTCATGTTCCTATGAAAGTTTCTTCCCCTAAGTTTAAGCCTCAATTTATTGGTCCTTATAGGATTTCTGAGATTATTAATCCGGTGTCCTTTCGCCTGGCGCTTCCGGCCTCTTTTGCTATTCATAATGTCTTCCATAGATCTTTGTTGCGGAAATATGTGGAGCCCGTTGTTCCCTCTGTTGATCCTCCGGCCCCTGTGTTGGTCGATGGAGAGTTGGAATATGTGGTTGAGAAGATTTTGGATTCTCGTTTTTCGAGGCGGAAGCTTCAGTACCTTGTCAAATGGAAGGGTTATGGCCAGGAGGATAATTCTTGGGTTTCTGCCTCTGATGTCCATGCCGCTGATTTGGTTCGTACCTTTCATCGGGCTCATCCTGATCGGCCTGGGGGCTCTGGTGAGGGTTCAGTGACCCCTCCTCAAGGGGGGGTACTGTTGTGAATTCAGCTTTTGGGCTCCCTCCGGTGGTTGTAGAGGGTAATGCAGTTGTGCCTGGACTGCAGGATTGGACAGGTGTATCTACAAATTGCAAAACTGACTGGGGTATATAGTCTTGCGGGACTCTTTAGTCCCTGCCAGTTGTCCATTGTTTATGGAGGATTCACATCCCTTCTGGTCTCTCCTGTTCGCTGTGCTTTTCTTCAAAGATAAGTCCTGGCTTTGTCCACCTGCTGTGGACCTTATAGTTCTGTGCATATTCATGTTTTTGTCTTGTCCAGCTTTGTCTGTGAAGGATTTTTTGCAGCCAAGCTGTGTCTCTGGAGATGCAGATATACCCCCCATGTCTTTAGTCAGATGTGGTGATTCGTATTTTCTGTGGTGGATATTTTCTAGTGTTTTTGTACTGACCGCATAGTACTCTGTTCTATTCTTTCTTTTTAGCTAGTATGGCCTCCTATGCTAAAATCTGATTTCATATCTGCGTATGTTATTTCCCTCTCCTCTCAAAGTCAATATTTGTGGGGGGCTATCTATCCTTTGGGGATTTTCTCTGAGGCAAGATAGGTTTCATGTTTCTGTCTTTAGGGGAAGTTAGATCTTAGGCTGTGCCGAGGGGTCTAGGGAGTGTTAGGTACCCCCCACGGCTACTTCTAGTTGCGCTGCTATGTTCAAGGTTTGCGGTCAGTACAGGGACCACCTTCTCCAGAGTCCGTCTCATGCTGCTCCTAGGCCACCAGATCATAACAGCCCCCGTAGGGCAGTGGGGTACTCGGAGCCGGGCCCTTCGGTTCTCAAGGGGGATGTCACGGTGGCTGACCCGGTCCGTGGCCCTAGGGGCGTCCGTTGATAAAAGGGGGAAAGGTCTTAAAGGGGAAATGTTCGTGACGCCACCTGTGGTATTCGGTCACGGCGACCGACGCTGCTTAGGGGTCCGCTGGGGTGATGTTATGGCAGCTAGATGGTATACCTTCCCACAGGTGAAGTATGTCCCCAGGGCTTCCCAGAGTGTAGAGGGTGGATGGTGTGAAGAACGAGGACACAAGGGTGCAGTCTCTTTACCTTTTTACTGAAGGTTCAGCATCCACAGTCCAGAGCACCAGATCACCGGGCAGGCAGAGTCCGGCCGGTCTGAAGGCAAATCCAGAGTTCCCTCATCCAGGTGGAAATCAGTAGCCTTCCTCTAGCACCTGTGTGTTGTAGTACCTCCCTGCTGAGCTTCTCGGTAAGGTCCTCACAAGTGTTGGTGGTGTTCTAGATGTTATGTCTCTTTCTCTCTCTGTCCCCCTGATGGTAAGGATAGGGCAAACCTGTATGACTGATGGCCTGAGGCTTTTTACAGGGACACTATCACGCCCCGGCCCCCACAGTTGCCACCGTGCCTCCTGGGTATATGGTCGGGCAACTAATATGGAACTAGCTGCCCTGCCGGTCTCTGGAGCCAGGCTTGGAGCCGGTGACTCCCTTGGTTTTCCAGCTACCGGCTTCTGCGCCTCAGAAAGGAGGCAGCCATTTACAGGGCAGAACTCCTTCTGGTTTCCTCTCCTTTTTGCTATGACTTCGTATCTCACTCTCAGCAACGCAATTCCTTTCAATGTCTCTTTCTTAGGATGCTGCCGCATTGGTAAGCAGGTGCAGCTCCGTGGCCTTCTGTCTAGGCCTCTGACAGGATCCCACCCCTGTCAGGGACCCTCCTGTCTGCAGCTGCTAGATATTCCTCCTCTGCTCTGTCTGCCTGACAGGTGCTGCCTGGGTGAAGCCCAGTCAGCTTCTGCCTAACTTCCTATCCAGACCACCAGTTTTACCTAATTGTGAAGAGTGCCCTACTAAATAGGAGCATAGCTTCACCTGGTGGACTGGAGTGTGAAGTGTGAAGTGTGTTGTGTGGTTTGTGATACCTGGTAAGGTGATCTCCTTTATTGCCTTCAGACGTAACATCACTCCCCCTGGTGGAAGAATGACATTACTGCAACGACCAGGACCCCGGGGCGCCGCAATTCCATGGTGCTGTACATGAGATGAGGTTACATACAAATTATAGATATCACTTACAGTAAGCAAACCAACAATTACAGACTGATACAGAGGGGCGAGGACCCTGCCCTTGCGGGCTTACATTCTACAGAATGAAGGGGAAGGAGACAATAGGCTGAGGGTTGGGGGAGCTACGGTGTTGGTGAGGCGGTAGCTCTGGTAGTGGTGAGGAGGCAGCAGGGTCATTGCAGACTGTAAGCTTTCCTGAAGAGATGGATTTTCAGGTTCCGTCTGAAGGATCCGAATGTGGTTGATAGTCGAATGTGTTGGGGCAAAGAATTCCAGAGGATGGGGGAAATTTGGGAGAAGTCTTGGAGGCGGTTGGATGAGGAGCGAATAAGTGTGGAGGAGAGAAGGAGGTCTTGGGAGGACCGGAGATTACATGAGGGAAGA
This sequence comes from Ranitomeya imitator, assembly GCF_032444005.1. Taxonomy (NCBI): domain Eukaryota; kingdom Metazoa; phylum Chordata; class Amphibia; order Anura; family Dendrobatidae; genus Ranitomeya; species Ranitomeya imitator. Next base: position 399,060,384 of record NC_091283.1, read on the forward strand.
TATTGGGAGATTAGTTCAGAGATGTATGGAGGAGACAGGTTATGGATGGCTTTGTAGGTTAGTATTAGTAATTTGAACTGGATACGCTGAGGGAATGGGAGCCAATGAAGAGATTTGCAGAGGGGGAAAGCGGAGGAGTAGTGAGGAGAGAGATGAATTAGTCGGGCAGCAGAGTTAAGGATGGACTGGAGAGGTGCAAGGGTGTTACCTGGGAGGCCACAGAAAAGGATGTTGTAGTAGTCAAGGTGGGAGATGATGAGGGCATGCACAAGCATTTTAGTAGATTGACGGTTGGGGAAAGGACGAATTCTGGAGATATTTTTGAGCAGGAGGTGACAGGAATTGGAAGAGCTTGGATGTGCGGTTTGAAGGACAGGGCAGAGTCAAGGGTTACTGAGTCCTAGGCAGTGGACTTCCGGAGGAAAGCGTGATGTCTTTAATTGCGATAGATAGGTCAGGTAAGGAAAATCTATGAGATGGAGGAAAGATGATGAGTTCAGATTTGTCCACATTGAGCTTGAGGAAGTGAGAGGAGAAGAAGGAGGATATGGCTGATAGACATTTCGGGATTCTGGACAGCAGAGAGGTGACGTCTGGGCCAGAAAGGTAGATCTGAGTGTCATCAGCATAAAGGTGCTACTGGAATCCATGAAACTTTGAGTTGTCCCAGGCCAAGTGTATAGATTGAGAAGAGTCCTAGAATAGAGCCTTGGGGGACTCCAACAGAGAGGGTGGGATGAGGAGGTAGTGTGGGAGTGGGAGACGCTGAATGTGCAGTTGGAAAGGTATGTAGAGATCCAGGATAGGGCGAGGTCTTTGATGCCAAAGAAGGAGAGGATCTGTAGTAGGAGGCAGTGGTCAACTGTGTCGAAAGCAGAGGACAGGTCTAGAAGGAGGAGTATAGAGTAGTGTCTATTAGCTTTGGCTGTAAGTAGGTCATTAGTAATTTTGGTCAAGGCTGTCTCAGTTGTGTGATGGGGGCGGAAACCAGATTGTAGATTGTCAAAGAGCAAGTTAGATGAGAGGTGGGAGGAAAGTTCAGCATGGACGTGCTGCTCCTGGAGTTTGGAAGCGAATTGGAGCAGCGATATTGGGCGATAGCTGGACAAAGCAGTTGGATCGAGGGTTAGCTTTTTAAGGATAGGCGTGATTGTGGCATGTTTGAAACCAGAAGGGAAAGTGATGTTGGATAGGGAGGTTATGGGGTTTGGGCATTGGTCTGGTATACAAAGGGGTTGTGGTGGTTGAACAATGAAGACTTGCCTTGTTTGGTTGATCTTATTTTTAAAGTGTGTGGCAAAGTTTTCAGTAGAGACTTAGTTACATTCTTTTATAGATAGTAGTTACATTCTTGTATATAGGGGCAATATTATAGTAGATATATTCTTGCACATAGGGAGCAATATTATTGTAGTTAGATTCTTGCACATAGAAGCAGTATTATAGTAGTCATATTCTTGAACACTTGAACATAGGGAGCAGTATTATAGTAGTTATATTCTTGTACATAGAAGCAGTATTATAGTAGTTATATTCTTGTACATAGAGGGCAGTATTATAGTAATTATATTCTTGAACATAGGAAGCAGTATTATATTAGTTATATTCTTGTACATAGAAGCAGTATTATAGCAGTTATATTCTTGTACATAGGGGCAGTACTATAGTAGTTATATTCTTGTATCCAGGGATCAGCATTATAGTAGTTATATACTTGTAAACAGGGAGCAGTATTATAGTAGTTATATTCATGTAGATAGCAGTATTATAGTAGTTATATTCTTGTATATAGGGGCTGCATTATACACTGTGTGCAGAATTATTAGGCAAGTTGTATTTTGATCACATGATACTTTTTGTACATGCTGTCCTACTCCAGGCTGTTCAGGCTTGAGAGCCAACTACCAATTAAGTAAATCAGGTGATGTGCATCTCTGTAATGAGGAGGGGTGTTGTCTAATGACATCAAAACCCTATATAAGGTTTGCTTAATTATTAGGCAACTTCCTTTCCTTTGGCAAAATGGGTCAGAAGAGAGATTTGACGGGCTCTGAAAAGTCGAAAATTGTGAGATGTCTTGCAGAGGGATGCAGCAGTCTTGAAATTGCCAAACATTTGAAGCGTGATCACCGAACAATCAAGCGTTTCATGGCAAATAGCCAACAGGGTCTAAAGAAGTGTGTTGGGAAAAAAGACGCAAAATAACTGCCCATGAATTGAGGAACATCAAGCGTGAAGCTGCCAAGTTGCCATTTGCCACCAGTTTTGCCATATTTCAGAGCTGCAACGTTACTGGAGTAACAAAAAGCACAAGGTGTGCGATACTCAGGGACATGGCCAAGGTAAGGCAGGCTGAAAACGACCACCTTCGAAAAGAAACATAAGATAAAACGTCAAGACTGGGCCAAAAAATATCTTAAGACTGACTTTTCAAAGGTTTTATGGACTGATGAAATGAGAGTGACTCTTTATGGGCCAGATGGATGGGCCAGAGGCTGGATCAGTATGATGAAAGATGAACTTGTGGGACCTTTTCGGGTTGAGGATGGAGTGAAGCTCAACTCCCAGATCTACTGCCAGTTTCCAGAAGACAACTTCTTCAAGCAGTGGTACTGGAAGAAGTCGGTATCGTTCAAGAAAAACATGATTTTCATGCAGGACAATGCTCCATCACATGCCTCCAACTACTCCACAGGGTGACTGGCCAGTAAAGGTCTCAAAAATGAAAAAATAATGACATGGCCCCCTTGTTCACCTGATCTGAAACCCATAGAGAACCTGTGGTCCCTCATAAAATGTGAGATCTACAGGGAGGGAAAACAGTCCACCTCTCGGAACAGTGTCTGGGAGGCTGTGGTGGCTGCTGCAGGCAATGTTGATCGTAAACAGATCAAGCAACTGACAGAATCTATGGATGGAAGGCTGCTGTGTGTCATCATAAAGAAAGGTGGCTATGTTGGTCACTAATTTTTTGGGGTTTTGTTTTTGCATGTCAGAAGTGTTTATTTCTAAATTTTGTGCAGTGATATTGGTTTACCTGGTGAAAATAAACAAGTGAGATGGGAATATATTTGGTTTTTATTAAGTTGCCTAATAATTCTGCACAGTAATAGTTACCTGCACAAACAGATATCCTCCTAAGACAGCCAAATCTAAAAAAAAACACTCCAACTTCCAAAAATATTAAGCTTTGATATTTATGAGTCTTTTGGGTTGATTAAAAACATAGTTTCTGATCAATAATAAAAATAATTCTCTAAAATACAACTTGCCTAATAATTCTGCACACAGTGTAGTTGTTTTATTCTGGTACATAGGGAGACGTATTACAGTAGTTATGCTCTTGTACATAGGGGCAGTATTACAATAGTTATATTCTTGAACATAGGGAGCAGTATTATAGTTATATTCTTGTACATAGGGGCTGTATTATAATAGTTATATTCTTATACATAGGAGCAGTATTATAGTAGTTATATTCTTATACATAGGGGGCAGTATTATAGTAGTTATATTCTTGTACATAGGAGCAGTATTATAGTGGCTATATTCTTGTACATAGCAGTATTATAGTAGTTATATTCTTGTATGTAGAGGTCAGTATTATAGTAGTTATATTCTTGTACATAGGTGCAGTATTATAGTAGTTATATTCTTGTACATAGGAGCAGTATTAAAGTAATTATATTTTTGTACATAGGAGCAGTATTATAGTAGTTATATTCTTGTACATAGGAGCAGTATTATAGTAGTTATATTCTTGTACATAGGGGCAGTATTATAGTAGTTATATTCTCATACATAGAGGCAGTATTAAAGTAGTTATGTTCTTGTACATAGGGGCAGTATTATAGTACTTATATTCGGGTGCAGCATAATAGTAGCTATATTCTGGTACATAGGGGCAGTATTATAGTAGGTATATTCTTGTACATAGCGGGCATATTTTAGTTATAGTCAGGTACATAGGGTGCAGTATTATAGTAGTTATATTCTTGTACATGTAGGGCAGTATTATAGTATAGTCTTGTACATAGTGGTAGTATTCTAATAGTTATATTCTGGTACATAGAGTGCATTAATTAAGTACCATATTCTCCGGACTATAAGACGCACACCAAATTTTCAGAAGGAAAATAGGGGAAAAAATATAATGTGTCAAATTGGGGTCTGTCTTACAGTCCAAATTCAGCTTACCAGGGGGGTATCGGCACAGGTGGTGGAGTGGTCACAGGGGTTGTTCCGTGGTCCAGACTGGTGCAGTGGCCTTCAGGAAATCCCATCCCAGGTTGGTGCGGCAGTGATGCTCTGTGCTGCTGCTTTGTGTTGCTCCTCTGTGGGGCGGCGGCGGTGGTGGCGCTCCACTGTGGGGTGGCGACAGTGGTAGTGGTGCTCCTCTGTGGGGTGGCGAGGCTCCACCGGCATTTCGTGAAAGCCTGGAGGCCCCCGCAGTTCCAGTGCTGCGATGCAGTGACCTCCGGGAAAATGGCTGCCTGGGGCGGCGCATGCTCAGATTCAAATCTCGACAACTCGTTGCCCAGATCTGAATTTGAGCATGTGCTGCCCCCGGCGGCCATTTTCCAGGAGGCCACCGCATCTCAGCATTGAATCTGTGGGGTCCTTCAGGCTTTTACAAAATGCTGGCAGAGCCGCGCAGCCCCACAGGGCACCCCCACCACTGCTGCCCAACAGAGGAGCATCACCGCTGCCGCCGCCCCACAAAGGAGCACCATCGCCGCACCATCCTGGGAAGGGAGGGTGCATAGCCCTGCAGAATCGGACAGGGATTGCCGCCATAGTATTTGAAAGTATATTCCGACCATAAGACGCACCCCCATTTTCCCCCAAATTTTTTGGGTGAAAAATTGCGTCTTATGGTTCAAAAAATATGGTAGTTATATTCTTGTGCATAAGGGCAGTATTATACCGTAGTAGTTATATTCTGGTGTATAGGGTGCAGTTTTATAGTACTTATATTCTTGTACATAGGGTCAGTATTATAGTAGTTATATCTTTGTACAATGAGAGCAGTATTATAGTAGTTTTAGTTTCAACATGTTTTTATTTTTTTTTTTAAAGAAAAACCAAGAAAATTTCACAACAAAATCCCACGCAGGGGAATATGCATAAGTGTACTCAAATTCTAACATAGCCTTGAAAGCATTTAAACAACACAATTAAACACGCAGACAGAGACAAGTGGTTGAAGAAGACAAGAGGAATGGGGGGGGGGATAAGAGATCCATTACTGCATCAAAGTATCATCAATGGTCAGGTACAAAGGGCGAGTCCAAGGAAATCTATCTGACATTAAGTTGGCCTCATAGTGATAGTGATAAGACTTGGTCAAGATTATTGCTAGAGTTCCTTTCAATCCTTTCGATCCACGGCCTCCATACTTGATAGTAGGGCTCCCATGAGTCTTCTCTTGTAGCTTGTATTCTTTCACATAGCATGATGGTGTTCATTTTGTCTATTACCGAGGAAAGAGATAGGGTAGATGTTTTCCATTTCGTTGCAATGTGTAGCTTAGTGGCGAGGAACAGCTGATTGACTAAATTATGGAGTTTGTTGGAGAAGCCCGGGTATCTGGCCCCTAGTAGGAACACCGTTGCTTCTAACTGAATCATCCCACCATAAAGCTCCTCTACAATAGATTTAATCCTTAACCAAAGGGCGGAAACAACCGGACAATCCCACCACGTGTTCTTCAAATCGCCCAGGGCTCCACATCCCCTGAAACACCGATCCGATAAATTTGGGTAGATGGCATGTAATTTGCTCGGTACCAAATATGTCCTATGTAGGAGCTTGATGGATGTTTCAACTAAAGAGGTTTGGAGACTACCCTTAGAGAGAGAGCAGCAACATTTTTGCCACTCTAATGGGGACATTATCTTATTAAAGTCTCTTTCCCATTGAGTCATATATTTGAGTTTCACATCCTCTGATATTGCATTCAGAGTTGAGTATATTAAAGAGATAGCTCCCTTGCCCAGTGGGTCATTCAAACATATTTGCTCATAACCTGATGGGCGGTGGGTGACACCATGTCCTAAAATTTGTTCAGCAAAATGAAAGATTTGGATGATCCGCAATATTTCAGAGTTTGGTGGGGAGTACTTTTGGATGAATTCTTGTTTGGTGAGTAGAATGTTAAATGGCGAAGTTAGATGTTTAAGGGTAATTAGACCCCTAGATATCCACCAATGGAAAGGGCGAGGCTCCAACCCTGGTGGCAAAGCTGGATTATGAAAAATATGCGTCATTAAGGAAGTTTTGGATTGTAGGGAATGTTTAAATCTTTCCTTCCTCCATAGCATCAGGGAATGTGCTGTGAATGGAGCTGAAGTATGGAGCCCTTTCGGAAGTCTCTGCAACGACCACATGAGGCCTGGTAGGGTGAATGGGGTCAGGAGATGAGATTCGAGATTCACCCATCTGGGTGTGTAATGTTTGTCAGCGTTGGCATTTATTAGCTGAGCTATTTGGGCCGCTCTATGGTATAAAGTGAAGTTGGGTAGAGACAAACCTCCTCGTCGTCTATTAATAAACATGGTTTTTAGTCTTATTCTAGGTCTTTTCCCCTGCCATATAAATTTAGAGATCGTGTTATGGATATCTAGAAACGTTTTGGAAGGTAGGGGAATGGGCAAAGAGCGGAAAATATACAGAAATCGTGGTAAAGATACCATCTTAATGGCGTGTAGTCTACCTAACCAGGATAAGGACATACATGACCATCTGGCAAGGTCTGATTTGAGATTTCTAATTAAGGGGGCATAGTTCCATTTAAATAGAGTCGATCTATGGGAGGTTAGATTGATGCCGAGATAGGTTAAGTACTGCTCATTTCTGGTAAACTTAAATTGTGCTGTTATGTTGTTTTGTATTTCCCTGGGGGTATTAATGAACAGGGCTTCAGATTTGTCGACATTAATCTTGAGGCCAGAGACCAGTTCAAATTCATGGAGGGCAACGAAAAGGTTTGGGAGTGTAATAGTGGGATTGACTATGGATAAAAGTAGGTCATCCGCAAAAAGGCTAGCCTTGTATTGATCATCTTTGATTATAGGTCCATTAATGTTGGGGTTGGTTCTAATAGCTTCTGCCAGGGGTTCCATGGCTAGGGCAAATAGGGCTGGGGATAGCGGGCATCCCTGTCTGGTACCACGTTGTATGTTAATAGGGGTAGGCTGGTTTGCGGGTAGTTTCAGATAGGCCGTGGGGTGATCATACAAAAGTTTAAGACAGGAGGTAATACTACTCGGGAAACCAAACTTAGCGAGGACTTCGAACAAGTATGACCATGACACTGAGTCAAAGGCCTTCTCTATATCGAGTGCTAGCAAGAGCAAGGATTGCTTGGAGTGATTAGCCGAGTGTATTAAATTAAGGTTTCTCCTGATATTGTCAGGGTCCTGTCTCTTGGGGATGAACCCTACCTGGTCCCGGTGGATTAGAATGGGCAGTATTTTATTCAGTCTGGCCGTGATTATGGATGTGAAGATTTTTAAATCTATGTTTAGCAATGAAATAGGCCTATAGTTTTTAGGGTAAAGGTGATCCTTCTTCGGTTTTGGGATTACAGTTACATGAGCGGTGTAAAATTCAGGAGGCATTTGAGCTCCGTTTAGGAGAGCATTACAAAAGCTCTGTATGTGAGGTATGAGTAGGCTGTCAAATTTTTTGTAGTACAGTGCCGTAAGCCCATCAGGCCCGGGAGCTTTGTTTTTTTTAAAATTTTTAATCGTGGCTTTTATTTCATCGGAGTTGATTGGTACTTGGAGATGTGTTATGTCTGAGTCCGGTACTTTAGGTAGTGTCAGATCTTTGAGGAAGCTCTGGATGCGAGTCGGGGAGGGGGGCTGCGGGAGGGAGTAAAGGTTTTGATAGTATTGCTGGAACGTTTTATATATTACATCTGGGTGGGCAGTGACACGGCCTGTAGGATCTTTAATGGCTGGGATATTATTCAGAAGCTCTCTACTCCTAAGTTTACGGGCCAACATGCTGCTTGGTTTGTTAGCATATTTGTGAAAAGTAGATTTAGTCCAAGTCAGAGCCTTTTCTGATCTATTTGTTAAAATGGTATTGAGATGTAATTTAGTTTCACAGATTTTCTTGATTAGATAAAGTGAAGAGAGGTTTTGGTTTGCTTGTTCTAATTTTGAGAGTTTATTTTCTAATTGCAATTGTAGTTCAGACCTTTGCTTTTTCTTGTTAGAAGCAATTTTGATCAGGGTCCCTGTTATAAATTTTTTGTGTGCCATCCACACAGTTCCCGGGGACACGTCTGTGGTATTGTTAGTTTGGAAATATAGGTTTAGTTCATCCTTTATAGTAGATAGGACCGTTGGATCTGTTAGTAGGGACTCGTTCAGTCTCCACCTGAACAGCCTAGAAGTGGTAATGTCAAAGTTAAAAGCAGAAAGGTCGGCATCATGGTCTGACCAAGATGATACTATATGTCGGGAGTATAAGACCGAGGGGAGTGTTCTGGAAGAGGTGAGGTGGAAGTCAATTCTGGAATATTATAGTAGTTTTATTCTTGCACATAGGAGGCAGTATTTACATAGTAGTTTTATTTTTCTCAGAATAAGGAAATGCTAAATTATTTTTCTTCTAATTCATGGGATACATGCAAGTCACTGTAAAAAATTGGCCCTTGTTTTAAAAAGCGTTTTATACATCAGAGTATCTTCTCTATGATTATGAATACATTAATATTGCCATTTTTCTACCACTACCACAAAATTCTCTTTCCATTACTTTACCTTTCATCCCTAATACTGAAAATTTGATTTCTTGAATTTCTCTTGAATCTTTTTATGACAAGTGAATTATGGGGAGTGTAAGAGGCCTCACCCAAATCTGGAAAAAAACTCAATTTGGAAATTACCTTTCACCATCCGTTCTCTGTCTGTCTTCCATCACTGAGGAGAGTGCAGCTGCTATAGAACGAGCTGCTGTTCCTAAATCTCATCCTCCGGGATATCAATTTACGGCTGATGTCATTTTTCTGTAGTCAGCAGTGATAAATGAATGGAATTCTGATGCTCTGGCGCAAGGACATGGGCTGCGCCATTCTTCAGTTTACGTCTCATAAGTAACAATGGGGGAACGATGGGTTCTGTGATCATTTTCTATAAGCAACACCCATGAGAGATTTCATATTCGAGATCCAAGTATCAATTCTTCTTTTTCATGTAATTGCAGGCGCCTGTAAGTTGAGGCTATTGAGGGAGTCTATGGACACCAGGGAGAACTTCAAACACAATGACCTACAAGCGATCGCAGATAAATGCGTCTTGATTCATTTACATCTAATAGATGAATAGTTGAATGAATGCATAGAGTGAGGTCACTTTTGTGGCCCTTGGGGTGGAGGCCCGAGCGTGCATGGTGAAGGATTTCCAAATGTCGATGATATAATGCTTATGAATCACAGAATGTTTGAGCAAGCATCTTTCTTGCTTCGTGATGGAGTTCTAGTAAGGATCATATGTCTGGAATTACAGAAGGTTGAGATATAGATCCCATATATGTTGGAAGCTGAATATGGCCATATATGACCTCTGTTCCAAGTCAATCAGCTGGTCCTATCATGGGAGTGGTTGTAGGATAAAGCACAATTTAGTGTTTCGTCCCTATGTTGACAGCTAAACTTTCCATAACACCTGGGACAGTGAGGACATGAAGGACCCTATGTAGGCTTTTTCCAGCTTTCTGTATGGGCCTTAATTTGTCATAGTCATATGATAGTATATGAGCTGTTGCTTGATTTTAGAATGGCCTCCCACAAGCCCAGAGGTCATATACAATCTAGAGGACATACTTATAAATTTTGTTGGTTGGTGCCTACAAAAGGATGAGCTTGAGCTGTAGTCATGTCCACATTTTAGCTTCATGTCCATTCTCTGTCCCCTCTACATTTTGGTCCTTGCATCTGGATCGCCCCCACATAAGGGTAATGGGGTACTCGGTACCGGGTCCTTCAGTTCCCACGGCGGGGTTGTCACGGTGGCCCGACCCGGACCTTGGCCCTATGAGGGGCGCCCAATAAAAGAGGCTAGAGTTTGTAGATAACGGTAGTGTTCGTGACGCCACCTGTGCTATTGGTCAGGGTGACCGACGCTACTTAGGGGTCCGCTGGGGTGATGGAATGGCAGCTAGATGGTATACTTTCCCACAGGTGAAGTATATCCCCAGGGCTTCCCAGAAGTGTAGATGTTGATGGTGGCTGATGTAAGGCGCGGCAAATAACGAGGACACAATGGGTGCAGTCTCTTTACCTTTACTGAAGGCTTCAGCATCCACAGTCCAGAGTGCCGGATGACAGGGTAGGCAGAGTCCGGCCGGTCTGATGGCAATTCCAGAGTCCCCTTATCCAGGTGGAAATCAGTAGCTTTCCCTTTGCACACAGTAACGTAGTAGGTTCCTACTTGCATTAGCTACCATAGGGTCCTCACTCTTGTTACTTCTCTCTCTGTCCCCCAGATGGATAGGACAAACCCGTATGACGGTGGTGGCCTGAGGCTATTTTATAGGGACCCTAGCGTCGCCCCTCCTCCGCGTTGCCACCTTGTCTGCTTAGGCTCTTAGATCGGACAGCCAACTTGGGATCGACTGTCCTGCCGGTCTCTGAAGTAAAAGCGTAGAGTCTATTACTCCCTCGGTGTTCCGGCTACCAGATCTGCGCTCAGTGGGAGGCAGTCTGCTTCTAGCTGGTCTCCCACTGGTGTTTTACTCCTGTTGCTACGACTTCTGTGCTCACTCACTACGGCACACTTCCTTTCTTGTCCTTTCCTTGGAGGCTGCCGCATGGGTTGTAGGCGCAGCTCCGTGTCCTTCTTTCCTTCCCTGGGCCGAGCCCAGTCTGCTCCTCTCCTCCTACTCCGAACTCCTTTCTCCAACTCCCCAACTTCCTAACCAACCCCCAGTTTTACCCAGGTGTGAGGAGTGGCCTAATAGATAGAACCCTTAGCTCCCCCTGGTGGCCGGCGTGTGAAGTGTGTGTGTGGCTGTGATACCTGGCAGGGTGAACTCCTTTGGTGCCATCAGATGTAACATCACTCCCCCTGGTGGAAGAATGACATTACTGCAACGACCAGGATTCTGGGGCGCTGCACATCCTCATTACCCCAAGGTTCAAAGATCGTCCTGGAATAACTGACTCTACATGGTATAAAGCAGGTTTGAAGGGACTTTGAAGATTTTCTTTGTTTTGATGGAGCGCCGAAGATTTTTTATCTGGGAGACTACAAGACTTTTTGGAAAGTTAGCAACTGTGCCCTAAGGATGTCCAGCAGCTTGAAGCATATGAGCTGGTCCTTTGATGGGGTAGAAGAAGGATTATTAGTAGGGTGTTAGAGATCTATATAGGCTCAGTGTTAGCTGATGAGACGGATCATGTGTGACATCAAGATTCTCCAAGAAAATCCATCTATGTGACCTGGAACATTTTAGGGTTGAGATCACCATTCACCATTGCCACTTTTCTCTGAAGTCTTTATCAAAAACTTTAGATATTAAATATGACTGCTGCAGATCAAGAATGGACCTGAGAGAGGGTTAAAAATAAAGTTTGAGAAGTTCATCATCTTGTAAAGGCTTGGCCCTTTAAAGTTGCCTGAGTGAAGATCCTACATTGTGGTGTATTTTCCACTTGTTTTATTGTTTGTTTATGGTGTGGTGCATGTGTTTGCAGAGAACATGCTGGCATGGGTATGTAATGCAGGTGATCTGAATGCAACGGCTGAGACAACAGGCCGGATCAACAATCTACTTCTACTTTATTCACTTAACAGGGTTAAATGCGGGAAATATTATTATCACAGATAAATGCAGAAGAACAATATTCACAGTATCATTTACAAGCATCAGGCAATTATATGAATAAAGATATATTGGTTAGTACATTACGAGATATATGTCCTGAAGATCAGTTCGGGGTCTGCAGCCCAACCTTGGTCTAAACGGGAAGGGGGGCAAACTCTGTATTTAGCAAGAACAGTCTCTAGAGCACCCTTGCAGCTTTCCAGGCCCTAACAAAGTCTAATAATATTTTCTGAGGCTCTTTATCGTCAGCCAGGCTCCGTCTTCTCTGCAGCCTCCTCCTGCCCACACCCGGTACTGTGAGTCTGTGCTGAAAGCAATGGCCCTTCTCACTCGTGTCATCCGATCAGCAGCTGAGGTGAGAGTCTCTGGTCATGTATTCTTCGGGTATCTTCGGTGTGTTTGACCGCCGACGGACGTCTCCTTGATCTGGTAAAGTGGAGTGGGAGTCTGGTCCTTGACTCTTAACTGGCATCGTCTGGGTTCCGGGTCTTGACCGGCGTTGCTCTGGTCTTCAATACTTAACCAGCGTAGTCTGGAGCCCACGCCTCGAATGGAGTAATCCAAATCTCACTCACTGACTCACAATGTCCCGCCTGTCTCGCTCTCCAACCATGTCCCAGTAACCCGGCCGTGGCGTCTCTTGGAGCTGGCTTGGCTCTGATCACGGCCTTTCACTGGAGCGGGTCACAGATCTTCCTCACAATTTAGGCCTTTTCCAGCATCTGACCGCTTTTGGACTCTTACGTGCCGATCGTGGCTGCAAGCCCATCTCACAGGCATACAACCTACCCTGGTGCAGGTTCTGGCGCTAACTGCCCTTCTCAGCCTGGCCAGGCCTTTTATATTCAAGAAGTCCTTCCTGTGTGTCCCCGTCTCCTCTGCAGCTTCCCCCTGACCACACCTGATACTGTGAGTCTGTCCAGGTTAATTCACTCCCCACAATTTGGTTCATGGTAACACAATTTTCTTTTTTTACTTTCACTTTCAGTTTGGTCCAGCAGATGGTGGTGTTCGCTTACAGTTACTCAGTCTCTCTTATCCATCTCCTTACAGGTGTAAGGCTGGTGAGTGTACTTAGTGTTGTCATTCCCTAGCTTTGGAATGCCCGCTCTATATGCAACAAGCTCCACATAATCCATGATCTCTTTACTTCCCGCAACCTTTCCTTCCTGGCCCTCACTGAGACCTGGCTGACGCCCCCTGACACGGCCTCGCCTGCAGCACTGAGCTACGGTGGCCTCCAATTTACCCACACTCCTCGCTCTGGCAACAGACATGTGGAGGAGTGGGTATTCTTCTTTCTAAAAACTATTCCTTCAACCCTATCCAACCCCCACCCTCCCTTATCCTCCCTTCTTTCGAGGTTCACTCGGTCCGTATCTACTCTCCCTCCAATCTCCAAATGGCTGTCATATACCAACCACCGGGCCCGGCCACTGCCTTCATCGACCAATTCTCCACCTGGCTCCTTCACTTTCTCTCTGCTGACATCCCCACCATCATCTTGGGTGACTTTAATATCCCTACTGACACCCGCTGTTGTGAATTCTGTTGTCGGGCTCCCTCCTGTGGTCATGAATGGTACTTCGGCTGGTTCTGTCCATGGACTTCCTCTGGTGGGTGTTTCTGAGTTTCCTTCCACAGGTGACGAGGTTAATTCGTTAGCTGGCTGCTCTATTTAACTCCACTTAGATCTTTGCTCCATGCCACCTGTCAATGTTCCAGTATTGGTCTAGTTCACTCCTGGATCGTTCTTGTGACCTGTCTTCCCAGCAGAAGCTAAGTTCCAGCTTGTATTTCTTGGTTTGCTATTTTTCTGTCCAGCTTGCTATTTTATTTGTTGTCTTGCTTGCTGGAAGCTCTGGGACGCAGAGGGAGCGCCTCTGCACCGTGAGTCGGTGCGGAGGGTCTTTTTTGCGCCCTCTGCGTGGTCTTTTTGTAGGTTTTTGTGCTGACCGCAAAGTAACCTTTCCTATCCTCGGTCTGTTCAGTAAGTCGGGCCTCACTTTGCTAAATCTATTTCATCTCTGTGTTTGTATTTTCATCTTTACTCACAGTCATTATATGTGGGGGGCTGCCTTTTCCTTTGGGGAATTTCTCTGAGGCAAGGTAGGCTTTATTTTTCTATCTTCAGGGTTAGCTAGTTTCTTAGGCTGTGCCGAGTTGCATAGGGAGCGTTAGGCGCAATCCACGGCTATTTCTAGTGTGTTTGATAGGATTAGGGATTGCGGTCAGCAGAGTTCCCACGTCCCAGAGCTCGTCCTTAATTATCAGTAACTATCAGGTCATTCCGTGTGCTCTTAACCACCAGGTCCATTATTGTCCTGACCACCAGGTCATAACAGTACAGGTGGCCCAAAGTACTAATGCATCTCAATAGAGGGATAAGAGAAGTTCTGAGACCATTTTTTTTTCATTGCAGTGTGTTTTGTCTCTCTTTTCCCCTTTACCTCTGGGTGGTTCAGGACACTGGTGTAAACATGGACATTCAAGGTCTGTCCTCTTGGATGGATAATCTCACTACAAGGATACAAAACATTCAAGATTTTGTGGTTCAGAATCCGATGTCAGAGCCTAGGATTCCAATTCCTGATTTGTTTTTTGGTGATAGATCTAAGTTCTTGAATTTCAAAAATAATTGTAAATTGTTTCTTGCCTTGAAACCTCGCTCCTCAGGTGACCCTGTTCAACAAGTAAAGATCATTATTTCTTTGTTACGTGGTGACCCTCAAGACTGGGTATTTTCCCTTGCGCCATGAGATCCGGCATTGCGTGATGTTGATGCGTTTTTCCTGGCGCTTGGATTGCTTTATGACGAACCTAATTCAGTGGATCAGGTAGAGAAAATCTTGCTGGCTCTGTGTCGGGGTCAGGATGAAGCGGAGATATATTGTCAGAAGTTTAGAAAGTGGTCTGTGCTCACTCAGTGGAATGAATGTGCCCTGGCAGCAATCTTCAGAAAGGGTCTCTCTGAAGCCCTTAAGGATGTCATGGTGGGGTTTCCCATGCCTGCTGGTCTGAATGAGTCTATGTCCTTGGCCATTCAGATCGATCGACGCTTGCGTGAGCGTAAAGCTGTGCACCATTTGGCGGTACTATCTGAGCATGGGCCTGAGCCTATGCAATGTGATAGGACTTTGACCAGAGCTGAACGGCAAGAACACAGACGTCGGAATGGGCTATGTTTTTACTGTGGTGATTCCACTCATGCTATCTCCGATTGTCCTAAGCGCACTAAGCGGTTCGCTAGGTCTGCCACCATTGGTACGGTACAGTCTAAATTTCTATTGTCTGTTACTCTGATTTGCTCTTTGTCATCCTATTCTGTTATGGCATTTGTGGATTCAGGCGCTGCCCTGAATTTGATGGACTTGGAGTATGCTAGGCGCTGTGGTTTTTTCTTGGAGCCCTTGCAGTATCCTATTCCATTGAGAGGAATTGATGCTACGCCTTTGGCCAAGAATAAGCCTCAGTACTGGACCCAATTGACCATGTGCATGGCTCCTGCACATCAGGAGGATATACGCTTTCTGGTGTTGCATAATCTGCATGATGTGGTCGTTTTGGGGTTGCCATGGCTACAGGTTCATAATCCAGTATTGGACTGGAAATCTATGTCTGTGTCCAGCTGGGGTTGCCAGGGGGTACATGGTGATGTTCCATTTTTGTCAATTTCGTCTTCCACTCCTTCTGAAGTTCCAGAGTTTTTGTCGGATTATCGGGATGTATTTGATGAGCCCAAAGCCAGTGCCCTACCTCCTCATAGGGATTGCGATTGTGCAATTAATTTGATTCCTGGTAGTAAGTTTCCTAAGGGCCGATTGTTCAATTTATCTGTGCCAGAACACGCCGCTATGCGGAGTTATATAAAGGAATCCTTGGAGAAAGGCCATATTCGCCCGTCGTCATCACCGTTAGGAGCAGGGTTCTTTTTTGTGGCCAAGAAGGATGGTTCTTTGAGACCTTGTATTGATTACCGCCTTCTTAATAAAATTACAGTCAAATTTCAGTATCCTTTGCCGTTGCTGTCTGATTTGTTTGCTCGTATTAAAGGGGCTAGTTGGTTCACCAAGATAGATCTTCGAGGGGCGTATAATCTTGTGCGTATTAAACAAGGCGATGAATGGAAAACAGCATTTAATACGCCCGAGGGCCATTTTGAGTACCTGGTTATGCCATTCGGGCTTTCCAATGCTCCATCAGTATTTCAGTCCTTTATGCATGACATCTTCCGAGAGTACCTGGATAAATTCCTGATTGTGTATTTGGATGATATTTTGGTCTTTTCGGATGATTGGGAGTCTCATGTGAAGCAGGTCAGAATGGTGTTCCAGGACCTTCGTGCGAATTCCTTGTTTGTGAAGGGGTCAAAGTGTCTCTTTGGAGTTCAGAAGGTTTCATTTTTGGGGTTCATTTTTTCCCCTTCTACTATCGAGATGGACCCTGTTAAAGTCCAGGCCATTTACGATTGGACTCAGCCGACATCTGTGAAGAGCCTGCAAAAGTTCCTGGGCTTTGCTAATTTTTATCGGCGCTTCATCGCTAATTTTTCTACTGTTGCTAAACCGTTGACTGATTTGACCAAGAAGGGTGCTGATGTGGTCAATTGGTCTTCTGCGGCTGTAGAGGCTTTTCAGGAGTTGAAGCGTCGTTTTTCTTCTGCCCCTGTGTTGTGCCAGCCAGATGTTTCGCTTCCGTTTCAGGTTGAGGTTGATGCTTCTGAGATTGGAGCAGGGGCTGTTTTGTCGCAAAGAAGTTCTGATGGCTCGGTGATGAAGCCATGTGCTTTCTTTTCTAGAAAGTTTTCGCCTGCTGAGCGTAACTATGATGTTGGTAATCGTGAGTTGTTGGCCATGAAGTGGGCATTCGAGGAGTGGCATCATTGGCTGGAAGGAGCCAAGCATCGCGTGGTGGTCTTGACAGATCACAAGAATTTGACTTATCTTGAGTCTGCCAAACGGTTGAATCCGAGACAGGCTCGATGGTCGTTATTTTTCTCCCGTTTTGATTTTGTGGTTTCGTACCTTCCGGGCTCTTAAGAATTTGAAGGCTGATGCCCTGTCAAGGAGTTTTGTGCCTGACTCTCCGGGTGTTCCTGAGCCGGCGGGTATTCTCAAAGAGGGGGTAATTTTGTCTGCCATCTCCCCTGATTTGCGGCGGGTGCTGCAAAAATTTCAGGCTGATAGACCTGACCGTTGCCCAGCGGAGAAACTGTTTGTCCCTGATAGATGGACTAGTAGAGTTATCTCTGAGATTCATTGTTCAGTGTTGGCTGGGCATCCTGGAATCTTTGGTACCAGAGATTTGGTGGCTAGATCCTTCTGGTGGCTGTCTTTGTCACGGGATGTGCGTTCTTTTGTGCAGTCCTGTGGGACTTGTGCTCGGGCTAAGCCCTGCTGTTCTCGTGCCAGTGGGTTGCTTTTGCCCTTGCCGGTCCCGAAGAGGCCCTGGACGCATATTTCTATGGATTTTATTTCGGATCTCCCCGTCTCTCAAAAGATGTCGGTCATTTGGGTGGTTTGTGATCGCTTTTCTAAGATGGTCCATTTGGTACCTTTGTCTAAATTGCCTTCCTCCTCTGATTTGGTGCCATTATTTTTCGTTATTATCGTTTACATGGTATCCCGGAGAACATCGTTTCTGACAGAGGTTCCCAGTTTGTTTCGAGGTTTTGGCGATCCTTTTGTGCTAGGATGGGCATTGATTTGTCTTTTTCCTCGGCTTTCCATCCTCAGACAAATGGCCAAACCGAACGAACTAATCAAACTTTGGAAACATATCTGAGATGATTTGTTTCTGCTGATCAGGATGATTGGGTGTCCTTTTTGCCGTTGGCTGAGTTCGCCCTTAATAATCGGGCCAGCTCGGCTACTTTGGTTTCGCCGTTTTTCTGCAATTCTGGTTTCCATCCTCGTTTCTCTTCAGGGCAGGTTGAGTCTTCGGACTGTCCTGGTGTAAATACTGTGGTGGATAGGTTGCAGCAGATTTGGACTCATGTGGTGGACAATTTGACATTGTCCCAGGAGAAGGCTCAACGTTTCGCTAACCGCCGGCGCTGTGTGGGTCCCCGACTTCGTGTTGGGGATCTGGTTTGGTTGTCTTCTCGTTATGTTCCTATGAAGGTTTCCTCTCCTAAGTTTAAGCCTCGTTTCATTGGTCCGTATAAGATTTCTGAGGTTATCAATCCTGTGTCATTTCGTTTGGCCCTTCCTGCTTCTTTTGCCATCCATAATGTGTTCCATAGGTCGTTATTGCGAAGATACGTGGCGCCTGTGGTTCCATCCGTTGATCCTCCTGCCCCGGTGTTGGTTGAGGGGGAGTTGGAGTATGTGGTGGAGAAGATTTTGGATTCTCGTGTTTCGAGACGGAAACTCCAGTACCTGGTCAAGTGGAAGGGTTATGGTCAGGAAGATAATTCCTGGGTTTTTGCCTCTGATGTTCATGCTGCCGATCTGGTTCGTGCCTTTCATTTGGCTCATCCTGGTCGGCCTGGGGGCTCTGGTGAGGGTTCGGTGACCCCTCCTCAAGGGGGGGGGTACTGTTGTGAATTCTGTTGTCGGGCTCCCTCCTGTGGTCATGAATGGTACTTTGGCTGGTTCTGTCCATGGACTTCCTCTGGTGGGTGTTTCTGAGTTTCCTTCCACAGGTGACGAGGTTAATTCGTTAGCTGGCTGCTCTATTTAACTCCACTTAGATCTTTGCTCCATGCCACCTGTCAATGTTCCAGTATTGGTCTAGTTCACTCCTGGATCGTTCTTGTGACCTGTCTTCCCAGCAGAAGCTAAGTTCCAGCTTGTATTTCTTGGTTTGCTATTTTTCTGTCCAGCTTGCTATTTTATTTGTTGTCTTGCTTGCTGGAAGCTCTGGGACGCAGAGGGAGCGCCTCCGCACCGTGAGTCGGTGCGGAGGGTCTGTTTTGCGCCCTCTGCGTGGTCTTTTTGTAGGTTTTTGTGCTGACCGCAAAGTAACCTTTCCTATCCTCGGTCTGTTCAGTAAGTCAGGCCTCACTTTGCTAAATCTATTTAATCTCTGTGTTTGTATTTTCATCTTTACTCACAGTCATTATATGTGGGGGGCTGCCTTTTCCTTTGGGGAATTTCTCTGAGGCAAGGTAGGCTTTATTTTTCTATCTTCAGGGCTAGCTAGTTTCTTAGGCTGTGCCGAGTTGCATAGGGAGCGTTAGGCGCAATCCACGGCTATTTCTAGTGTGTTTGATAGGATTAGGGATTGCGGTCAGCAGAGTTCCCACGTCCCAGAGCTCGTCCTTAATTATCAGTAACTATCAGGTCATTCCGTGTGCTCTTAACCACCAGGTCCATTATTGTCCTGACCACCAGGTCATAACAACCCGCCAGCCAGCAGCCTCCAAGCTACTGGCCCTTACTTCATCCTTTGGACTCACTCAGTGGTCATCCACAGCCACCCACACAGACGGACATACACTAGACCTCATCTTCACCCGCCTCTGTTCCTTATCTAATCTCACAACCTCTTCCTTTCCCCTATCTGACCACCATCTCCTCACCTGCCCCCCATGTCCAGCCATTACCACATCCTTGCAGAAACCTCGCACATCTAGACATCCACAGACTCTCAGACTCTCTCCTACCCCTGTTCTCCATATCTTCACGACACGGACAGCGCCACCGCTTTCTATAACTCCACCCTCACATCAGCCATAGACTCAGTCGCTCCTCTCATGCATGGCACAGTGTGACGAACCAATAGGCAACCTTGGCATAACAATCTCACAAAAAAACGTTGACAAGCATCCAGGGTTGCGGACAGGCGTTGAAGAAAACACACCTGCCAGACTACTTCACTGCTTTCAAACAAGCTACATTTGACTTCAAATTAGCCCTCACCTCGGCTAAACAGACCTATTTCACTAACCTTGTATCTTCACTATCCTACAACCCCAAACAACTATTCAGCACATTTACCTCCCTCCTCCGCCCACCACTGCCACCTCCAACTCCCCTCATCTCCTCCGAGGACTTTGCCACCTACTTCAAAAACAAGATCGACCAAACAAGGCAAACCCTAACTGTTCCACAACCCCAACCACTCCATATACCAGACCACTGCCTTTCCCTAATAACCTCCCTCTCCAATATCACTGAAGGAGAGCTTACTCGCCTCTTTTCCAAATCGCACCTCACCACCTGTGCACTTGACCCCATCCCCTCCCATCTGCTCACTAACATGCTCATTCCACCCCTAACCCATCTCTTCAACCTATTTCTATCTTCTGGTACCTTTCCCTCGGCCTTCAAACATGCCACCATCACACCCATCCTCAAAAAAACTAACCTTGACCCAACTGCTATGCCCAGCTACCGCCCCATATCACTGCTCCCGTTTGCTTCAAAACTCCTTGAGCAGCATGTCCATGCTCAAATTTCTTCCTACCTCTCATCTAACTCTCTCCTTGACAACCTCCAATCTGGCTTCCGCCCTCACCACTCCACCGAAACTGCCTTGACAAAAATTACTAATGACTTACTCACAGCCAAAGCTAACAGTTCTCCATCCTCCTCCTTCTTGACCTGTCCTCTGCTTCCGACACAGTTTACCACTTCCTACTGCTACAGATTCTTTCTTCCCTTGGCATCAAAGACCTTGCCCTGTCCTGGATTGCCTCATATCTTTCCGACTGCACATTTAGCGTTTGCCACTCCCACACCACCTCCTCATCCCGCCCTCTCTCTGTTGGAGTCCCTCAAGGCTGTGTCCTAGGGCCCCTACTTTTTTCCATCTATACCCTTGGCCTAGGACAACTCATAAAGTCCCACAGCTTCCAGTACCACCTGTATGCGGACGACACTCAGATCTACCTCTCTGGCCCAGATGTCACCTCTCTGCTGTCCAGAATCCCGAAGTGTCTGTCATATCCTCCTTCTTCACCTCTCACTTCCTAAAACTCAATGTAGACAAAACCGAACTCATGATCTTTCCCCCATCTCACGTATCCCCCCTACCTGATCTATCTATTATGGTAAACGGCATCACGCTCTCTCCCGTACCTGAAATCCGCTGCCTCGGGGTAACTCTCGACTCTGCCCTGTCCTTCAAACCGCACATCCAAACTCTTGCCACCTCCTGTCAGCTCCAACTCAAAAATATTGCCAGAATCCGTTCCTTCCTAAGCCCACAATCTACCAAAAGTCTTGTGCATGCCCTCATCATCTCCCGCCTCGATTACTGCAACACCCTCCTCTGTGGCCTCCCCGCTAACTCTCTTGCACCACTCCAGTCTGTCTTCAACTCTGCTGCCCGGCTAATCCACCTCTCTCCTCTACTACTCCCCTGCTTCTCCCCTCTGCAAATCCCTCCACTGGCTCCCAATTCCCCAACGTATCCAGTTGAAACTACTAACACTGATCTACAAAGACATCCACAATCTGTCCCCTCCCTATAGCGCTGAACTAATCTCCCAATATCTTCCCTCACGTAATCTCCGATCCTCCCAAGACCTCCTACTCTCCTCCATACTTATTCGTTCCTCACACAACCGCCTCCAAGATTTCTCCCGAATATCCCCTATCCTCTGGAATTCCATGCCTCAACACGACGACTATCCACCAGTCTCGGCTCCTTGAGACGGAACCTGAAAACCCATCTCTTCAAGAAAGCCTACAGCCTGCAATAACCATTCTGCCGCCTCGCCATCGCCAGAGCCACCGCCTCACCATCGCCAGAGCCACCGCCTCGCCATCGCCAGAGCTGCTGCCTCACCATCGCCAGAGCCGCCCCCTTGCCATCGCCAGAGCCGCCGCCTCGCCATCGCCAGAGCCGCCGCCTCGCCCCTACCTTCTGCCTCTTCCCCACTATCCCATAGAATGTAAGTCCGCAAGGACAGGGTCCTCTCCCCTCTGTACCAGTCTGTCACTGTAAACTTGTTTACTGTAAACGTTATCTATAACTCTGTATGTAACCCCTTTCCCATGTACAGCACCATGGAATTAATGGTGCTATATAACTAAATAATAATAATAATATAGAAAGTGAAGAAAGATAACATTGTTTTTGAAAGACTGTATTGCCTCATGCTTCTGTATCCCACTCAAATAGGAATCCCTGCAGCTAAGGCAGCATTCCACCACCCTGTGCCCCTCTTGTTTTTATCATAGTTGGTAGGATGGAGCCCATGGATAATGCAGCTGCAGAACTGAAAGTGGTAATGGGGTGATGAGCCCAAACTATATGACCTGGAGCCGCACCATGGCTGCTGCTGGCATTCATATGCCATCACCACACCATCTAGTGCCCCATTGCAGACCACCTCACTTACGTATACAAAGCCTAGGATGCTGCCTTCTACCAAGCCTTATGGAATATCTGTTTACTGGACAACATATGCAGTAAACCCAAAGGTCCACTAGGTGGCCCCATTACTCTATTAAGGAGCTCTAAGGGGACAGCATCTTGGTTTTAATGAATGCCTGAAGGCACAGAGCCTGGGACTAAACACCTCAGCACCTCACATCCCCAACATCAATTCCAAATGGCGTGACATCAGTCCCAAAACATTACTGTGAATTTCCATGCTCCCACCTGGCATTTAACTCCTAACACCTCCTGTCACACAGCCAGAGGCCATAACCAAGCGGCGCTCTCCTCACCGGTTGCTGCGTCTAGCAAACGATGTGATGAAAAAATACAGGAACCCCTGGAAGAGTCACTATTCAATCCATTACTGGTGTGCAACAATGACAGGAGCTAAACTGAGACATGTGTGACACAATCCTAAGGGTATGTTCACATGTTGCACTTTTTTGTAGCAGTATTTTTAGATAGACCAAAACTAAGATTGGTGGCAAGAGAAATGCTATGTACAATATGCACAGGGATGAGCGGACCCGTTGATGTGCTGGTTCGACTGACCGCCTTTAATCCAAAGTTTGGTTCGTGTACCAGAACTGTACCCAAACTTGAACTCCTTTGAAATCAATGGGTACCCAAACTTTGGAGTACCCAAACTGTAAAACAAACTTCCAGGTGAAGTCCGTGTTCGGAATTCAGCACCAGAGACACTAGGTTTCCGGTACGAACCCCGAACTTTAGCATTCGGGTTCGCTCATCTCTATCTATTATCTACAGTGGGTATGGAAAGTATTCAGACCCCTTTAAATTTTTCACTCTGTTTCATTACAGCCATTTGGTAAATTCAAAAAAGTTCATTTTTTTCTCATTAATGTACACTCTGCACCCCATCTTGACTGGAAAAAAAAAAAACAAATGTAGAAATTTTTGCAAATTTAATAAAAAAGAAAAAATTAAATATCACATGGTCATAAGTATTCAGACCTTTTGCTCAGGCACTCTTATTTCAGTCACGAGGCCATTTCCTTGTGATTCTCCTTGAGATGGTTTTACTCCTTCATTGGAGTCCAGCTATGTTTAATTAAACTGATAGGACTTGATTTGGAAAGGCACACACCTGTCTATATAATGCTAGTTTCACATTTGCGTTCGAATCCGCAGCGTTTAATCCGCATCCGCAAGTGCAGGAAAAAACGCATAGAAACACGTACAAACGCAGCGTTTTTTAGACGCATGCGGGTGAAGCGATGGCCGGGGGACCACCACGGTGCAGGAAGACTACTGTACACAAGATGAGGTGCAAACAACAAAGGGTAGATTTATTGGAAGGCAAGGAATGAAATGAAAGAGGAAAATGCAAACAGGGGTAAACAATCGCAAAAGACAATTTACAAGAGCAATAAACTTTATCTTTTCGGTAAAATAGCACGGTGCTCCAGCTATAACAGACTCAAAATATGTCTAACAAGCAAATGTAAACAATAAACAAGTGATGATGCTACTCTACCTATAACCTCCCTGGCCTTTACTAAGCAGGCCACACGGCTCCCGTGTACTGACTATTGAAGCCTACACTAGGCCCTAACAGGTGCACCAAACAGGAACAAACTCACGGTGATGTTGGAGAATCAGATCCAGTCCCAGGGGGCCCCCAGCAGTCTAATACAGTGATGCGCACGGCTTTCTGTCAGCTCTGTGAAACGTGGTCTTCTCCTTGCTTCTGGATCCTAGGGATGCTCCTGGAAACTGTAAATCCCTTTCTCTGTATCTTCTTGGCTCTCTTGCAGCTATATCAGGACACAGTTCTTCTCTCTTTCAGCTATCAGCACAAAAAGTCCTCTCTACAGCAGCCTCAGCTCACACATGCTGCTCCAGCTCCATACCTGCACTCTGCACAGTGCACAGACTAGTTCATTACACCGACTATCGCAGGGGAGAAGCAGAATGTTCCATCACGCCAGACAAGGAGGTGCAGCCATTTAAAGTGACAGCGTGTTCTTTACTGTCCATAACAGCACCACACTCTTACATGGGAACACATGCGATTAATAAAACGCTGCGTTTTCACGCTTTATCATTTGTTTTGTCATGCGTTTGCGTTTTTTGTGTGCATGGTGGAAAATTTTACAGGAGCAAAATCTAGATAACCAGACAATGCCAATGGAACTACAGAGGGCGTGTATTATGGGATATCTATATATAGACCCTAGGACTGCTGAAATCTTAACAGTGTGCTACTGTATCCTGTGTCATGATGGATCTTCGCATGGAGAGCTTTTATTTCAACCTGGATTTAAGCATCAAGCTGTTTCTTGCCTGTGCGTTTGCTTGGGAGCAACACAGAAAACGAGAAAGATGGAGAAGGACACGGGGTGGGTGTTTTTGGCGACACCCCATTATCGAACTACGTGAGAGCCGTGGAGCCTATCACACGCTATATGGCGAGCTTAATGCCAACCCAGACAAATTTCCGAAATATACAAGGATGTCACAAGACTCTTTCCAGGATTTGCTTGGTCGTGTCCAAGGAGCCATCCGGAGACAGGACACCCAGCTCCGTAGAGCGATTCCACCAGAGGAACGTCTGCTGGTTACATTAAGGTACGTAACAATTCTAAAAAAATTCCAGTCCTAATTTTGGTTTTTCTGACATGTTTTCTTTGTATTTTCCTTTATGTCTTTAGCAGAACAATACCATAAATAGAATTGATTGTTAATTTTTTATTTATTTATTTTATTACAGATTTCTGGCAACCGGAGAGAGTTTATCATCCCTCCACTTCCAATACCGGCTTGGAATATCCACCCTGTCCGGAATAGTTGCAGACGCCTGCCGGGCTTTGTGGAATGTTCTCCGGGATGAGTTTATACCCCTACCCACCGAGGACATGTGGATGGGAATTGCAGAGAAATTCTGGAGTGTGTGTGATTTCCCCAACTGTTTGGGTGCGATGGATGGAAAGCACATCGCATTATCAAACCAGCCAGAACAGGATCGGAGTACTTCAACTATAAAAAATATTTTTCTGTTGTTCTCATGGCAATAGCAGATGCGGACTGTCGCTTCATCGCCGTGGACATTGGAGCTTTTGGCCGTGGCAACGATTCCCAGACTTTCAAGAACTCGGATATGGGGTGCTGTGTGTATAGCAAAAATGTTAATTTTCCACGGCCACGACCTCTCCCCAACACTCAAGGTCCACCGATGCCATTTGTTATGGTGGCCTTTCAGATGTGTGAAAACCTACTGAAGCCATATTCCAGTCGCCTGCCTTTTGATTCTGATATTGGACGTGTGTCATGGCAGGACAATATTGTGTAAATGTCCTGTTGGGATTTGGTCTGTACCAGTTATTTTTTTTAAATGTTACTAATATTTGTTGTTAATAAACTTTATTTTTTTGGTATCTTGACTGTGTCCCACTCCTGGTTTTGGCTTACAAATACTGATGTAAAATACTGACCAAATACTGCTAGTGTGATGGCAGCCTTAGGTTGTTAGTGGTAAGGTTGTTGACGTCATTGCGTCATGATACTGTTCTGCAGTATCTATTGGACGCAGACTGAAGAGACGATGGCTGTTTAATACAAAACAGATCTATACTCATCAAGTCAGGTGTCAGAAATAATGAATTCATGATGCACATATAACAGCCTCATGAATTCACTATTTCTGACACATGTCCAGGTGAGCATAGATATGACTTGTATGACCGCAATCGTCCCTTCACTTTGTGTGAAATAGATTACATACACAGAAGAGAAAATGGAGGTTATACAAGGCAATTCTCTACTCACCAGGTCAGGTGTCCTAACTAATTAGTTTTTGGACACATGATCTGTTGAGTATAGTTCTGCATTGTATTGCCGCCATGATGTGGCCAAAAAATAAAGTGTGCGGCGCAGTGTTTTATTTGGCGCCCAGTGTGTGTGGCCGGCGGCGAAATACACAAATAACCACACATAATTGGGGGCAAAAAACAGTAGTATTTATTTTATAACAACCAAAATATTTAACTGCGCCTGCTTGGGGTAGAGTGACGGAAATGGGGTGTGTGTAGCTGTGAGGCCTGGCTAAGTGTGGACGACGCAGGGGTGGCAGGAGGAGGGGCAATCAAACTAGTGGGGTCTGGTAGTTCAGGGTTGGGGCTTGACACATGAGAGGCCTGAGACGCACTGGAAGGGTGAGACAAACCTGACATTACAGACACACTGGGAGGTGAGGGGGGGAGGAATACTGATAGTACGCAGTTTTTTATTTTTTTTCCCTTTCTGGGATCTACGTGGTCTGGGAAGTCTCGGTGGGCTCATTCGTTGCGGCATGGTCGTGGTGGGTGACCTGTCAGGGTCCGGCTGCACTGTGCTTGTAGAGCGTGCAGCTATGCCACAGTCAATAGTGCTCGTAGAGCGGAAGGCCATGCCAGGGTCGATTGTGTTCGTAGAGCGGGCAGCCATATCAGAGTCCATAGTGCTTGTAGAGCGGGAAGGCCATGCCAGGGTCCATTGTGCTCGTAGAGCAGGCAGCCATATCAGAGTCCATAGTGCTCGTAGAGGGAAGGCCATGCCAGGGTCCATTGTGCTTGTAGAGAGTGCAGCCATGCCAGAGTCCATAGTGCTCGTAGAGCATGCAGCCATGCCAGAGTCCATAGTGCTCATACAGCGTGCAGCCATGCCAGAGTCCATAGTACTCGTAGAGCGGATGGCCATGCCAGGGTCCATTGTGCTCCTAGAGCGGAAAGCCAAGCCTAGGTCCTGCTGCATCATGGTGGTGGTAGAGCAGAAGGCCATGCCTGGGTCCTGCGGCATCATGGTGGTGGAGCAGAAGGCCATGCCAGGGTCCTGCTGCTGCATGGTGGTGGCAGTGGAGGAAGTCCAAGCAGGAGCAGCAGTTGTCATGGTGGTGGCGGTGGGCTGTCCAACAGCACTCGGCATGGTGGTGGTGCTGTAGTGGTGTCCGGCAGTGCATGGAATGGAGGTGGCCATGCAGTGACATGCAGCAGAGGTCGGCATTGAGGTAAAGCGTGACAGTGCAGGCACAGGTGGATATGCCGCCACTCTCTGCTGAAAATACCGACTCTGCTGCATAGTCTGCACGTAAGCAGCATTGCAGGCCTGCATGACACTAAGCTGGAGATCAGGAGTAAGGTGTTCCAACATGCTCTGTTCAATTTGTTTAAAAAAATGATGTGCTGGCCTCTGGGGGTCGGCTTTTACCTGGTCAAGGCTTTTGGTGACCTCCTGGATACGTGTATTCATATGGCTAATGGCAGTATCCAGATGGTCACTCAAAGCCTTGAGTCCATCGTGAAAAACCGAGCTCAAGAGCAAAAACTCAGGCATGAGTGACCTGTCTGATGCCCTCTGCCGCTGCCGGAAGGAGCCCCCCCCCCAAAAAAAAAAGGTGCAGAGGCAGAGGACTGGGAAAGGGGAACACCTGATGGACCAGCTTCCTGGTCTCCAGTTAGTGTGGCAGGCCCACTTGCTGCAGCGCTGCTGGATGGCTGGGACGGGTCCGTGGCTGTCTGATGAAGGACCGCTCCAGAACCTGGGTCAACAGTGCTGCTCCATGTGCTGTGAAAAAAGGAAAAAAAAAATGCCAAAAACTTAAAAACCGCCAACTCCTGTTGAATAGAAACATACAGATTATGGCAATACAACACAACCTAATACACCGAAAAAATACTTACGTTCTCTGGGCAAGGACCGGTCTTAAAAATGCCAGAATGCGGTGGTATTTATACTTTCGGATCCTTACTCCAGAACCACTGGGAACACGGCTCTCTTGACGCAGGTTCTTGTTGAAGCGGTCCTTCATCGAACGCCAACGTGTTTTGACTTTGAGCACTGTTGAAAAAACAAAAAATAATGGTTAGACAATGGACTTTTGGCCGTGCTCACACCACTGTGTGATGAGAGAAACACCTGAAAGTTTCTCTCATCACACACAGTTTTGTGAGCACGGCCAAGGTCTCTGCTGCATCACACTGCATTGCAATACCTACAAAATGCATTTCAGTCCCGAGTCAGGGCGTTGTCCCAGCCATCCCACATCGCTTTGGCCACCTCATTCCATAGCCGCCGGATCGTCATGTTGTCTGAGTGCTGGGGAACCCGGGTGTCCCACAACGGGACTCGCTCATGGACCAGGGAGATGAGGATATCGTTGTCAATGAGGTCCTCATCCAGTTCTGGAACCTAAAAAATAAATGAAGACATTAATGTTGGATACATTAACATAAGAAAAAGAAAGAAAACAGAGGCTGAGAAATGGTATGACTAATGAAAGTCAAGAGAAAAAAGGAGTCCAGAAGAAAAATGTAAAGAAAGAGGAAAGTAAAGAAAGGAGAATACTTAAGTGAGGATACAGTAAACAGTCAGCCAGGTAAACTCACACACTGCCGCCTTGCCACCAGACCGTGACCCCGCTGCTCCTGCTCACCCTCTGCCACAGTGGAAGAAGTGCTCTAAAAAAAGGAATAAAAAATTGTCACATGTGTAGATGTGACAGTGAATACTTACCAATCTGAGGAGTTGAGTACTCACTTCACTGACATGTTCGGCTTGAGAAGGCCCAGGACGTTGCTCCTCATCAGAAGAAGATGACATTCTGATGCATGCAGAAAGAAATGGCAGAAATTAGGACATGTAGAGACAGAAAATAGAAAATAAAGGCATTGGCTAGAATATACTTACATTGTTCTTGGTGTAGATTCCTTCCTGTGTCTGCTCTGCTGCTTCTGGAAAGCTTCTCTGTCTGCTGAGTAGTGGCCTGCAAATGTCCACTCTTTCCCTTTATAACCTTGTATGTGGGGGGTGGTTAATCAGTGTCTAGACATGTTTTTCTCTGGTGCAACGCATGCGTTCACAAACGCAAGCAAATGCATGTGCTTGCGGCTACATGCGCTCACATAGACAGCAGTGCTTTTTTTTTTGCCGCATTCCATCCGCTAACAACCGCATACGTTTCTAGGCAGCAAATTGACTCCTCTAAAATTACTACATGTAGCGTTTACCACGCCACACCGCAGACGAAACGATGCATGCATCGTCAAACGCGGCAAAATGCAATCAATCGCGGACACATGCGTCTCTAATGTTAAATATAGGAATACACAACGCATGCGGATAATTGTGGAAGAAACGCTGCGGACACAACCGCAAATGTGAAACCGACCTAAGAACTCACAGCTCACAGTGCATGTCCAGCCAAATGAGACTCATGAGGTCAAAGGAACTGGCCAAGGAGCTCAGAGATAGAATTGTGGCAAGGCACAGATCTGGCCAAGGTTACAACAGAATTTCTGCAGTATTCAAGGTTTCTAACAGCACAGTGGCCTCCATAATCCTTTAATGGAAGAAGTTTGGGACCATCAGAAGTCTTCCTAGACCTCGATGTCCAGCCAGACTAAGCAATCGTGGGAGAAGAGCCTTGGTGAGAGAGGTAAGGAGGAACCCCAAGATCACTGTGGCTAAGCTCCAGAGATGCAGTTGGGAGATGGGAGAAAGTTCCACAAAGTCAACTATCACTGCAGCCCTCCATCAGGCGGGCCTTTATGGCAGAGTGGCCCGACGGAAGCATCTCCTCAATGCAAGACATATGAAAGCCTGCATAGAGTTTGCTAAAAAACCACATAAAGTGCTCCCGGACTATGAGAAATAAGATTTTCTGGTCTGATGGGATGAAGATAGACCTTTTTGGGTGATAATGCTAAGCGGTATGTGTGGAGAAAACCAGGCACTGCTCATCACCTGCCCAATACAGTCCCAACAGTGAAACATGGTGGTGGCAGCATCATGCTATGGGGGTGTTTTTCAGCTGCAGGGACAGGATGACTGGTTGCCATTGAAGGAAACATGGATGCAGCCAAGTACAGAGATATCCTGGATGAAAACCTCTTCCAGAGTGCTCTGGACCTCAGATCTGAATACTTATGACCATGAGATATTTCAGTTTTTCTTTTTTAATACATTTGCAAAAATTACTACATTTCTGTTTGTTCAGTTAAGATGGGGTGCAGAGTGTACATTAATGAGAAATAAATGAACTTTTTTGAATTTACCAAATGGCTGCGATGAAACAAAGAGTGAAAAATTTAAAGGGGTATGAATATTTTCCGCACTCACCTTATCTATCTATCTATCTATCTATCTATCTATCTATCTATCTATCTATCTATCTATCTATCTATCTATCTATCTATCATCTATCATATACTGTATGTATCTATCTAGTGTTTGGCAATGGCCGCATCGTACATGTACACTTGCATATTACACTGGTACTAACAGGTGTGATGGCCTTTGTTTTTACTTCAGTGTCTTGTACTCGGCACATTTGTGTCCACTATTATATACTCTCACACATGTTAATGTGTTAGCCTTGGGCAAGGTACTCATCTCTTTTGCCCTGGCTGTTAGAGGGCTATGTCCATGCAGGCTGCATGTTGATGGTTTGCCAGAGGACCAAATGGTTCACACTTCATTGAGCCAGACCACCATTCAAAAATATACCTTGCACTGAATGGAAGCTTGTAGGGATTATATACAGGACGTAGCGGGTATACAGCCTTATGAACATTTCCTTCAAAACTAAAAGCATTTTCCGTACGCAGATTCCTTCCTCTTTACCCTCTTTCCTCTATCTTCACCTTTCCTGTTGACTCTTTTTATTTGTCCTCTGTATTCACGGTTCCTCACTACTTCACCACAACCCAGCTCGACAATACAGTCCTGTTTAGCAAGAGTCCTTTACTCGACCCACGGTTCTGTCTCTTCTCTCCCTTTAGAGAAGCTGTGGTGCCAGTATGGCTGGTACTTATCTTCTCTAGTGCTGATGCTCTGGAACTCCTGCCAGGGCCTTCTACTTATCTCATGTTCTCAGTCTTATATAAGCGTATTACCTTCAGGAGTTATAAACTCTGGGCCTAACTGCTACGCGTCCTCTCGCAAGACCCATCTCAAGAAAATCCCTCTTACTCTTTGTCATTTCTGCTCCGGATCACGCTATCCTTTTCTATTGGTCTCCTCTCACTTAGGGACACATAAGAATGCGGCACTGCTCACATTGGACCTTAGGTCCTTTCTCTACGCACTCCAGGTCCTATCTAACTTGCTACTAGAAAACCATCACTTTCCTTTCAAATTAGCCCTCCTACTCTGGACTAGTCCCAAGCATTATCTCTCACTAACGGCACACATTATCAACACAAATCACAATTCACCTTATACATCACAGTTTGTAGAAGACACTACAACCATGTACATATTCTTCAAGGTGCAACATACCTGACATCTCCTTACATTAACACATGTTAACTAAGCACCATATGGGGCAGATTTATCAAAAGCATCTTAAGGGAAAACTGTCTTTGTCACTCATAGCAACCAATCAGAGAGCAGCTTTCATTTTACCAGATCGGTTTATGAAATGAAAGCTGCGCTGTGATTGGTTGCCATGACTAACAAAGCTAATTTTCCTTTTGATAAATGAGGTCTATGTTTTTTTTTGTTTTTTTTGCACGTGTTACTATTTAGTAACTTATTTTTTTTAATCAAGTGATAGGTCCTCTTTAAAGGGATTCTTTGGGAATGGAAAAAGAGCTAAATAACTAAAGGAAATGTGCAGAGCCATATTTAGTGTTCATACTGCTCTTGGCACTGTAAGTGGTCATGTCCCCTACTGGTAAGTCAGACTAAAAGTGCCCTTACCTTTAGATGGTAGTTAAAGTCCCCCATACACACCAGACTAATGTCGGCCAAACTCGTCGGTATCACCGGTTTGGCTGGCAGTCTGGGTGTAGGAGAAAACACCTGAGTTTCATCCAGAAAACACAAATGATTTTTTTCTTCTAACTTTCATTGTATTTTAATCCAGGTGCCATCCATTAGTAAGTTTTTTTTTTATGTCCGTCTACGATCCGTTTTTATACAATTGCATTAAAACATGTACATGACCACATTCAGCTTCCTAGGTTTATAATAGAAATCTGTAAAAATTGGATGTCACCTAGATATTCCGTGTGGGATCGGAATTTGTTTTGTTGCCCAGAAAATAACACTGCCTCTACACTTCATCTCCATATACCTCACCTCCCATCAGCATTTCTCTATCCCTGTGACATCGGCTGCTTGAGAGGAAATCTTGCACGTGAGCATTACTGTTCTCTTCTTTCCTCCACAGTCTTCTGTCCTTCTCTAGGTGCAGGCATCAAGTGTCTTCTGCCCCGGTGCTTATTTAAATATCTTTGAACATCAAGAACATTTTTATTCTGTGCCAGCAGAGCGATCATAGGATGGCTCTGTGCACATGAAAGTGCAGTTGGCCGGTCTAAACAGCCTAACAAAAGACTGCTGATCAGCTTCCAAAAACCAGTCAGTGGTCATTTAAGCACCGCGATTATGTATATGTTCACAAGCACTTTTATCTTCTGTGTTTTTCACCCTATCGCAGTTATTTATTCGATATCTTTTAGCCAACATCAGTTTATGGCAATCCCTATCGCCCTTTGATTTTTACCTGTGGTGTATAAATGGTGGCCCAAATGAGACACTAGTTTAGGGTGCACCTAGGAGATTTGGGGACAGCCGCCACCGAGCGTTGGCGCCAATCTCGTACTATGTGTTAGGGTGCCAACCTCTGCTGACAGGCAGTGCTCGTTAGGCCACTGTGATAGCGGTATGTATAGTCAGCACGGTGGTTTGTTATGTTGACTGTGGTTGCCTCATGGTTTTAAAGGTATAAATAAAAGGATAATGTTATCTATAATATCATTAGGATATAAGGTTATTTTTGTTGGTTTTCTTGATTTTTTTCTGACCTTAGTTTCATTAATTTTCTTTTGTTTTCTGAACTAACGCCACTTCTGAAGAAACGTGCACAAATGGACAGCAACATTTTTTTCTTATCTAAATGCAAAAAGGAGAATCTAATTCTCAAAGGATTGTGGATTACAAACCCAATTCTTCATATTTACAATATCCATTATGCACAAAACCTTTGTCACAGGACTTCTGAGAGATTAAGGAATTATCTTTTGCATGTCTGCTACAGCATAAAGAGTAAAGTCCAAGGGCAATTTGAAACTC
Organism: Ranitomeya imitator; assembly: GCF_032444005.1. Lineage (NCBI taxonomy): Eukaryota > Metazoa > Chordata > Amphibia > Anura > Dendrobatidae > Ranitomeya > Ranitomeya imitator. The sequence goes on from NC_091283.1 coordinate 399,093,636, forward strand.
TGAGGAAAACACTTACAGAAGACACAGAGCAAAAATTACAACAATACTACAACAAACTACGAACCTTTCTGATTCATAACAAGTAAAAGAAACTTCACAGATTGTGCCTCAATTCAGGACTCTATACAAACAGATACAAAACAAAGCCAAAACCTGACAACTTGGACAACCACTCCATTCCAGACCCAAAAGCATCTAACTGTGTCATTAATATCTCAGATTATAAACCCAACAAAGTGGAGCTGGCCGTGCTTTCTAGAGGACTCTCATTTTACTATGAACCTAGATAAAACTGAACTCTGCAGTGATATGGAACATAATTTTAGGAGATTGCGCCTGAGGAAATATATCAGTGATACAGAAGATTCAGAAAACACTCGGACTGAAGGAAAAGGGATCCTAACAACCAAGAAGAGGTCGGACTGGACACCTCCACCTGGACGCAAGCCTCATTTGGATAAATATATAGACTCCTTCAGACATTTGATAAAATCCACCATCATAGACACCAACAGGAGACAAGCATCCAACATCAGTGCCCAGGAGATAAAGGCCATACAGTCTCTGAAAACCAACAAAGAAATCATCATCAAACCTGCTGACAAGGGAGGTGCAATAGTCATGATGAACACATCAGACTATATGAAGGAAGCAAACAGACAACTTATGGACACACGCTACTACAAAAAATTGGAATTGGATCCTACACAGGGCTATTACAAGGAACTAAACAAGTTGGTATCTTGTCTGCCTGACGAATGCATAAGAGCTGATGACCTGATACCAGAGAGTCCAAGAATAGGGACATTCTACATGCTTCCCAAAATCCACAAATTTGAAAATCCAGGGAGGCCAATTATTTCATGTGTGGGCACCCTTGCTGAGCAGGTATCTGGATGGGTAGAGGGTATTCTTAAACCATTGGTAAAGGATACACTCAGCTACATTCAGGTCACAACTGACCTATTGAATAAACTAGCAGCCATAGGTCCCCTACCAGAAGGAACCATCCTGGCCAGGGGTGGATTAAGGGTAGCCACGAACCCCGGGCTGTTCAGACACTGTGGGCCCCCCGGTCATGTGACGGGGTCATCATATACCTGAACCAGATTATTCCAGAAAAATAGTTGCTGTGTGAAACTATAACCTGTCAAACATCCATTGATCTAGTCAATTTACCCTTCAGTTCGGTATATAGTATACAGTGTATAGTGTCAGTGTATAGGTCACACTGACTCACCAGTGACGTCTCTAGAAAAAGTCCTTCATCTTTCATCGAACACAGACCGCCATCACTTCATCCAGCCAGGACTCGTCTCTGCAGGAAATAACACAGTTATCTTGAGCTCCGCTTGTAGAACACATTACTTAATTTTTCCCAACTTCTACATTACACCACATGAAGAAAAAGAGGCAACATAGTCTCACTCTACACAGTAACAGGACCGCTCCCCCATTTAAAACAGTGTCCTCAAAAAATAAAATAAATACATCACTGCAGTAATCTGCATCTCTGTCCCCAGTGTCCAGCATCTCTGCCCCCAGTGCCCAGCATCTCTGCCCCCGGTGCCCAGCATCTCTGTCCCCAGTGTCCAGCATCTCTGCCCACAATGTGTCCAGCATCTATGCCCCCAATGTGTCCAGCATCTCTGCCCCAATGTGTCCAGCATCTCTGCCCCCAGTGTGTCCAGCATCTCTGCCCCCAGTGCCCAGCATCTCTGCCCCCAGTGTCCAGCATCTCTGCCCCCAGTGTCCAGCATCTCTGCCCCCAATGTGTCCAGCACCTCTGCCCCCAATGTGTCCAGCATATTACCCCCAGTGTGTCCAGCAATCTGTCCCAGTGTGTCCAGCATATTACCCCCAGTGTGTCCAGCAATCTGCCCCAGTATGTCCAGCATATTGCCCCCAGTGTGTCCAGCAATCTGCCCCAGTGTGTCCAGCATTGCCCCCAGACAGTGTGTCCAGCAATCTGCCCCTGTCTCCAGCATTGCCCCCACTGTGTCCGACTCCAGCAATCTGCCCCTGAATGTCCAGCATATTGCCCAGTGTGCCCAACAATCTGCCCAAGTGTCTCCAGCATTGCCCCCAATGTGTCCAGCAATCTGCCCCAGTATGTCCAGCATATTGCCCCAGTGTGTCCAGCAATCTGCCCCAGTGTCTGACTCCAGCATATTGCCCCCAGTGTGTCCAGCAATCTGCCCCAGTGTGTCCAGCATATTGCCCACAGACAGTGTCCAGCATTCCGGCCCGCCCGGGCCCCTCGGATTGCCGTTCGCAGAAAAAAAAACAAAAGAAAACGAGTTCTCCTCACCTGACCTGCACTCCAGCGGCGAGCTCCCTCCAGCAGCGCGTACTCGCCAGCGACTGACAATGACGTCAGACGCCAGCGACGTGTGCGCTGCGCCTGCGGCCGACTTCAGCTGCCAGCCTCCAATCGGCTGGCGGCTGTTGTTAAATATTGACGTGTGGGCGCGCGCCCGCACGTCAATAGGTGAAACTGCCGCAGTGCTGGTAGGGGCCTGGTGAGCAGATGAGACAGTGCCCGATGCGGGCCCCCTCTGCCCACCAAGCCCATATGCCAGTCAGGGCAGTAATGCCCTGATGGCGGCGGGCAATCTGAGCAGTAGCCCAGGGCCCCCCCCACACCACTGGGACCTGGGCTACCGCCCAGATTGACCCTATTATAATCCGCCCCTGATCCTGGCCACCGTGGATGCGGAATCTTTGTACTCCAATATCCCACACCAGGATGGATTAAATGCCTGCCATTCTTCATGAAAAACACAGGGAATGCTGCTGATTCTGTGGTGAAACTTATAAAATTCATCCTCACACGCAATTACTTTGAATTTGACAACAAGATTTATCTATAGGAGACAGATACAGCAATGGGAAGTAAAATGGCTCCACAGTATGCAAATCTTTTCATGGCCAAGCTTGAAAACGAATTTTTGTCCTCATGTACCATCAGACCTCTAGCCTACTACCAGAAAATGTGGGGAAAATGTGTCTATGGGGCATCTTATGGGGCCCTTATTAACCTTTATGCAGCACTGTGTAGGGCAAATGTGTCTATCGAGCATCTATCATTTATCATCTTTCGCCGGGGCAGGGAGCTGATTGAAGGTCCTCTGCCAAGGCAGCTCCCCCCAAAAAAAAATAAAAAAAGATGACGGATTTACTTCCAGTCCAGCAGAGGTAAGAAAAAGTGGGAAATTAAAAAAATATATAAATTTTTTTAAATCTTCCTTCATGATGATGCTCCCCCTGCATTCTGCCGCCCTAGGCAGCTGCCCTCAAGTGGCTAGTGGCAAATACGGCCCTGGAAATGTCATTACATATAAATTCCAATATACATGTAAGTAGCAAATAACAATAGTTTTGTCTAGGGAGGTAATCATTCTAGGACAGGATCCTCTCAATGTAAGGAGGCGGGGCCAGTTTAGTTCTATAGTGATTACCTCATTAGACAAAACAATTCTGATTCACTAATTAAATGAATATATGAATTTAGTTATAATGACAATTCCGTAAGTTTTTTTTTTCTATTCCTGAAGAACCCCTTTAAGAGACACTGCTTGTCATGGGTTCACTGTGACAATGTAAAAAGACTGTTGCGTGGGGTTGGCAACCACTTAAGGACATATTGCACAACTTGACAGGGGCTTTCATCATATATTTTTTTCTGTAAACGAGATAACCCTCTTTGAGTGTTTGTTCTGGATAAATATAATGTTGTTGTTTTTTTTTAATAAGAATCGTTGAGCTGAAGCATTAAAGTTAATTTGCGCATCATTTAAGTTGCTCATTATCACTTGCTGCCCGTGCATATTAAAAAGTGTAACTGCATCATTGGCAAAAATATTAAGAAAATCAATTTGGCTGCATGTGAGTCCTTACTCTTTACAGCTCACTAAACTTTTCTGCAAGGCAGTAGACTTTTTTACTTTATTCATATCAGCCATTTTGCTAGTGGAAATTAAAATTTAATTGTACAATATCCTTATTATTTATAATTTAATTGTACCAAATTGTACTTCTCTAATGTACAAGAATATAACTACTATTATACTGCTCCTATGTACAAGAATATAACTACTATAATACTGCCCATATGTACAAGAATATAACTACTATAATACTGCCCCTATGTACAAGAATATAACTACTATAATACTGCCCCTATGTACAAGAATATAACTACTATAATACTGCCCCTATGTACAAGAATATAACTACTATAATACTGCTCCTATGTACAAGAATATAACGACTATAATACTGCCCCTATGTACAAGAATATAACTACTATAATACTGCTCTTATGTACAAGAATATAACTACTATAATACTGCTCCCTATGTACAAGAATATAACTACTATAATACTGTCCCTATGTACAAGAATATAACTACTATAATACTGCTCCTATGTACAAGAATATAACTACTATAATACTGCCCCTATGTACAAGAATATAACTACTATAATACTGCACCTATGTACAAGAATATAACTACTATAATACTGCCCCTATGTACAAGAATATAACTACTATAATACTGCCCCTATGTACAAGAATATAACTACTATAATACTGCTCCCTATGTACAAGAATATAACTACTATAATACTGTCCCTATGTACAAGAATATAACTACTATAATTCTGCTCCTATGTACAAGAATATAACTACTATAATACTGCCCCTATGTACAAGAATATAACTACTATAATACTGCACCTATGTACAAGAATATAACTACTATAATACTGCCCCTATGTACAAGAATATAACTACTATAATACTGCACCTATGTACAAGAATATAACTACTATAATACTGCCCCTATGTACAAGAATATAACTACTATAATACTGCCCCTATGTACAAGAATATAGCTACTATAATACTGCTCCTATGTACAAGAATATAACTACTATAATACTGCTCCTATGTACAAGAATATAACTACTATAATACCGCTCCTACGTACAAGAATATAACTACTATAGTACTGCCCCCTATGTACAAGAACATAACTACTATAATACCGCTCCTATGTACAAGAATATAGCTACTATAATACTGCTCCCAGAGGCGTAGCTAAGGGTTCAGCTCAGGGGGGGCGAACCATCTGAGTGGGCCCCTAAACCTTGATTACAACTATGGTGGCACACTTTAATCATGGGTATAGGGGGAACCTCAGCAGATCATCTTGCTGTAATTGAAAATATATAATGGCCTCCGCATTAGCCCTCAAGTTGTATCTCCCTTGGATTCTGGTCTCTCTCCCTTTCTGTGGGCTGCAAATTGCAGATAATAAAAACAACCAGTAAATGCGTATAGAGTCCACTAGGGTTGAGCGAAACGGGTCGTTCATTTTCAAAAGTCGCCGACTTTTGGCAAAGTCGGGTTTCATGAAACCCGATCCGACCCCTGTGCGGGGTCGGCCATGCGGTACGCGACTTTCGCGCCAAAGTCGCGTTTCAATGACGCGAAAAGCGCCATTTCTCAGCCAATGAAGGTAAACGCAGAGTGTGGGCAGCGTGATGACATAGGTCCTGGTCCCCACCATCTTAGAGAAGGGCATTGCAGTGATTGGCTTGCTGTCCGCGGCGTCACAGGGGCTATAAAGGGGCGTTCCCGCCGACCGCCATGTTACTGCTGCTGATCTGAGCTTAGGGAGAGGTTGCTGCCGCTTCGTCAGAAGCAGGGATAGCGTTAGGCAGGGTCCATTAACCACCAAACCGCTTGTGCTGTAGCGATTTCCACTGCCCAACACCACCTTCGGTGTGCAGGGACAGTGGAAGCTACATTTTTTTTTTTCTTTCCCCTCAGCGCTGTAGCTCATTGGGCTGCCCTAGAAGGCTCCCTGATAGCTGCATTGCTGTGTGTACGCCGCTGTGCAAACCAACTGCTTTTTTCAAAGCACAAATCCTCTTGTTCCTTCCTTTCTGCACAGCTATCTTGTTTGTTTGTCCACACTTTTTATTTAATTTGTGCATCAGTCCACTCCTTATTGCTGCCTGCCATACCTGGCTGAGATTACTGCAGGGAGATAGTAATTGAAGGACAGTTCCTTTTTTTTTTTTTTTTTTTTTTTTTTTGTGGGAGATTAAGATTGGCATTTCTGCTAGAGTGCCATCCCTGTCTGTGTCATCTCTCACTCAGTGGGCCATAGAAAGCCTATTTATTTTTTTGCTTGATTTGGGTTCTAAAATCTACCTGAAAAAATCACTACATCAATCAGTGGGAGAAAAATATTGGCCTCAGGGCTTGTGTGCCACTCCTTACTCCTGTGTGTGCCATCTCTCACTCAGTGGGCCATAGAAAGCCTATTTATTTTTTTGCTTGATTTGGGTTCCAAAATCTACCTGAAAAAATCACAACATCAATCAGTGGGAGAAAAATATTGGCCTCAGGGCTTGTGTGCCACTCCTGACTCCTGTGTGCATCATCTCTCACTCAGTGGGCCATAGAAAGCCTATTTATTTTTTTGCTTGATTTGGGTTCTAAAATCTACCTGAAAAAATCACTACATCAATCAGTGGGAGAAAAATATTGGCCTCAGGGCTTGTGTGCCACTCCTTACTCCTGTGTGTGCCATCTCTCACTCAGTGGGCCATAGAAAGCCTATTAATTTTTTTGCTTGATTTGGGTTCTAAATTCTACCTGAAAAAATCAATAAATCAATCAGTGGGAGATTAATATTGGCCTTTGGGCTTGTGTGCCAGTCCTAAGCGTGCCATCTCTCTCTCTCAGATAGTGGGCCATAGAAAGCCTATTTATTATTTTTTTTATTGGGTTTATAAATTTTCCCTGGAAAAAAAAAAAAAAGTGGGAGATTAATATTGGCCTCTGGGCTTGTGTGCCAGTCCTGAGCGTGCCATCTCTCTCACAAATAGTGGGCCCTACAAAGCCTATTTTTTTTTATTTGTTTTCTAAATTCTCCCTGAAACAATCATTTTATTTTATTTGGTTTCTAAATTATTCCTGAAAAAATCATTTTTTTGTATTTTTTTTTTCTAAAGTCTCCCTGAAAAAAAAAAAAAAAAAAATCAAATCAGTGGGAGATTAATATTGCCCTTTCTGCTTGTGTGCCAGTCTTGACTCCTGGGTGTGCCATCTCTCTCTCTCCAATTGTGGGCCATAGAAAGCCTATTAATTTTTTTGCTTAATTTGGGTTCCAAAATCTACCTGAAAAAATCACTAAATCAATCAGTGGGAGATAAATATTGGCCTCTGGGCTTGTGTGCCACTCCTGACTCCTGTGTGCGTCCTCTCTCACTCAGTGGGCCCTACAAAGCCTATTTTTTTTTTATTTGTTTTCTAAATTCTCCCTGAAACAATCATTTTATTTTATTTTGTTTCTAAATTCTTCCTGAAAAATTCATTTTTTTGTATTTTTTTTTTCTAAAGTCTCCCTGAAAAAAAAAAAAAAATCAAATCAGTGGGAGATTAATATTGCCCTTTCTGCTTGTGTGCCAGTCTTGACTCCTGGGTGTGCCATCTCTCTCTCTCCAATTGTGGGCCATAGAAAGCCTATTAATTTTTTTGCTTGATTTGGGTTCCAAAATCTACCTGAAAAAATCACTAAATCAATCAGTGGGAGATAAATATTGGCCTCTGGGCTTGTGTGCCACTCCTGACTCCTGTGTGCGTCCTCTCTCACTCAGTGGGCCATAGAAAGCCTATTTTTTTTATTTGTTTTCTAAATTCTCCCTGAAACAATCATTTCATTTTATTTGGTTTATAAATTCTTCCTTAAAAAATCATTTTTTTTTATTATTTTTTTTTTTCTAAAGTCTCCCTTTTAAAAAAACAAAAACAAATCAGTGGGAGATTAATATTTACATTTGCGCTTCAGTGACAGTCCTGCGTGTGTGGCATCTCTCTCATTTGTTGCCACCAACAACAGAGTGTGTAACATTGTGCCTGATTTTTGTTGTGGTCTCACCCACCTGTAAAGGGTTAGCTAAATCATACTGAAGTTATAGCTCACCGTGTAAGTTGTGTGACAGCAACAAATACCGTTAGTTTGGTAACGTTTTTAAAACAATGAGGAAGTCTGGTGGAAGAGGTCGTGGCCGGGGGCGTTCATTGTCAGCTGGTAATGAGGGTAGTGGTAGTGGTGGAGCATCAGGTGGTCGTGGGAAAAAAAATATTGCACCTAAGTCTGGAGCTGTGGAGCCAGGTTCGTCGTCTGGCTACACAAGGCCTCGAACGCTCCCTTTTCTGGGAGTAGGAAAACCGCTTTTAAAGCCGGAGCAGCAAGAGCAAGTTTTGGCTTATCTTGCTGACTCAGCCTCTAGCTCTTTTGCCTCCTCTCGTGAAACTGGTAAAAGTAAAAGCAGCGCGTCGTTAGTGGATGTTCACGGTCAGGGACAAGTCGCTTCCTTGTCCTCTTCAGCAAAAACAACAACAGAGAAGAATGCAGCAGGCGACACAACGGGTTACTCCATGGAGCTCTTTACACATACCGTCCCTGGCTTAGAAAGTGAAGCAGTTAACAGTCCATGCCCATTACAAGTTGAATCTGACATGGAGTGCACTGATGCACAGCCACAGCCAGACTACTATGCTGGTCCTTTGACTCAGACCACAACATTGCCCTCGCAGGGTGCTGATCAAGAATCAGACCCTGATGAGACTATGTTGCCCCATCACGAACGCTATACCACCGACCGACACGGTGACACAGACGAAGTTGCACACGAGCTACAAGAAGAGGTAATAGATGACCCAGTTCTTGACCCCGATTGGCAGCTATTGGGGGAACAGGGTGCAGGCGGCAGCAGTTCTGAAGCGGAGGAGGATGGGCCGCAGCAGGCATCAACATCGCAACAGGTTCCATCTGCCGGGCCCGTATCTTGCCCAAAACGCGTGGCAAAGTCAAAACCTGTTGGAGGACAGCGTGGCCATCCGGTTAAAGCTCAGTCTGCAATGCCTGAAAAGGTATCCGATGCTAGAAAGAGTGCAGTCTGGCATTTTTTTAAACAACATCCAATTGATCAGCGCAAAGTCATCTGTCAAAAATGTTCAACTACCTTAAGCAGAGGGCAGAATCTGAAAAGTCTCAATACAAGTTGCATGCATAGACATTTAACCACCATGCATTTGCAAGCTTGGACTAACTACCAAACGTCCCTTAAGGTTGTAGCACCCTCGGCCAATGAAGCTAGTCATCAACGCAACATCCCTTCCGGCAGTGTAGGGCCACCATTTTCTGCACCACCTGCAGTATCTGTGCAGGTTTCTTTGCCAGGCCAAAGCAGTCAGGGTCAGGGAATCACCAGTTTCGTAGTAGGAAACACTGCATCTAGGGCACCGGCGGCAACAATACCATCTCCCACCGTCTCTCAGTCTGCCATGTCCACCGGCACCCCCGCTAGTTCCACGATCTCCAGCTCTCCAGTCCAGCTCACCCTACATGAGACTATGGTTAGAAAAAGGAAGTACTTAGCCTCGCATCCGCGTACACAGGGTTTGAACGCCCACATAGCTAGACTAATCTCGTTAGAGATGATGCCCTACCGGTTAGTTGAAAGCAAAGCTTTCAAAGCCCTTATGGACTACACTGTACCACGCTACGAGCTACCCAGTCGACACTTTTTTTCCAGAAAAGCCATCCCAGCCCTCCACCAGCATGTTAAAGAGCGCATCGTCCATGCACTCAGGCAATCTGTGAGCACAAAGGTGCACCTGACAACAGATGCATGGACCAGTAGGCATGGCCAGGGACGTTACGTGTCCATCACGGCACACTGGGTAAATGTGGTGGATGCAGGGTCCACAGGGGACAGCAAGTTTGGGACAGTTCTGCCTAGCCCACGGTCTAGGAAACAGTTGGCTGTAGCCGTTCGCACCCCCTCCTCCTCCTCCTCGTCCTCCTGCAGAAGCGAGACCTCGTCCACAGACCGCAGTCGCACAACCACTCCATCCTCAGCTGCCACTGTTGCACACCAGGTCTCCCATTATGGGGCAGCTACTGGCAAACGTCAGCAGGCTGTATTGGCTATGAAGTGTTTGGGCGACAACAGACACACCGCTGAAGTTCTGTCCGAGTTCTTGCAGAAAGAAACGCAGTCGTGGCTGGGCACTGTAGATCTTGAGGCAGGCAAGGTAGTGAGTGATAACGGAAGGAATTTCATGGCTGCCATCTCCCTTTCCCAACTGAAACACATTCCTTGCCTGGCTCACACCTTAAACCTGGTAGTGCAGTGCTTCCTGAAAAGTTATCCGGGGTTATCCGACCTGCTCCTCAAAGTGCGTGGACTTTGCTCACATATCCGCCGTTCGCCCGTACACTCCAGCCGTATGCAGACCTATCAGCGTTCTTTGAACCTTCCCCAGCATTGCCTAAATATAGACGTTGCAACAAGGTGGAACTCAACACTGCACATGCTTCAGAGACTGTGTGAACAGAGGCGGGCTGTTATGTTTTTGTGGGAGGATACACATACACGGGCAGGCAGTAGGATGGCAGACATGGAGTTGTCAGGTGTGCAGTGGTCGAAGATTCAAGACATGTGTCAAGTCCTTCAGTGTTTTGAGGAATGCACACGGCTGGTTAGTGCAGACAACGCCATAATAAGCATGAGCATCCCCCTAATGCGTCTGCTGATGCAAAGTTTGACGCACATAAAGGATCAGGTGTCTGCAGCTGAGGAAGAGGAAAGCCTTGATGACAGTCAGCCATTGTCTGGCCAGGGCAGTGTACAGGACGAGGTAGCGGGCGAACAGGAGGAGGAGGACGAGGAGGATGATGGGGATGATTATATTTTTAATGAGGAAGCTTTTCCGGGGCCAGTGGAAATTGTTGGCGCGGCAAGGCCGGGTTCTGGTTTTTGGAGGGACACAAGTGACGTGGATTTGCCTGAAACTGCCCCTCAACCAAGCACAACCGCAGATTTGAGAACTGGAACTTTGGCCCACATGGCGGATTATGCCTTACGTATCCTCAAAAGGGACACACGCATAACAAAAATGATGAACGATGACGATTACTGGTTGGCCTGCCTCCTTGATCCGCGCTATAAAGGCAAATTGCAAAATATAATGCCACATGAGAACTTGGAACTAATATTAGCAACCAAACAATCAACTCTTGTTGACCGTTTGCTTCTGGCATTCCCTGCACACAGCGCCCGTGATCGTTCTAACACGAGCTGCAGGGGCCAGCAGACCAGAGGTGTTAGAGGGGCAGAAATCAGAAGTGGCGTTGGCCAGAGGGGTTTTCTGACCAGGTTGTGGAGTGATTTTGCTATGACCGCAGACAGGACAGGTACTGCAGCATCAATTCAAAGTGACAGGAGACAACATTTGTCCAGTATGGTTACTAACTATTTTTCATCCCTTATCGACGTTCTCCCTCAACCGTCATTCCCATTTGATTACTGGGCATCAAAATTAGACACCTGGCCAGAATTGGCAGAATATGCATTGCAGGAGCTTGCTTGCCCGGCAGCTAGTGTCCTATCAGAAAGAGTATTCAGTGCTGCAGGTTCAATACTAACAGAAAAAAGGACTCGTCTGGCTACCCAAAATGTAGATGATCTAACCTTCATTAAAATGAACAACAACTGGATTTCGAAATCTTTTGCCCCACCTTGCCCGGCTGACACCTAGCTTTCCTATGTAAAGGTCTTGCCTGTGGACTATTCTGAACGACTTTTCCAATCTCGTAATTTGCAGCACCTGATTGTCCAGCATCCGACATGTTAACACCTCCATAAATGGCCAAAGTCCCCACACGGGGCCGTGGTATCGCCACTTGGCGCCAGCACCCGTGAGAGTACTGTTTGTCTGAGGAGGTGGGTGTGCCCGCTTTTGGTCGACGGCACTGCCACTGGGTCCCTCATAGTACAATAAAGTGTCTGGCGGTGGTGGTGCGCACCCAACGTCAGACACACCGTTGTAATATGAGGGGCTCTGGGCCTGTACCGCCGGCCACAAGACAGTCCCCCCCCAGCTCAAACAGTGCTCTACCACTTGCAAAATTTTCTCTCACAGCTCCACCAATGTTTAGTCTATGCGCTGACATCCTTCAATGCCTGGCACTGTCAATACCATTGTATTGACATTTTTCTTATGTTAGGCCTTCGAAGCCTGTCTGCGGTCACTCCTTCCACTAGGCCTCCACTGACCTGTCTACTGCTGCCCGTGTTCCCCTGGAACCAATTTTAAATTGCCTACAGCCCAATTTTTGTTATGTTAGGCCTTCGAAGCCTGTCTGCGGCCCGTTCTTTCCACTACTACTACACTGACCAGGCCACTGCTGCCCGTGTTCCCCTAGAACCAATTTTAAATTGCCTACAGCCAGCCCAATTTATTATGTTAGGCCTTCGAAGCCTGTCTGCGGTCCCTCCTTCCACTAGGCCTCCACTGACCTGTTTACTGCTGTCCGTGTTCCCCTGGAACCAATTGTAAATTGCCTACATCCCAATTTTTGTTATGTTAGGCCTTCGAAGCCTGTCTGCGGCCCGTTCTTTCCACTACTACTACACAGACCAGGCCACTGCTGCCCGTGTTCCCCTGGAACCAATTTTAAATTGCCTACAGCCAGCCCAATTTATTATGTTAGGCCTTCGAAGCCTGTCTGCGGTCCCTCCTTCCACTAGGCCTCCACTGACCTGTCTACTGCTGCCCGTGTACCCCTTGAACCAACATCAGAAAATATAAAAATAAGTATTTTGCTTATAAAAAAGAAAATACTGGAGAGATATCAAATGCAGACATTTTAACATTAAAAACAAACACATACAACAAAAATCTGGTACAGTACTAAAAATGGCCACCAGCTACAATAACTTTCTCCTGCAAGTAGTTAACTGAAAGTTTTTTTCAATTTAAAACACAGATATGGCATCCACCGAGTGTTGTCCTGTCGCGTCTTCTTTATATTATTGCCAAGAAGATGCAAAACAATGAAAATAATAAAATCATTATTTACCAAAAAAATAGAGTAAGTCAAAACCACATTGCAAATAAACATTCATTACAAATAAAGAAGCAGGGCGCGTCCGAGGGTGAGTATATACCTAATAAGAATATAATCACCCTCGGACGCGCCCTGCTTCTTTCCGACAGCCTTCCTTCCTAAGAATCAGCCCTTCCGTGGTGTAGAGAGAGGGTGTGTTACACTCCAAGGTGTTCCCCAGGTTGCCTTTCCTGAGCTTCGATCTTCATGCTCTCGTTTAGTAGTTGTCGGAAAGTAGGCTGCATTAGGCCTACAAAATGGGTATCGGGTGGAGAGAGATGGTGTGTTACACTCCAAGGTGTTCCCCAGGTTTCCTTGCCATTGCTTCGGTCTTCAGACTCTCGTTTAGTAGTTGTAGAAAACTACACTGCATTAGGCCTACAAAATGGGTATCGGGTGGAGAGAGATGGTGTGTTACACTCCAAGGTGTTCCCCAGGTTTCCTTGCCATTGCTTCGGTCTTCAGACTCTCGTTTAGTAGTTGTAGAAAACTACACTGCATTAGGCCTACAAAATGGGTATCGGGTGGAGAGAGATGGTGTGTTACACTCCAAGGTGTTCCCCAGGTTTCCTTGCCATTGCTTCGGTCTTCCGACTCTCGTTTAGTAGTTGTAGAAAACTACACTGCATTAGGCCTACAAAATGGGTATCGGGTGGAGAGAGATGGTGTGTTACACTCCAAGGTGTTCCCCAGGTTTCCTTGCCATTGCTTCGGTCTTCAGACTCTCGTTTAGTAGTTGTAGAAAACTACACTGCATTAGGCCTACAAAATGGGTATCGGGTGGAGAGAGATGGTGTGTTACACTCCAAGGTGTTCCCCAGGTTTCCTTGCCATTGCTTCGGTCTTCCGACTCTCGTTTAGTAGTTGTAGAAAACTACACTGCATTAGGCCTACAAAATGGGTATCGGGTGGAGAGAGATGGTGTGTTACACTCCAAGGTGTTCCCCAGGTTTCCTTGCCATTGCTTCGGTCTTCCGACTCTCGTTTAGTAGTTGTAGAAAACTACACTGCATTAGGCCTACAAAATGGGTATCGGGTGGAGAGAGATGGTGTGTTACACTCCAAGGTGTTCCCCAGGTTTCCTTGCCATTGCTTCGGTCTTCCGACTCTCGTTTAGTAGTTGTAGAAAACTACACTGCATTAGGCCTACAAAATGGGTATCGGGTGGAGAGAGATGGTGTGTTACACTCCAAGGTGTTCCCCAGGTTTCCTTGCCATTGCTTCGGTCTTCCGACTCTCGTTCAGTAGTTGTAGAAAACTACACTGCATTAGGCCTACAAAATGGGTATCGGGTGGAGAGAGATGGTGTGTTACACTCCAAGGTGTTCTCCAGGTTGCCTTTCCAGAGCTTCGATCTTAATGCTCTCGTTTAGTAGTTGTTGGAAACTACACTGCATTAGGCCTCCAAATTGGCTATGGGGTGGAGAGAGATGTTGTGTTCCACTCCAAGGTGTTCTCCAGGTTGCCTTTCCTGAGCTTCTATCTTCAGGCTCTCGTTAAATTGTGGTTAAATGGAACAACTGCATTTGGCGTACTAGTTGGTTTGGGGCCTACTAACAGTGTCTGCCGCTCCTTGCTGTTCTCCTGGTTTCCTGTCCTGAAATTCCGTTTTCAGGCGCTCGTTAAGTAGTTGTTAATGTTAGACTGCATTTGGCCTACTAGTTGGGTTGGGGCCTACTATCGGTGTCTGCCACTCCTTGCTGTTCTCCTCCACTGAACAAAGCTGTGCCGCCTGTTTACTACGGTTGCCAATTTTGAACTGCATTTCGACTACTTACTGATTTGGGCCTACTCTCTGTGTCAGCCTCTCATTCCAGTTGTCCTCCACTGCAATGCCCCCTGGTTATTCCTGTGTTACCAATTTTGAACTGCATTTAGCCAACTTTATTCTTTGGGCCTATATCTGTGTTTCCTCCTCATCCTGCCCATTGCCCAGCCAGTGATATATGAGTCTGCTGGTACATTGACCCATAACGCAACATTCCCCGTGCACGCTACACAACAACATTGTGACCCTGCTGAAAGTCAGGTTGCTCTTCCCGCATACCATACCACCTTACACGGGGACAAAGAGGAAGGTGCAGATGAAAGTGCAGGTTCCTTCATCAGGTGGGGGGAGGAATACTAGTTGGCGACGTCACTAGCACAGGGCCTCTCATAGTACGCAAAAGTGTTGCTGCCGGTGGGAGGCGCCCCCGCCGTGCAAACACACCGCTGTACTTTGAGGGGCCCTGTGCCAGTGCCAATGCCAACGAGTGGGCCCCCCCTGCTTGCTCAGGTTCACAGCACTTGCAAAGTTGAAATACTTACCTCTCCCTGCTCCACTGCCGTGACGTGGTCCAGATTTCCTGGGCCCACTAATTACTTGAACCAGCCCTACCCACCACAACTTTAGCCAAATGACCCCCAATTTCAAATGCCTTCCAATTATTATAAGGTAAATTACGCTTGACAAGCTTCATTAAGAAGAATGGATGGTTTTGACATTAAAATGGGCACTCTAGGTGTTTTCCTGGCCCCCACTCACTGCCGACTATGCTGCCCCATTGACTTGCATTGGGTTTCGTGTTTCGGTCGATCCCAACTTTACGTCATAATCGGCCGATTTCACTCGACCCGACTTTTGAGATAGTCGGGTTTTGCGAAACCCGGCTCGACTCTAAAAAGGTCAAGGTCGCTCAACTCTAGAGTCCACCATATGGGAATAGGTCCCTAAATGAATCCAGGTAACTCTAAAAAGAATACTCTTTTCTGGACAAGACCCTAAAGAGGAGAATGGAAAGAAAGAGGAAAGTAGAAGAAAGGGGCGGGGGGAGGGGAGGTAAAATATCACACAATGAAAGAAGAAAGTGCGCGCCCCTGTATGTCATCTCTTCTTTTTTTCCCTTCTCCTCATTTGTGGGCCATGTTATTCAGACTGAGTATACATATGCAGCTATATGTGATTGTGATTATCTATACTCACCTACTGGCTGTTCCCATTTTTATTCTATTTGGCTCTTCATCATATATATTTATCGTCAACTTTATGGGGATTTTTATTGTTTATATAAATGGCATTTTCATGTTTGTTACCTTGTATTTACTGATATGAGATGAGACACATTGGACTGATAGGATCCTGACCCCGGCTACAGGACCACATCACAAGAGATAGAGAGAGTGAGACAGAGACTGAGAGACAGAGAGAGAGCGAGAAAGAGACTGACACAGAGACTGAGATCGAGACAGAGAGCAAGACAGAGAAAGACACAGAGAGCAAGACAGAGAAAGACACAAAGAGCGAGACCTTGACTGAGAGAGACAGACTGACCTTGAGAGAGACAGACACAGAGAGAGACTGACCATGAGCAAGACAGAGAGTGAGCGAGACAGAGAGTGAGCGAGACAGAGAGTGAGCGAGACAGAGAGTGAGCGAGAGACAGAGAGAGCGAGACAGACAGAGAGCGAGACAGACAGAGAGCGAGACAGAGAGAGCGAGACACAGAGAGAGCGAGACACAGAGAGAGCGAGACACAGAGAGAGCGAGACACAGACAGAGAGAGCGAGACAGAGAGAGCGAGACACAGAGAGAGCGAGACAGACAGAGAGAGCGAGATACAGAGAGAGCGAGACACAGAGAGAGCGAGACACAGAGAGAGCGAGACACAGACAGAGAGAGCGAGACAGACAGAGAGAGCGAGACACAGACAGAGAGAGCGAGACAGACAGAGCGAGACAGACAGAGAGAGCGAGAGACTGACCCTGAGAGACAGAGACTCAGAGAGAGACAGAGAGCGAGACAGAGTGACAGACTGACAGAGAGCGAGACAGAGCGAGACAGACAGAGACAGAGCAAAACGGATGCAAGAAACTTCAGGGATTTGTCAGGAGGGGAACAGTGTCTTGCCTCCTCCTTACTGCACAGTGCAGTCACCTCCAGCCCATGCAGCCTGAGCTCCTACGTCGTCCTATCTCCTGTCCTGCTCCTGTGTGCAGGGCTCAGGGAAGGAAGAAGCAGCGTCCTGAAGTCTCTTCAGCAGACACCACACAGCCGGCAATGTGTGCGTGTCTGCAGTATGCTCTGCTGGAGGCAGCAGGTACAGTGCCGGCACCCAGCAGCGTCCCCGGGTACATGCTCCTCTACAGAACAGACCGCGGCAGTGCAGGGAGATTCTGTCCCTGCTCTTCCGCAGAGCTCAACTATATTGGCGTGCACAGCAGGCTAATATAGTTAAGGGTAGCGTAGCTCCAGGTGGGCCCCCTCTGAGCTCCGGGCCCGGGGCAACCGCACCCTCTGCCCCCCTGGTAGCTACGCTACTGACTGCTCCTATGTACAACAATATAACTACTATAATACTGCTCCTATGTACAAGAATATAGAAAGCTGCTGAAGTATAGAATAATTGGAGACTCTCTACGGTAATATAAAGCACATATTGGGCTATTTGGCGAATACTAGTAGATGGAGGGCCCTGGCTGTGCTTCCTAATCATTCCTGAAGAAAATGGGGATTAGACATAGTTTTAAGGGGTGTTACCATCTTATGAAGTGATGGAATGCTGCTAGGATACGTTATCCTTTTGTGATAGTGAGATCCAACTGCTGATTTCTTCGCATGCTAAATTGCAACTAAATCAGCACGGTCGTCCCTTGACTCTCAGAATCAGTGATGGCTCCAGAGGTTGTATCTGCACCGATCATAGAGTTTTGATAAAACCTGGCTGCTTGCAATATAAAAATGAAATCCAATATATATGCAAAATCTTTTATTATAAGCACTATAATAAATTAGCAATTTTGAATTTGGCAAATACTTTCAGCATCAGCCATGTTTAAGTTCTCACAAAATTTACAATGCTGAGAAGCTCTTCGTAGGCGGGACTGATGCTCTTTGTAGGCGGGATTGATGCTCTTCCTGTCTTCAAGTAAATGGGGTGTGGCTCTCCAAGGAACAAAACTAGAGCTGGTTGATTTTACTGAACAATGGTAGTAAAAGCCTTGTATCTTCACTTTACCCGGGATCCGGAACCAAGGACCCTCCTCTAATAACTATGATATAAACACTAAAATGAGTCTTAAAAATAGACAATCCCTTTAAAAGTTACCCCTTTAAAGGCAACTGCACTTTCACATAACTTTTCAGAATACGTGTTCTAGTGTGGGTACATGAAAAATAACACCGTTTCTGGCCATTATATGATTGTATCCTGCATGTTCAACATTTTTTTTCCTGGCAGGCTCTGTCTCATAATTTGCAATTGTCTCTAAGCTGGAGGTGGAAAAGAGCTGCTATGATTTTTCCCTACACAGCACAGCACACAGAAAGGGAGTGCTGCACATTATTCCTTTTTCAGCACACAAAGAGAGTCTGTAGCAACATGTAAGAAATTATACAACAGTACTTATTAGTGTAGATGTGAATCCAGCTCTGGAGTAAAGCAAAAGACTTGTTTGAAAGCTCAACATGATTTTTGTGCCTCTCCCTCTGCATGTTTTCTCACTCTGCACCTCACTTCTCCGTCTTCACTATCCATAGAGTACAAAAAGTCGGTGTAACCTGCTAGCTCACTGGGCTGGAAGTCATTCTAGTCTTGAGTAAGATGGAGTTGGGATGTTTTTTCAGAGTGGATGGTGAGTTTAAGTGGCAGGATAATGGGAAGAAGTGGCTCATAAGTGGAGAAAGAAGCAGAATTCTTTGATAACGTACATTACAAAGTTTCTTATATTCGCCTGTTCTATTGATGTCACAACTCTGTTGTCAAGTATCCTAAGACCAGAAGCTCCTTTCTTGTCCCTAATGCTAGGGAAGCTATAGCTCGCCCTGTTCCCCGGGTTACTTCTGATGGTGAAGATGCCGGGGCCACGTACCTTAGCTCTTGAATCCACCCTCAATCTATACCCTTCTCCCACCCTGGGAAGAGGGGAGCAGTAGTGTACTATAATACACCAGCCAGACTAACAAGGTAATACGAACAGGGATAAAGGAAAACAACAATCATATAAATATGCACACACAAACAACAGAGGTAAATACGGGGGAGTGGAGGATAGGGTTTAACTAACATAGGAGATGAAACAGAATTATCACACACTCAAAATCTAGCAACAGTCACAGATAAATCCAACAAATGCTTTCTCCAATAACAACTACCAACAACCTCTAGCCATGCTGCATAAGCTATCTCTCTGACAATGAGTGCTAGCCAGGACTAAGTTTATATAGGAGATGTGAGTGGCTAACAGTGCACAACTGAGAGCCTCAATGCAGGAAAGCTTCCAAGAGCTCTCAACTGAGCAGATTAACCCTTGCACTGCTAAAATATACTTACACCGTTTAATATGAGGGTGAAGTGCTTTTAATCAGTGCAGGAGTAGGAGAAATCAGACACTGAGGTCTACTGGCTCCCCTTGTCGCAGTATATCTGTGACAATTGATTTATTCAAAGTTTGTTAAAAGTACAGTTCCCTTTAAAGCACAATATAAAATGAGACTGTAGCTGGTCTCATCGCATCATAGATACCCCATTAATTCTAAATTGCCAAAATAAAAAATATTTAAGAAATATGATGGGTCTTTTTTTCTCCTCCTTTCAAAGAGTGGCCCACATATAATCCTCTTTCTACAGTTTCAGAAAATCTAAAGCCGGGAAGGCCGAGGTCAGAAAAACCACCTCGGAAGCGGTAAAGTCCTTTCCTCCACCGTCTGTCCCTGCTGCCAATAGTCACTGGCGCAATTTACTTTCCCCAATGCCAAATTAGTTTTTGCATTTCCGACAACGATTACTTTGGAAGCCGTAGGCCGGTGCTTGGGTCCGACTGCTGAAATGTCAACGGCTTCCTCGCACTCACCACACCGCGCGGCCTCACAATGAACAATCGCTGCTCGCAGGCCTGGAAAAATAAAATGTGTTTTCTTATGTGCACTGGGGCCGACTATAGGGAGCTGCGCTCATACACTTAACCTCAAGACTTCAATGAGGTCTACACCTGGAAAATTGTTTTAGTGCATGTATTCCGTCCCACAGTAGATCATCAATTATGTTTCAGCAGTAACATCTGGACCGGGGGGCTGAATTGTGGGCTAATATTAAGCACACGGGTTTCCTATTGCATTGCAGATTTGGTACTGTTGTATTATTTCTGATTGGTGGCTTAGCCAGCTGTACGGATCGCTGATTCATCTCACAAGACATGTTGGGTGCAAACCGTGGATGCAACTGGACAATGTTTTTGTTATTGGTTGGGTGTTTAGAGCTAGGACCCCCAAACGCAAAGCAATGGCAAATTGTAGTGATATGTCTTGACTTTATAATATATGTATACCCTTTTAAGGTCCCTCTCTATGGGCAAAACAGTATACTCACTGCAAGGAGCGTCTCCGTCTTTGATCGGTTTTCTTTTTTTGGTTGTGTACTTACCTAGCATTTCATTTGATCGTGTACCTAGTTAGTATTTTTATTATTGTGAGACCTACACTGTATACTGCCACCACATTTTTGCTTTCTGTATGTGTATTACTACCTAGCTTTTCTTATTACGTCCTTTTTTGTTAGAGATGAATACTTGGTGGTTGAAAAGATTAATTTTAGTATTAGCCAATTTTTCTTTCAGCTTACATTTTTAATATGTACGGGGGAGTGTAAAAGAACAAAAACACATATCACAACTAAGAATATGGAAGCCACTAGCAGATTGCCCACCACCCCCAGTCATGGCATTAGTTCTACCATACAAAGGTCATAATTTGCCTCCATTGCCTCTGGCAAGCATATTAGTGGGGAGAACGTATTGGAATATATGACACATCACTTGCCTCAGTCACTACAGCAAAATGATGTTACCTCTGAAAGTGACACTGTCAGTTTGAGTCAGTGTTCTGCAAGGAATGGTCTGACTGATCACAAATGACTAAGAAGGGTGACTGTCCCATTTTTCGTTTTAGAAAAGCATGATAATTCTGTTTTATTAATTTAGGCTTTTGGTTACTAACAAGTTATCACCCGTTTCTACAGTGAGGTCATTTTGACAATACTAAGGCCGGGGTCACACTTGTGAGTGCAACGTGAGAAATTCGCAAAGTCTCTCGCATCAATACCCGGCACTGCCGCCGGCACTCAGAACCAGAGTCTGCAGCTGCATGTATTTCTATGCCAGGAATTGATGCGAGAGACTTGTATGAGTTTCTCGCATTGCACTTACAAGTGTGACCCCGGCCTAAGGCTGTGATTATTAAAGAGCTTGAAAGAGGTAAAAAAAACAATCCTAGGAGACCTCAGAATACTAGACACATCTTTTCAAGGCAAAACTCTTGTGCATGCCCTCATCATCTCCTGCCTCGATTACTGCAACATCCTCCTCTGTGGGCTCCCCGCTAACTTCCTTGCACCACTCCAGTCTGTCCTCAACTCTGCTGCCCGGCTAATCCACCTCTCTCCTCGCAACTCCCCTGCTTCTCCCCTCTGCAAATCCCTCCACTGGCTCCCAATTGCCCAACTAATCAAGTTCAAACTACTAACACTGATCTACAAAGCCATCCACAACCTGTCCCCTCCCTATATCTCTGAACTAATCTCCCACTATCTTCCCTCACGCAATCTTCAATCCTCCCAAGACCTCCTACTCTCCTCTGCACTTATTCATTCGTCACACAACCGCCTCCAAAATTTCTCCAAAATATCCCCCATCCTCTGGAATTCCACACTTCAACACATCCGATTATCCACCACGCTCGGATCCTTCAGACGGAATCTGAAAACCCATCTCTTCAGGAAAGTCTACAGCCTGCAATAACCATTCTGCCACCTCACCAACCACCTGAGTTGCCGCCTTACCAACTAGCCAAGCTGCCACCTCACCAACCGCCCAAGCTGCCACCTCACCAACCACCCGAGCTGCCACCTCCCCAACTGCCCGAGCTGCCGCCTCACCAACCGCCCGAGCTGTAGCCTCAATACCACCAGAGCTGCCGCATCCCCAACCTTCTGTCTCTTCCCCAGTATCCCGTATAATGTAAGTCCGCAAGGACAGGGTCCTCTCCCCTCTGTACCAGTCTGTCATCATAAATTTGTGTACTGTAAATGATATCTATAACCCTGTATGTAACCCCTTTCTCATGTACAGCACCATGGAATTAATGGTGCTAATCAATTTGCTGCAAATCAAATTTTTGGCTGCAATTTTCAATGAAGAATACTTCTGGCCAGACCTCTCCAAACGGTGAATGGGTCTAGCTTGGTACCAATGGTTGCTGTCAATTTTGAGGTGATGGCACAGCTGCACATTTAAAAGGGAAGTCAGCAGGAAGTGTCTTTCATCTGCTGCACTATTTTTTCTTGGCCGACCCCTGTTTGTATGGTCCTCACCTTTGCCCATTTCTTGGTGCTCATTTAAAAGAGCTTGAGCAGTAAACTTTGAAATCCGAGTCTACTTTTACATTTTTGCCTGGGAGAGACCTTGCTGATGCAGTATAACTACCTTGTGTCTTGTTGCTGTGCTCGGTCTTGCCATGCTGTATGATCCATTACATGACACTGTCTTCCACAACCTCGTCCAGTTTTAAGCCGCCTGCACAGAAGTTTTTTTTTTTTCCAGTTAATGATTTTCACAACTTACATACGAAATTGATGATCATTATCACCCGTTTGGTAGAAGGAGTTATTCATACACTTGACTAAAATCTGAAAAAATAAATCCTGACTGTGCAAGTGTGTGTAGAAGACGGCAAAGGGCGGTCACTAAGTATTGAAGGGATTTAGATTTCGCTTTGTTCATTCACTTTTGTTGATTGATAAAAATAAACTATTAACATTTCTATTTCAGAAATTATTCAAAGGTTTGCACAGTCCTGTGGATGTACAGAGCATGTGTTGTTGCACTTTTCTGCTTCGTATGTAAGTTGCTGTTCCATTTACCAATATTTCACTTGTTGCAGGAGGAGAGGTGAAATGTCAGTGTTTACAATTACATAACAAACACATAGTAAACCCAGGGGGTGTAAATCACGGTCGGTCATAAAACTTCCAGTTTTAGTCCTGGGTGAGCACTCAGCAATCACTGGGATAAATACACAGATAGAGCTGCACTCCATTCAATCTCCATAAAACAGAGAGTCACTTATTAAATATTAGGGCACTTTTTATGCAGCGTTTATCCGGCAGAAAATAAAGTTTGGTTTGGATTGAACGTCTTTACCACATTTGGGTCTGTTCACATAACCTTTTTTTCTAATAACCGTTGCATAACTCTCAACTTTAATAGTCGGCAAAGAGAGATACATACTGGGGCGTGCAATTTTTGTTTTACCCTAACCTCGCCCCCTCATTTACCCTAATGCCCCCTCTTATAGAACCCCTACAAATTTTGTTGCTCTCCCATAAGCAATCCATTTACCTGCATTTTCCACTAGGCATCATTATATGGAGGCACAGAGGGGCATTATCATATGGAGGTACAGAGGTGGCAATATTATATGGAGGTAAAGAGGGGCATTACCACGTGGGGCATTATTATATGGAGGTACAGAGGGGACATTATTATATGGAGGTTCAGGGGGGCATTATTATATGGAGGCACAGAGAGGGGCATTATTATATGGAGGTACGGAGGGAGCATTATTATATGGAGGTACAGAGGGGACATTATTATATGGAGGTACAGAAGGAGCATTATATGGCGGTACAGAGGGGTCATTATTATATGGAAGTACAGAGGGGACATTATTATATGGAGGTACAGAGGGAGCATTATTTTATGGAGGTACAGAGGGGACATTATTATATGGAGGTACAGAGGGGTCATTATTATATGGAAGTACAGAGGGTACATTATTATATGGAGGTACAGAGGGAGCATTATTTTATGGAGGTACAGATTAGTCATTATTATATGGAAGTACAGAGGGGACATTATTATATGGAAACACAGAGGGAATTAGTACATGGAGCAAAGAGAGCATTATTATATGGAGGCATAGAGAGGTCAATATTATATGGAAGTTCAGCGGGGACACTATTATATGGAGGCATAGAGGGTACCCACCAAGGACATCTGCGCGGAGTTTGTATGTTCTCCCCATGTTTGCCTGGGTTTCCTCCGGGTACTCCAGTTTCCTCCCACACGTTAAAGACATACTGATAGGGAATTTAGATTGTGAGCCCCATTGGGGACACCGATGATAATGTATGTAAAGCGCTGCAGAATAAGATAGCGCTATATAAGGAAAGCATAATAAAAAATAACTAATTATATGGAGGCACAGAGGGGGCAATATTATATGGAGGTGCCCCAGGGACATTATTACATGGAGACATAGAGGGGATATTATAACATGGAGGCACAGATGGAGCATTATTATTTGGAGGCACAGAGTGGGCATTATTATATAGAGGTACAGAGGGGACATTATCACATGGAGGCATAATTACGGTATATGGAGGAAAAGAGGATCATTATTATATAATGGAGGCACAGAGGGGACATTATTATATTGAGACAAATAGGGTGCACGTGGAGGCATAGAGGGGAGATGATTATATGGAGGTACAGAATGGGCATTATTATAAGGAGGCACATAGGGGGCATTATTCTATAGAGGTATAGAGGAGACATTATTACATGGAGGCCTTATTATATGGAGGCACAGAGGGGGCATTATTATATGGAGGTATAAAGGGTTAATTATATGGAGGCACATAGGGGGCATTATCACATGGAGGCATAGAGGGGGCATTATTATATGGAGGCTGAAAGGGAGCATTATTATATGGAAGCACAGAGGGGGCATTATTATATGGAAGCATAGAGGGTGCATTATTATATGGAGACACTGAAGGGGCAATGTTATATGGAGGCTCAAAGAGGGCATTATTATATGGAGGCATAGAGGGGGCATTATTATATGCAAGAACAGTGGGGCCATTATTATATGGAGGCACAGAGGAGACATCACATGGAGGAACAGAAGGGGAATTATTATATGGAGCCGTAGAGAATGCATTATTATATGGAGACACAGTGGGGGCATTATTATATGGAGGCTCAAAGGGGGCATTATTATATGGAGCCACAGAGGAGCATTATTATATGGAAGCACAGAGGGGGCATTATTATATGGAGGCACAGAGGAGCATTATTATATGGAAGCACAGAGGGGGCATTATTATATGGAGTCACAGAGGAGCATTATTATATGGAAGCAGAGAGGGGGCATTATTATGTGGAGTCACAGAGGAGCATTATTATATAGAGGCATAGAGGGGGCATTATTATATGGAGGCATAGAGGAGCATTATTATATGGAAGCACAGAGGGGGCATTATTATATGGAGTCACAGAGGAGCATTATTATATGGAAGCACATAGGAGCATTATTATATGGAGGCATAGAGGGGGCATTATTATATGGAGGCGTAGGGAGTGCATTATTATATGGAGACACAGTGGGGGCATTATTATATGGAGGCACAAAGGGGGCATTATTATATGAAGTCACAAAGGAGCATTATTATATGGATGAATAGAGGGGGCATTATATGGAGGCACAAAGGGGCCATTATTATGTGGAGGCATAGAGGATGCATTATTATATACAGACACCTAGGGGGCAATATTATATGGAGGCTCAAAGGGGACATTATTATATGGAAGCACAGAGGGGCTATTATATGCAGGCATAAAAGGGGCATTATTATATGGTGGGTCAGAGGGTTTATGATTATATGGAGGCACAGAGGAGCATTATATGGAGGCATGGAGGGGGCATTATTATATGGAGGATTAGAGGGAGCAATATTATATGGAGGTACAGAAAGGACATTATCACATGGCGGCACAGAGGGGATATTATTATATGGGGCATTAATATATGAAGGTACAGAGCGGGCATTATTATATGGTGGTACAGAGGGGACATTATTACATGGAGGCACATAGAGTCATTATTATATGGAGGCATAGAGGGGAAAGACAGAGGATCATTATTATATGGAGGCATAGATGGGGCATTATTATATGGAGACACAAAGGAGCATATGGAGGCACAGATGGGCCATCATATGGAGCACACAGAGGGGTATTCCATAGAGTACTCACATAGATCATGTCCAATTACCCTTTCTCCATAGGTGATGTAACATTTCGTGGACCTCCGCCTCCTCAGAAATGCATTTTGGTGGAGGAGGCCTATTTTGACAGATGCTTTGCAAGCTAATACTGCTTAATACATAAGGAAATTTGATGGATTTGGAAACTACAATGTTGCCCTTTAACTGGTTACAACAGATGAAAATCATTTAGAAATTAGTAATTTTAGATTATAATTTAGATTATAAAAAAACATTTTTCTGATTTTCCCTTGGACACCAGGGACATGTAATAATAAGCAATATTATTATATCCACATTTTGGTGAGGTAAGAAATGTGTAATGTCAGGTCAGGGCCATATGGTGGTAGCAGAGATCCAGCCTTTAGGGATGATGGAGGCTCCTGTACCCAGTGGCACGGTTTCTCATCAACTGTGAAGAATGGCTCTCATTGTGGAGCTGGACTAATGATGGTGCTAATGTCTCAGCACAAATGCAGCTTATATGTCATCACCGCCGCCTTGCTGAATCTCGCACCAGATAGACGCCTGACGGGAATAATTCAGGAGTGATTATATGCAATAGATTATTCTTATCTGGGGAGATGGACGGATAAGTGATGTCAGCAATCAGGGATCTGTTCAATAATCAGAGTTTTTCAGATTTTGCAGCTACCCGTGGTCAAGGTCAGTATACCTGACACAGATTCCCTCAGTATACTGTATATTATTATTATTATTATTATTATTTATTTATATAGCCTATATATATCCCTATTGCCTTTATACACTTGCTTTGGCAAAACTGATGTGTATTTGGTCCTGCCAATAAAGCTTCTTTGAATCTTGAATCTTGAATCTATAGCACCATTGATTCCATGGTGCTGTACATGAGAATGGGTTACATTCAAGTTACAGATATCACTTACAGTAAACAAACTAACAATAACAGACTGATACAGTGGGAAGAGGACCCTGCCCTTGCGAGCTTACATTCTACAGGATTATGGGGAAGGAGACAGTAGGTTGAGGGTTGCAGGAGCTCCGGTGTTGGTGAGGCGGTAGCTTCGGTAGTGATGAGGAGGCAGCGGGGTCAGTGCAGGCTGTAGGCTTTCCTGAAGAGATAGGTTTTCATGTTCCGTCTGAAGGATCCCAATGTGGTTGATAGTCGGATATGTTGGGCAAAGAATTCCAGAGGATGGGGGATATTCGGGAGAAGTCTTGGAGGCGATTGGATGAGGAGCGAATAAGTGTGAAGGAGAGAAGGAGGTCTTGGGAGGACCGGAGATTACGTGAGGGAAGGTATCGGGAGATTAGTTCAGAGATATATGGAGGAGACAGGTTATGGATGGCTTTGTAGGTCAGTGTTAGTAATTTGAACTGTATCCGCTGAGGGAATGGGAGCCAGTGAACAGATTTGCAGAGGGGGAAGCAGAGGAGTAGCGAGGAGAGAGATGAATTAGTCGGGCAGCAGATTTAAGGATGGACTAGAGAGGTGCAAGGTGTTAGCAGGAAGGCCGCAGAAAAGGATGTTGCAGTAGTCAAGGCGGGAGATGATGAGGGCATGCACAAGCATTTTAGTATATTGACGGTTGAGGAAAGGATGGATTCTAGAGATATTTTTGAGCTGGAGGCGACAGGAGGTGAAAAGAGCTTGAATGTGCGGTTTGAAGGACAGGGCAGAGTCGAAGGTTACTCCGAGGCAGCGGACTTCCCGTAAGGGGGAAAGCATGATGTCATTGATTACAATAGATAGGTCAGGTAAGGAAGATCTATGGGATGGAGGAAAGATGATGAGTTCAGATTTGTCGACATTGAGTTTGAGGAAGTGAGAGGAGAAGGAGGATATGGTTTATAGGCACTCTGGGATTCTGGACAGCAGAGCGGTGGCGTCTGGGCCAGAGAGGTAGATCTGAGTGTAATCAGCATAGAGGTGGTACTGGAATTCATGGGACTTTATGAATTGTCCCAAGCCAAGTGTATAGATTGAGAAGAGTAGGGGTCCTAGAACAGAGCCTTGGGGGTCTCCAACAGAGAGAGGGTGGGATGAGGAGGTAGTGTGGGAGTGGGAGACGCTGAATGTGCGGTTGGAAAGGTACAAGGAGAGCCAGGATAGGGCGAGGTCTTTGATGCCAAAGGAGGAGAGGATCTGTAGTAGGTAGGAGGCAGTGGTCAACTGTGTCGAAAGCAGAGGACAGGTCTAGAAGGAGGAGTACAGAGTATTGTCCATTAGTTTTGGCGGTAAGTATGTCATTAGTGATTTTGGTCAGGGCTGTCTCAGTTGAGTGATGGGGCGGGAACCAGATTGTTGATTGTCAAAGAGCAAGTTAGATGAGAGGTGGGAGGAAAGTTCAGCGTGGACATACTGCTCCAGGAGTTTGGAAGCGAGTGGGAGCAGCGATATTGGGCGATAGCTGGACATAGCAGTTGGATCGAGGGTTAGCTTTTTAAGGATAGGCGTGATTGTGGCATGTTTGAAAGCAGAAGGGAAGGTGCCATAAATTAGTGATAGGTTGAAGAGGTGGGTTAGGGATGGGATAAGTGTGGTGGTGAGGTTGGGGAGGAGGTGGGATGGGATGGGGTTGAGCGCACAGGTTGTGAGGTGCGATTTGGAGAGGAGACAATTAAGTCCCCTTCAGTGATGTTGGATAGGGAGGTTATGGGGTTTGGGCATTGGTCTGGTATACAAAGGGGTTGTGGTGGTTGAACAATGAAGACTTGCCTTGTCTGGTCGATCTTATTTTTAAAGTATGTGGCAAAGTTCTCAGCAGAGATGAGGGAGGTTGGAAGGGGCAGTGGGGGCAGAGAAGGGAGGTAAAGGTTTTGAATAACTGTTTGGGGTTGTAGGATAGGGAGGATACGAGGGTTGTGAAGTAAGCCTGTTTAGCAGAGGTGAGAGCAGATTTAAAAGAGTGTTGCCTGTTTGAATGCAGTGAAGTCATCTTGCGGATGTGTTTTCTTCCAACGCCGCTCCGCAACCCTGGACACTTGCCGGAGCTTTTTAGTGGTGTTATTGTGCCAGGGTTGTCTATTAATACGTCGCACTCTGCCATGGACAAGAGGGGCAACCGTGTCAATAGCTGATGCAAGAGTGGCATTGTAGAAAGCAGTGGCAACATCTGTGTCGTGGAGTGAGGATATGGATGCCACTGGTAGGATGGAGTCAGAGAGTGTGTGGGTGTCTAGGTGTGCAAGGTTTCTGCGTGGGTGTGCATGTTGCTGGACATGGATGACCAGTGAGGAGGACACGGCTGAGAAGGTGAGCAGATGGTGGTCGGATAGAGGGAGAGGGGAGGTGGTGAAGTTAGATAGAGAGCAGAGACAGGTGAATACCAGGTCTAATGTGTGTCCGTCTGTGTGGGTGACTGCGGAGGACCACTGAGTAAGTCCAAAGGATGAAGTAAGGGACAGAAGTTTGGAGGCTGTTGACTGAAGGGTATCAATGGGGATGTTGAAGTCACCCATGATGATGGTGGGAATGTCAGCAGAGAGAAAGTGAAGAAGCCAGGTGGAGAAATGGTCAATAAAGGCAGTGGCCAGGCCTGGAGGTCGGTATATATATTTACATGTAAATAACTCACTGCCATAGTCCATTGAGGATACAGACAAGAAAAGCTCAACTCCCCAAGATTACCAGATTTATTACAATTTAACCCATCACTCTTATAAACTACCTGGGAAAACATCTCTAGACCACCAGGGATATATTTTCAACTTTTTTTTGTCCATACATATTTAATAGTTTTATATTGTAGAAGCATAAGCAACTTTAATGTCTTTACTCCCACAGACCAATTCCTAAACTTTAATGTCTTTACTCCCACAGACCAATTCCTAAACCACACTAGCCCATCAGGTGTATCAGGTGCACTAGGCACTCACATCCCTCCCTAACATACATCATTGAGGAGACCAGGGCCGTATTTAGAATTTCTGCTGCCCTAGGCACTTTTAGTGCTGCCTCCCTCTTTGGTGAGTATGACACTATCAGCAGTGACTTTGGCAATAATCGCTGATGTGAAAGTAGCCTTTTGCAGCAGATCCGGCAGTTTTTCTGCATCTGCTGCATAACGGATCACTTACAGCAACACTGCATTTGGCCTCATTCATTCCCTATGGGACTTGCGGACATGTGCGGCACATGCGGTTTTGCAGCAATCCGGCAAATGCGGTATTTGCAGCAATAGAAAAAAAATGCTGGTAGCAGTGTTTTTTTGTCTCACCGCAAGGGCAAAACCGCAAGTGCTGCACATGTCCGCAAGTAGCCATCACTACCTGTCCCTGCACCTTGCTAGCTCATCCCTAACCATCCCCCTCTGACCTAAAACTACACTATAAAGCTTTAGAAAAACAATGTATTAACTGACATTCCTACGATAATGAGGCTCCAGGCTACAGCGTCGACTGGGATGGGCAGTCTCCGGGTCTCCATTCTCTCTCTTTTTGGACACCCTCAGTCCCTGCCTCACTGCCTGTGCTCCACTGTATGGTAGCATACTGGCAGAGGTGTATCTAAGGTTTCTGGCACCCGGGGCAAGGATTCACCAAGGACATATGCAATTTGCACACTTAGTCATGTACCCACGAGCTCTTCTCCCTAATGCCCTCAATGATCAGTGAAAAACAGAGAAGCTGAAGAGA
This sequence comes from Ranitomeya imitator, assembly GCF_032444005.1. Lineage (NCBI taxonomy): Eukaryota > Metazoa > Chordata > Amphibia > Anura > Dendrobatidae > Ranitomeya > Ranitomeya imitator. Next base: position 399,124,321 of record NC_091283.1, read on the forward strand.
AGCTCGTTGTCACAGGACCACAAGAATGAAAGTCGCATATGAGTGAAGTGTAAATGTGACGACTACTGGAACCTGCAGAGCTGAATCCTGACATCGAAGGCTACTGAATTCTCACAACTAATGCACTGCACACTTTTAGGATTCTCCCTGGCCGGTGGACAGTCATATCAGCACAAGTATGTGATTTGTATACTTCTGACTAGACGTGCCCGGCCTCGCTCAGTTCATTTTCATTGAGTGAGGCCACACATGTCTAGTCAGCATGTGATGGCATGTATGTAGATCGCAGCACGAGAGAATCCTGACAGTGTGCAGGGTGCACTCTGAGAATTCAGAAGTCTGCAGTCACAAAGAATGACTGCAGACTCATCACAAACCTGGACATCCCCTTTAATGCTCCTAACATAAATAAAAACATGAGTTAGTCAGTATCACAAATTTCATTTACATCCCGGTACCTTATAGATGATGTCGTCTCTGGAGTCGTTCTCCTTCTTTTCTTTTCTTCTTGTCCAGATCCCATGATGAGCTTTCTCATCCACAGCCATCTCTGCAGACTTCCATCTTCTCCGTTCTTTTACAGAAAATTTCCACATGATGCCATTAACGATACAAGTGTCATTATAATGCTCCTGAATAAAAAATTGCCCCTCACTATATTGTCTGCACAAAATATGACCCCCACACTGTCCCTCTTATGGTACATACTCTTTACACTGACCTCTCCTTTCCATACTGGCCCCCTCTTCACACTGTCCTATCACACTGTGTCCCCCCCTATAGGGCCCAGTATTTATACTGTACTCTCTCATCACACTCCCTCTCCTTGGTATACTGTCCCCTCCTGGCTGTGCCCTTACACTGTCCCTCCATGCTACGCCCCCACTACTCAGTTTCTATTGTGTGCCCACTCAGTTTTGTCCCCCCATACTGTCTCCTCACACTATTCCCCTCCCTCCTCATACTGTCTCCTCTCACATCCCCTGTTCACCATACTGTCTCCTCATATATTTACCTCCTCACTTTCTATACTGCCTGCTCACTTGACTTCCCATACTGTGTCTGCACACATCCCATCACCCTCACTCCCCGTACTCCGTCCACATCTGTCCACATACATTTTTCACATCGCTACTCATACTGTGTCCACATGCATTCCCCTGTTGCTCCCCATAATGTCTGCACCCATCCCCCATACTGTTAAATCATACATGCCCCTCATTCCCCCAGTACTGTTTCCTTATACATGCCCCCCATTTCCCAGTACTGTTTCCTCATATATACCCCCCATTCCCCAGTACTGTTTTCTCATACATGCCCCCATTCTCCAGTACTGTTTCATCATACATGCCCCCCATTCCCCTGTACTGTTTCCCCATCTCCCCCTTTGCTATTCATTTTGTGTCCTCAAATCTCACCCCACACATTAAAAACCCCCATCCCCACTCAAATTCTCCACACATAATAAATCCCCCCATCCCCATGCACTTAATCTTCGATGTCTTCAGCTCCACTGGATAAGCTTATTGACTCGAGTATAAGCCGGGTATGCATTTTCCCCTCATTCCTATCCCGGTATGTGTGGTTCCACCCATCCTATTCTGCTCTGTGTGGCTCCCCCTGTTGTATGCATGGCTCCCCTGTCCCATCTTGTATGCATGGCTCCCCCTTCCCATCCTGTATGCAAGGCTCTGCTCCCCCTCCTCCCATCTTTGTATGCATGGCTCCCCCTCCCATCCTTGTATGCCTGGCTTTGCTCCCCCCTCTCCCCATCTTTGCATGCATGGCTCTGCTCCCCCTCCTCCCATCTTTGTATGCATGGCTCCCCTCTCCCATCCTTGTATGCGTGGTTCTGCTCCCCCTCCTCCCATCTTTGTATGAATGGCTCTGCTCCCCCCTCCTCCCATCTTTGTATGTGTGGCTCTGCTCCCACTCCTCCCATCTTTGCATGCGTGGCTGTGCTCCCCCTCCTCCCATCTTTGTATGCGTGGCTCTACTCCCCCTCCTCCCATCTTTGCTTGCATGGCTCTGCTCCCACTCCTCCCATCTTTGTATGTGGGGCTCTGCTCCTCCTCCCATCTTTGTATGCATGGCTCCCCCCCTCCCATCCTTGTATGCGTGGCTCTGCTCCCCCCTCCTCCCATCTTTGTATGCATGGCTCTGCTCCCACTCCTCCCATCTTTGCATGCGTGGCTGTGCTCCCCTCCTCCCATCTTTGTATGCGTGGCTCTGCTCCCCCTCCTCCCATCTTTGTATGCGTGGCTCTACTCCCCCTCCTCCCATCTTTGCTTGCGTGGCTCTGCTCCCCCTCCTCCCATCTTTGTATGCGTGGCTCTGCTCCCCCCTCCTCCCATCTTTGTATGTGTGGCTCTGCTCCCACTCCTCCCATCTTTGCATGCGTGGCTGTGCTCCCCCTCCTCCCATCTTTGTATGCGTGGCTCTACTCCCCCTCCTCCCATCTTTGCTTGCGTGGCTCTGCTCCCACTCCTCCCATCTTTGTATGTGGGGCTCTGCTCCTCCTCCCATCTTTGTATGCATGGCTCCCCCCCTCCCATCCTTGTATGCGTGGCTCTGCTCCCCCCTCCTCCCATCTTTGTATGCATGGCTCTGCTCCCACTCCTCCCATCTTTGCATGCGTGGCTGTGCTCCCCTCCTCCCATCTTTGTATGCGTGGCTCTGCTCCCCCTCCTCCCATCTTTGTATGCGTGGCTCTACTCCCCCTCCTCCCATCTTTGCTTGCGTGGCTCTGCTCCCCCTCCTCCCATCTTTGTATGCGTGGCTCTGCTCCCCCTCCTCCCATCTTTGTATGCTTGGCTCTGCTCCTCCTCCTCCCATCTTTGTATGCATGGCTCTGCTCCCCCCTCCCATCTTTGTATGCATGGCTCTGCTCCTCCTCCTTCCATCTTTGTATGCGTGGCTCTGCTCCCCCTCCTCCCATCTTTGTATGCGTGGCTCTGCTCCCCCTCCTCCCATCTTTATATGCGTGGCTCTGCTCCCCCTCCTCCCATCTTTGTATACGTGGCTCTGCTCCCCCTCCTCCCATCTTTGTATGCGTGGCTCTGCTCCCCCTTCCTCCCATCTCTGTATGCATGGCTCTGCTCCCCCCTCCTCCCATCTTTGTATGCGTGGCTCTGCTCCCACTCCTCCCATCTTTGCATGGGTGGCTGTGCTCCCCTCCTCCCATCTTTGTATGTGTGGCTCTGCTCCCCCTCCTCCCATCTTTGTATGCGTGGCTCTACTCCCCCTCCTCCCATCTTTGCTTGCGTGGCTCTGCTCCCCCTCCTCCTATCTTTGTATGCGTGGCTCTGCTCCCCCTCCTCCCATCTTTGTATGCGTGGCTCTGCTCCTCCTCCTCCCATCTTTGTATGCATGGCTCTGCTCCCCCCTCCCATCTTTGTATGCATGGCTCTGCTCCTCCTCCTTCCATCTTTGTATGCGTGGCTCTGCTCCCCCTCCTCCCATCTTTGTATGCGTGGCTCTGCTCCCCCTCCTCCCATCTTTGTATGCGTGGCTCTGCTCCCCCTCCTCCCATCTTTGTATACGTGGCTCTGCTCCCCCTCGTCCCATCTTAGTATGCGTGGCTCTGCTCCGCCTCCTCCCATCTTTGTATACGTGGCTGTTATGATCAGGTGGCCTTGGAGCAGCATGAAATGACCTTCGCTGGAGCAGTGGTAACTTTACTGACCGCAAACCCTGATCTTATCACCGCAACTAGAAGTAGCCGTGGGGTGTGCCTAACCAGACCTAGACACCTCGACACAGCCTAAGGACTAAATATCCCTAAAGATGGAAATAGGAAAAACTCTATTGCCTCAGAGTAGACCCCCAAAGGATAGGTAGGCCCCCACAAATAATGACTGTGAGTAGGAGAGGAAAAGACACATGCAGACAGAAAACAGGGATAAGCAAAGGAGGCACTTCTACCTAGATAGGAAAGGATAGTACAGGATACTATGCGGTCAGCATAAAACACTACAAAATATCCACAGCAGAAAAATACAAAAACTCCACCACCTAACTAAAGGTGTGGAGAGTATATCTGCGACTCCAGCGAGTCCAACTAGACTGAGAAAAATATCAGGCACAGTCTAGCAGGAACAAAATAGAAACAAGATAAGCACAGAAAATAAACACACAGCAGTGTGTCTAAAAAATTGAAGAAAACACTTATCTTAGCTGAATTGGCAGCAAGCAGGAGGGGCCAGGCAGAGGACGAACACTTCCGAAGGAACATTGACTACTGGCAAGGACTAATGAGTCCTGCACAGCTAAATACCCCAGTCCAAATTGCAATTAGCAGAAACACCTGTCCAAGACTGCTGCTCAGGAATAACTGCATTACCATCAACAACCACCGGAGGGAGCCCAAGAGCAGAATTCACAACAGTACCCCCCCCCTTGAGGAGGGGTCACTGAACCCTCACCAGAGCCCCCAGGCCGGTCAGGACGAGCAAGATGAAAGGCACGAACCAAATCAGCGGCATGGACATCAGAGGCCGAAACCCAAGAATTATCCTCCTGGCCATAACCCTTCCATTTGACAAGGTACTGAAGCTTCCGCCTCGAAAAACGAGAATCCAAAATCTTCTCAACCACATATTCCAACTCCCCATCGACCAACACAGGGGCCGGAGGATCAACAGAGGGAACAACGGGCTCCACTGTTATGACCTGGTGGTTAGGAGCACCCGGAATGACCTGACAGTTAAACCTCATACAGGACGAGATCTGGGATGTGGGAGCTCTGCTGACCGCAAGCCCTAATCCTATCACACACACTAGAAATAGCCGTGGAGCGCTCCTGACCATACCTAGGCGCCTCGTCACAGCCTAAGAACTATCTAGCCCTAGAGATAGAAAATAAAGCCTACCTTGCCTCAGAGAAATTCCCCAAAGGTAAAGGAAGCCCCCCACATATATTGACTGTGAGTAAAGATGAAAGTCACAAACGCAGAAATGAAACAGGTTTCAGCAAAGTGAGGCCAGACTTACTAAATAGACAGAGGATAGGAAAGGTAACTTTGCGATCAGCACAAAAACCTACAAAAGACCACGCAGAGTGTGCAAAAAGGACCTCCGCACCGACTCACGGTGCGGAGGGGCCACTCTGCATCCCAGAGCTTCCAGCTAGCAAGACAAAATCATGATAACCAGCTGGACAAGAAAACAATGAACAAATAATGACTATCAGGAACTTAGCTTCTGCCGGAGAAAGCAGGTCACCAGAGAGATCCAGGAGCGAACTGAACCAATGCAAAAACATTGACAACTGGCATGGAGTAACGATCTGAGAGGAGTTAAATAGAGCAGCCAACCAAAGGATAAACCACGTCACCTGTGTAAGGAACCTCAGAAGCAGCAGCTTCACTCATAGCCACCAGAGGGAGCCCATTGACAGAACTCGCCGAAGTACCATTCACGACCACAGGAGGGAGTTCGACAACAGAATTCACAACACTCCACATATTTCCGCAACAAAGATCTATGGAAGACATTATGGATAGCAAAAGAGGCCGGAAGCGCCAGACGAAAAGACACCGGATTAATAATCTCAGAAATCCTATAAGGACCAATAAACCAAGGCTTAAACTTAGGAGAAGAAACCTTCATAGGAACATGATGGGAAGATAACCAAACCAGATCCCTAACCCGAAGCCGGGAACCAACACAGCGACGTCGGTTAGCAAAACGTTGAGCCTCCTCCTGAGACAACACCAAATTGTCCACTACCTGAGCCCAAATCTGCTGCAACCTGTCAACCACAGAATCCACACCAGGAAAGTCAGAAGACTCAACCTGCCCAGAAGAAAAACGAGGATGAAAACCAAAATTACAAAAAAAAGGCAAAACCAAACTAGCCGAACTAGCCCGATTATTAAGGGCAAACTCGGCCAATGGCAAAAAAGCCACCCAATCATCCTGATCAGCAGACACAAAGCATCTCAAATAAGTCTCCAAACTCTGATTAGTACGCTCGGTCTGGCCATTTGTCTGAGGATGAAATGCAGAAGAAAAAGACAAATCAATGCCCAGCCTAGCACAAAAGGCCCGCCAAAACCTAGAAACAAACTGGGAACCTCTGTCGGACACAATATTCTCAGGAATACCATGCAAACGGACCACATGCTGAAAAAATAACGGAACCAATTCAGAAGAAGAAGGCAATTTAGGCAAAGGCACCAAATGAACCATCTTAGAGAATCGGTCACAAACAAACCAGATAACTGACATCATCTGGGAAACAGGAAGATCGGAAATAAAATCCATAGAAATATGCATCCAGGGCCTCTCAGGGACCGGCAATGGCAAAAGCAACCCACTAGCACGGGAGCAACAAGGCTTGTCCCACGCACAAGTCCCACAGGACTGCAAAAAAGACCGCACATCACGCGATAAAGAAGGCCACCAAAATGACCTACCAACCAAGTCTCTGGTATCAAAAATGCCAGGATGACCAGCCAACACAGAACAGTGAACCTCAGAAATCACTCTACTAGTCCATCTGTCAGGAACAAACAGCTTCCCCACAGGACAACGATCAGGTTTGTCAGCCTGAAATTTCTGAAGAACCCGTCGTAAATCAGGAGAAACGGCAGAAAGGACCACCCCTTACTTCAAAATACCGACTGTTTCCAAGACCTCAGGAGAATCAGGAAAAAAACTCCTAGAGAGGGCATCAGCCTTAATATTCTTAGAACCCGGAAGGTACGAGACCACGAAATCAAAACGAGAAAAAAAACAAGGAACATCGAGCCTGTCTAGGATTCAACCGTTTGGCAGACTCGAGGTAAATCAGATTCTTATGATCGGTCAAGACCACAATACGGTGCTTAGCTCCCTCAAGCCAATGTCGCCACTCCTCAAATGCCCACTTCATAGCCAACAACTCCCGATTGCCGACATCATAATTGCGTTCAGCAGACGAAAACTTACGGGAAAAGAAGGCACACGGTTTCATTAAGGAACCAACAGGATCCCTCTGAGACAAAACAGCCCCTGCCCCAATCTCAGAAGCGTCAACCTCAACCTGAAATGGAAGAGAAGCATCCGGTTGACGCAACACAGGAGCAGAAGTAAAACGATGCTTAAGTTCCTGAAAGGCAGAGACAGCCGCAGGGGACCAATTCGCCACATCAGCGCCCTTCTTCGTCAAATCAGTCAAGGGTTTAACCACGTTGGAAAAATTAGCAATGAAACGGCTATAAAAATTAGCAAAACCCAAAAATTTCTGAAGGCTCTTCACGGATGTGGGCTGAATCCAATCATGAATGGCTTGAACCTTAACCGGATCCATCTCTATAGACGAGGGAGAAAAAATAAAGCCCAAAAAGGAAACCTTCTGCACCCCAAAAAGGCATTTAGACCCTTTCACAAACAAGGCATTGTCACGAAGGATCTGAAATACCATCCTGACCTGCTGCACATGAGACTCCCAATCATCGGAAAAAATCTAAATATCGTCCAAATATACAATCAGGAATTTATCAAGATAATCCCGGAAGATATCATGCATGAAGGACTGAAAAACAGATGGAGCGTTAGAGAGTCCGAATGGCATCACAAGGTATTCAAAATGGCCCTCGGGCGTGTTAAACGCAGTTTTCCATTTATCACCCTGCTTAATACGAACAAGATTATAAGCCCCCCGAAGGACAATCTTAAGGTACCTTCACACATAACGATATTGTTAACGATATCGTTGCTATTTGTGACGTAGCAACGATATCGTTAATGAAATCGTTCTGTGTGACAGCGACCAACGATCAGGCCCCTGCTGGGAGATCGTTGGTCGCTGAATAAAGTCCAGAACTTTATTTCGTCGCTGGACTCCCTGGAGACATCGCTGGATCGGCGTGTGCGACACCGATCCAGCGATGTCTTCACTGGTAACCAGGGTAAACATCGGGTAACTAAGCGCAGGGCCGCGCTTAGTAACCCGATGTTTACCCTGGTTACCATGCTAAAAGTAAAAAAAAAAAAACAGTACATACTTACCTACCGCTGTCTGTCCTCCAGCGCTGTGCTCTGCTTCTCTGCTCTCCTCCTGTACTGGCTGTGAGCCAGAAAGCAGAGCGGTGACGTCACCACTCTGCTTTCCGGCTCCCAGACAGTACAGGAGGAGAGCAGAGAAGCAGAGCACAGCGCTGGAGGACAGACGGCTGTAGGTAAGTATGTACTGTTTGTTTTTTTTTACTTTTAGCATGGTAACCAGGGTAAACATCGGGTTACTAAGCGCGGCCCTGCGCTTAGTTACCCGATGTTTACCCTGGTTAACGGCATCGTTGGTCGCTGGAGAGCGGTCTGTGTGACAGCTCTCCAGCGACCAAACAGCGACGCTGCAGCGATCCGGATCGTTGTCGGTATCGCTGCAGCGTCGCTAAATGTGAAGGGGCCTTTAGTAAACCAACTAGCTCCCTCAATCCTAGCAAACAAATCGGAAAGCAAAGGTAAAAGATATTGAAACTTGACCGTGATCTTATTCAAGAGGCGATAATCAACACAGGGTCTTAAGGAACCATCTTTTTTAGCAACAAAAAATGAACCCCGCTCCCAACGGAGATGGCCGAATATACCCTTTCCCCAAAGACTCCTTAATATAGCTCCGCATGGCGGTATGTTCAGGTACAGTCAGGTTGAAAAGTCGTCCCTTAGGAAACTTACAGCCTGGAATCAAGTCAATAGCACAATCGCAGTCCCTGTGTGGTGGAAGGAAACTGGACTTGGGCTCATCAAATACATCCTGAAAATCAGACAAAAACTCCGGAATTTCAGAAGAGGGAGAAGGGGCGATAGACATCAGAGGAACATCATTATGAACCCCCTGACAACCCCAACTAGTCACAGACATGGACTTCCAATCCAAAACAGGATTATGTACTTGCAACCATGGAAAACCCAGCACGATAGCATCATGCAAATTATGCAACACCAGAAATCGACAATCTTCCTGATGGGCTGGCGCCATGCGCATGGTCACCTGTGTCCAAAACTGGGGCTTATTTTTAGCCAAGGGTGTAGCATCAATGCCCCTTAAAGGAATAGGGTTCAGCAAAGGCTGCAAGGGAAAACCACAACGCCTGGCAAACTCAAAGGCCATTAAGTTCAAGGCGGCGCCTGAATCCACAAACGCCATGACAGAAAATGATGACAATGAACAGATCAAGGACACACAAGTAACAGAAATTTAGGTTGTACAGTACTGATGGTAAATGAACTGGCGATCCTCTTGGTCCGCTTAGGGCAGACAGAAATGACATGGGAAGCGTCGCCACAATAATAACACAACCTATTCTGACGTCTGAAACCTTGTCGTTCCGTTCTAGACAGAATCCTATCACATTGCATTGGCTCAGGAATTTGCTCTGAGGATAACGCCTGTTGTGGATTCTGTTTTTGGGCTCCCTCTGGTGGTTACAGATGGTACTGGGTGACTTGTGTTCTCTGCGGTCTCTGGTGTCCACCTGTTCTATCAGGATATGGGAGTTTCCTATTTAACCTGGCTTTCTTGTCATTTCCTCGCCGGCTATCAATGTAATCAGTGTGTCTTGTTACCTCTGCTTTCCGCTTCTGTAATCTTCAGGACAAGCTAAGTTTTTGATTTTCCTGTTCCACGTTTTGCTTTATTTTTGTCTTAGTCCAGCTTGCAGATATGTGATTCCTTGTTGCTGGTTGCTCTAGTGGGCTGATATTACTCCTCATGTTCCATGAGTTGGCACATGAGTTCAAGTAATTTCAGGATGGTTTTTTGTAGGGTTTTTCGCTGACCGCGCAGTTCACTTTTGTATCCTCTGCTATCTAGCTTTAGCGGGCCTCATTTTGCTGAATCTGTTTTCATAACTACGTATGTGCTTTCCTCTCATTTCACCGTCATTACATGTGGGGGGCTGCTATTTCTGTGGGGTGTTTCTCTGGAGGCAAGAGAGGTCTGTGTTTCTTCTAATAGGGGAAGTTAGTCCTTCGGCTGGCGCGAGACGTCTAGGAATCATCGTAGGCACGTTCCCCGGCTACTGTTAGTTGTGTGATTAGGTTCAGGATCGCGGTCAGCTCAGTTTCCATCACCCTAGAGCTCGTTTTGTTTTTTGTGCTTGTCCTTTTGTGATCCCCTGCCATTGGGATCATGACAAACGCCATAGCGTGCACAGTTCTGCGCTCCCGCAAGCGCCGATCAATCTGAATGGCCAGAGACATAGAATCACTCAGATTGGAGGGTGTGGGAAACCCCACCATAACATCTTTAATGGATTCAGAAAGACCCTTTCTGAAAATTGACGCCAAAGCATCATTATTCCATTTAGTCAATACAGACCATTTTCTGAATTTCTGACAATACAATTCTGCCGCCTCTTGACCCTGAGACAGGGCCAACATGGTCTTCTCAGCTTGATCCACCGAATTAGGTTCATCATACAGTAATCCGAACGCCTGAAAGAAGGAGTCTACATTAAGCAAAGCAGGATCCCCAGATTCCAGGGAAAATGCCCAATCCTGTGGATCACCACGCAGCAGGGAAATGATGATTTTAACTTGTTGAATGGAATCACCGGATGATCGAGGTTTCAATGCAAAAAACAGTTTACAATTGTTTTTAAAACTCAAAAATTTGGACCTGTCACCAAAAAACAAATCAGGAATAGGTATCTTCGGTTCTAAAGCAGGAGTCTGAACAATGTAATCAGAAATACCCTGTACTCTAGCAGCAAGCTGGTCTACACGAGAAGCTAATTCCTGAACACTCATGCTAGCACAAGGCTCTTCAGCCACCCAGAGATAAAGAGGGAGGATAAGACAAAACAGACTGAAGAAAAAAAAAATGGCTCAAGATCTTTCCTCCCTTCTTTTGAGATGCAATTAACTCATTGTTGGCCAGTAGTACTGTTATGATCAGGGGGCCTTGGAGCAGCATGAAATGACCTTCGCTGGAGCAGTGGTAACTTTACTGACCGCAAACCCTGATCCTATCACCGCAACTAGAAGTAGCTGTGGGGTGTGCCTAACCAGACCTAGACACCTCGACACAGTCTAAGGACTAAATATCCCTAAAGATGGAAATAGGAAAAACTCTCTTGCCTCAGAGTAGACCCCCAAAGGATAGGTAGGCCCCCACAAATAATGACTGTGAGTAGGAGAGGAAAAGACACACGCAGACAGAAAACAGGGATAAGCAAAGGAGGCACTTCTACCTAGATAGGAAAGGATAGTACAGGATACTATGCGGTCAGCATAAAACACTACAAAATATCCACAGCAGAAAAATACAAAAACTCCACCACCTAACTAAAGGTGTGGAGAGTATATCTGCGACTCCAGCGATTCCAACTAGACTGAGAAAAACATCAGGCACAGTCTAGCAGGAACAAAATAGAAACAAGATAAGCACAGAAAATAAACACACAGCAGTGTGTCTAGAAAAATGAAGAAAACACTTATCTTAGCTGAATTGGCAGCAAGCAGGAGGGGCCAGGCAGAGGACCAACACTTCCGAAGGAACATTGACTACTGGCAAGGACTAATGAGTCCTGCACAGCTAAATACCCCAGTCCGAATTGCAATTAGCAGAAACACCTGTCCAAGACTGCTGCTCAGGAATAACTGCATTACCATCAACAACCACTGGAGGGAGCCCAAGAGCAGAATTCACAACACGTGGCTCTGCTCCCTCGTCCCATCTTTGTATGCGTGGCTCTGCTCCCCCTCCTTCCATCTTTGTATGCATGGCTCTGCTCCCCCTCCTTCCATCTTTGTATGCGTGGCTCTCCTCCCCCTCCTCCCATCTTTGCATGCATGGCTCTGCTCCCCCTCCTCCCATCTTTGCATGCGTGGCTCTGCTCCCCCTCCTCCCATCTTTGTATGCGTGGCTTTTCTCCCCCTCCTCCCATCTTTGTATGCGTGGCTCTGCTCCCCCTCCCATCTTTGTATACATGGCTCTGCTCCCCCTCCTCCCATCCTTGTATGCGTGGCTTTGCTCCCCCTCCTCCCTTCTTTGTATGCGTTGCCTTGCTCCCCCTCCTCCCATCTTTATATGCTTGGTTCTGCTCCTCCTCCTCCCATCTTTGCATGTGTGGCTCTGCTCCCCCTCCTCCCATCTTTGCATGCGTGGCTCTGCTCCCCCTCCTCCCATCTTTGTATGCGTGGCTCTGCTCCCCCTCCTCCCATCTTTGTATGCTTGGCTCTGCTCCCCCTTCTCCCATCTTTGCATGTGTGGCTCTGCTTCCCCTCCTCCCATCTTTGTATGTGTGGCTCCATTCCCCCTCTTTGTATGCGTGGCTCCATTCCCCCCTCCTCCCATCCTTGTATGCGTGGCTCCGTTCCCCCCCTCCTCCCATCCTTGTATGCGTGACTCCGTTCCCCCCCTCCTCCCATCCTTGTATGCATGGCTCCATTCCCCCCTCCTCCCATCCTTGTATGCGTGACTCCGTTCCCCCCTTCCTCCCATCCTTGTATGCGTGGCTCCGTTCTCCCCTCCTGCCATCCTTGTATGCGTGGCTCTGTCACCCCCTCCTCCCATCCTTGTATGCGTGGCTCTGTTCCCCCCCTCCTCCCATTCTTGTATGCGTGCCTCTGATCCCCCCTCCTCCCATCCTTGTACGTGTGGCTCCGTTCCCCCCCTCCTCCCTTCCTTCTATGCGTGGCTCTGTTACCCCCCTCCTCCCATCCTTGTATGCGTGGCTCCATTCCCCCCTCCCTCCTCATATGCATGGCTCTGTTCCCCTCCCATCTTGTATACGTGGCTCCCCCATCCTCCTTCTCCTCCCCCGTTGTCCTCCTCCCCCGCCCGTGATACTCACCCTCCTCACAGCACGCTGAACGGACTCTTCCTCCTGCACCTCTGTCCCGACTCCCGGCGCCGAAGCTTCTTCCTGTGTGAGTGGTCACATGATAGCGCTCATTAAGGTCATGAATATGCGTCCATATTCATCACCTTAATGAGCGATACCACGTGACCGCTGTGAGCAAAGGACTTGCTGCCGGCGCTGAGACCAGGCACTGCTGGAGGAGGGTGAGTATATCGTCTTCAGGGAGGTGGTGGGTGGGGAAGGGAGAGGGTTTAGGCGGACCCCAGCCTTAAAAAAAAAACCTTGCTCAGGTGCCGCCCCCCGCATTGTGGCGCCCTAGGCACGTGCCCTCACGTGCCAAGTGGCAAATACGGCCTTGGACACTGCATTAAAATCAACAAGGAAAATTGCAATTAACTCCTAGGATGAAAAAATACTAAACCACTCTAGATCATCAGGGGTATTTTTTTAACCACTGTGCCTATCAGCATAAAATATCAGTTTTATCATTTGCTGGCATTTTCCACTTTATGATTTCTACGCTCTCAAAAACTACTAGGAATAAAACGTCTAAGTCATTCTAGACCACCAGGGGTGTATTTCTAGCCCTGGTGTCCATATACATAAAATAGGTGTTGACAAGCATTTATAGGTGACTCCGTGAATTGGAAGGGGGGTGTTTGGGACCCCTTTCTAACTTTTATAAGGAAATTGTCCTATGTTTAGGAAACACATTCTTGAATCTGTACCCAAATTACATATTAACTCCAAAAAATAAGAATATTTAATTATTATTATTTATTTTACTCATTTATATAGTGCCATTAATTCCACAGCGCTTTACAGACATTATCGGAACTGTCCCCATTGGGGCTCACAACCTAGATTCCTTATCAGTATGTCTTTGTAGTGTGGGAGGAAACCGGAGAACCTGGAGGAAAACCACGGAAACACAGGGAGAACATACAAACTCCTTGCAGATGTTGTCCTTGGTGGGATTTGAATCCAGGACCCCAGTGCTGCAGTGCTAACCACTAACCAATGTGTTGCCCACCTATCTAAGTTTGTGCTCCCAAAAACTCGGGTTTGGATATGGCTGTGACCCTAAATATTTAGATAGAATCTAATTACTGTATGTAGTGTTTTTAGTACTTATATGGAATGGGGATGTAATACCTAACCCTCAATTGTTGGGTTTACTATGTGGAATGGGGGTGTAATGCCTAACCTTAAATTGTTGGGTTTACTATACGGAATGGGGGTGTAATGCCTAACCTTAAATTGTTGGGTTTACTATAAGGAATGGGGGTGTAATACCTAACCTCAAATTGTTGGGTTTACTATATGGAATGGGGGTGTAATACCTAACCCCGAATTGTTGGGTTTACTATATGGAATGGGGGTGTAATACCTAACCTCAAATTGTTGGGTTTACTATATGGAATGGGGGTGTAATACCTAACCCCCAATTGTTGGGTTTACTATATGGAATGGGGGTGTAATACCTAACCCCGAATTGTTGGGTTTACTATATGGAATGGGGGTGTAATACCTAATCCCAAATTGTTGGGTTTACTATATGGAATGGGGGTGTCATACCTAACCCCTAATTGTTGGGTTTACTATATGGAATCGGGGTGTAATACCTAACCCCAAATTGTTGGGTTTACTATATGGAATGGGGGTGTAATACCTAACCCCAAATTGTTGTGTTTACTATAATGGAATGGAGGTGTAATACCTAACCACCAATTGTTGGGTTTACTATATGGAATGGGGGTGTAATACCTAACCCCAAATTGTTTGGTTTACTATACAGAATGTGGGTGTAATACCTAACCCCCAATTATTGGGTTTACTATATGGAATGGGGGTGTAATACCTAACCCCAAATTGTTGGGTTTACTATATGGAATGAGGGTGTCATACCTAACCCCCAATTGTTGGGTTTACTATATGGAATGGGGGTGTAATACCTAACCCCCAATTGTTGGGTTTACTATATGGAATGGGGGTGTAATACCTAACCCCAAATTGTTGGGTTTACTATATGGAATGGGGGTATAATACCTAACCCCAAATTGTTATGTTTACTATATGGAATGGGGGTGTAATACATAACCCCCAATTGTTGGGTTAACTATATGGAATGGGGGTGTAATACCTAACCCCAAATTGTTGGATTTACTAAATGGAATGTGGGTGTAATACCTAACCCCAAATTAAATTAATTAATTTATTGGGGGATATACTGCACAGTAATCGTTCTATAATTTTGAAATATTTTTATTTTTGACTCCTAGAGTCCTCGACGCCCCCGGTGCGTTACTGTAGCATCGCTCTTCCCATTAATATACAAGGGAGGCATTATGAAGTGCCTATGAAGTATATATAAGTGCTATTATTTTGACCCTTCACAGGTAGCTGACAGATTTATGGGGAAAATTAAGGCGGCGTAATCTGTTTAAAAGATTTTTCAGCTCTGCAGTTCAGTGAACACACATGGGAACGAAAAATAAAAATTCTGCTTCAGGCGGCAGTAAAAGGCACCGCACACAAAACGGTCATTTGTACATTTTACATTCCCAGGCTAATTGCGAGGTAAGTTTGATGTACTTTGTGGTTTGAAATATAACTCTGGTTTATGGAAGCCATAAAACCTCGTCATCTGAGAGGAACCTGCGGGGCGATGTGAATCACTTTGCATAATTGCTATTTTTTTTTCAACATTTATTGACATTTTTCACACAATTCTGACTTTGACATGTTACATTATGTGAGCCACGCTACGGCTGTGGGGGTCTTGCTCGAGAAAGGGTATGGGTCGGCAGAATAATAGAGAAAGAATTATACTCTTTTACACCAGAAAGACTCAGTTGAGATAATGTAGTGGGATTAACAGCAGTCCTATGTAAAATCACAGATGATATGTAGGTAAAGTAGTACTTGAAAGCTTGTGAAGCCCTTAGAATTTTCCTTATTTCTGCCTAAATTGGACCAAAAAATACATCGGATTTTCACATAAATGCTAAATTGTAGATAAAGAGAATCAAATCAAACAAAAGAGAAAAAAATATATTAAATTTTCTTAAAAAGAGGAAAATAATCCAATATCACATGTCTGTGATGGAAAAAGTATGTGAACCTTTAGGATACGCAGATAATTTATTTTCAAACAATGGGATGACAATTAGGTGTGAGTGGGTGACCTATTTTTATTTGAAGAGCAAGGATTAAAGTCTGATATTAATGTTTGTGGAAGTTTATCATGGCACATAGGACGTCAGAAGAGTTGTTGATGCTTATCAAGCTGGAAAAGGTAACAAAACCATCTCTAAGGCTGTGTGCACACGTTCCGGATTTTTCTCGTTTTTTTCGCTATAAAAACGCGATAAATCCGTGAAAAAAACGCATACATTAAGCATCCTATTACACTGGTCTACAAAAAGAAAAAAAAAATTCTGGCATGGACTTTAGGAACAGTTTTAGACTAATTTGAGGGTGCTGAATTCAAATCTGATCTTATAATTTCTCTATCACATCGCGTTTTTGCGCTATAGGTATATAGCCCATTTTCATGAATTCCATGATAAATATAAGTAGTGTATGAAAACTGCCGGTTTATACGGTTCACTAAGGTAAATTTAGTTTTCATTTTGTCTCCCAATAAATGAGAGAATATCTTTGTTGTCTTTGAACATGCATAATTCCCATTTGTTATGATAACACCCTTGTTTTCTGTGCTACTGGGACAGTAGAGCTACAGCAGAGCATTGGGTGAAAACTGAATGGCTTCAGCGACAGAGTTTGGCATCTGGCGATAAGAATGTCATCCATGATCCTCTAGTGGATAGGAAGGACATTGTCTTTCCTCCCTTACACATAAAACTTGGATTGATGAAGCAGTTCGTCAAAGCTCTCAATCACAGTGGAGAATGCTTTAACTATATATGTTCAACTTTTCCTGGTCTTAGTGAAGAGAAGAAAAAGGCTGGAATATTTGATGGACCTCAAATAAGAACACTTGAACACTTATGAGAGACCCAAATTTTATCACATCAATGAATGAGACAGAAGAAAGAGCTTGGAATGCATTTTGTAATGTGGTGCAGAATTTCCTAGGGAATAAGAAAGCAGACAACTATGAAGAGATTGTGGAAGAGCTACTAATGAGTCTGCGAAATCTTGGATGTAGAATGAGTATCAAGATTCACTATTTACACAGCCATTTGGACTTTTTTCCAGAGAACCTTGGGGATGTGAGCGAGGAACAAGGGGAACATTTTCATCAGGACATTAAAACAATGGAAGAACGGTATCAAGGCCAGTGGAACTCACATATGATGGCTGACTATTGCTGGAGCTTGATGAGAGACAACCCAGAAGCTGTACATCACAGATCAGCCAAGAAAAGAAAGTTCAAATAACTGCCATTTGTCATTCATCTGTATGCCATATATATGTGTTTTTATATTTTGTAGTTTAATTCTGTAAGTATATTTGATTTGCTGTACATAGACTTTGTAATCTTTGTTATTCCTTGATTAAAAATATACAATGTAGTATCGAAAATCTGGTGTTTTTATCATAAAACATTAGGAGTAATTTTCATTAAAAATTGAAAATATCTCGAAATCCTGATGTGATAGCCAAAAACGGAGTTCATATTCGTAATCAGCAGCCAAAATTGACTTAAAACATGTTTTAAAACCTTTTGCCAGAAAAATTGCGTTGACCAGTGTTATTAGAATGCAATCCGCAATTTTTGTGCACATGCTGCGTTTTTTTCTAAAGCGGAAACACATTCCGGAAAAAAACGCAGCATGTTCATTAATTTTGCGGAATCGCAGGGATGCATTGATCCACTTACTTTCTGCATGGGGCTATGCCCACCATGCGGGAACTAAATGGATCATGTGCGGATGGTACCCAGGGTGGAGGAGAGAAGACTCTCCTCCACGGACTGGTCACCAAATCCCTCTTAAAAAAAAAAAGAATTAAAATAAAAAATAATGATATACTTACCTTCCGATGGCCCCGAAGCATTACGCATTGAGAAAGAAAAACCTCATACCATCTGTGTGACATGGTGGAGGTGGTATCATTGTTTGGCCCTGTTTTGCTGCACCTGGGCCATTTGCCATTATAGATGGAACAATTAGTTCTTAATTATACCAGTAAATTCTAAAGGAAAATATCAGGACATCTGTCCATGAGCTGAAACTCAAGAGAATGTGGATTGTGCAGCAATGACCCAAAGCTGGCAAGTTGTTCTACAAAAGAAATGTTACAGAAGAATAAAGGTAAAGTTTTGGAATCAACCAGTCAAACTCCTGACCGTAATCCTATAGAAATATTGTGGAAGGCCCTGATGAGAGCAGTTCATACGAGAAAACCACCAACATAGCAGGATTGAAGCTGTTTTGTAGGAAGGAACAGGCTAAAATTTCTCCAAGGATCAATCTACCGGTAATGCTTAGATGCAGTTATTTCGAGGTTCACCTACTTTTACCACTCACAGACGTGATATGGAAAATCTTCCAAAATAAAAAATGGCAAACTTTAATATCTTTGACTTATTTGTTTGATTGGTTCTTTTAGGACTGATGTAGTTTTAGGTCAAATTTATGCAGAAATATGGAAAACTCTGGAAGGTTCACAAACTTTCAAGCACCACTGAATATTCTGCTGTGTTTTACTAATTTTCAGACTCGGTTCTATGTACAGTGATTACAGAAAGTATTCGGACCCCTTTAAATTTTTCACTCTTTGTTTCATTGCAGCCATTTGGTAAATTCAAAAAAGTTCATTTTTTTCTCATTAATGTACACTCTGCACCCCATCTTGACTAAAAAAAAACAGAAATGTAGCAATTTTTGCAAATTTAATTAAATAAAAAAGAAAAACTGAAATATCACATGGTCATAACTAGTATTCAGACCCTTTGCTCAGACACTCATATTTAAGTCACATGCTGTCCATTTCCTTGTGATCCTCCTTGAGATGGTTCTACTCCTTCATTGGAGTCCAGCTGTGTTTAATTAAACTGATAGGACTTGATTTGGAAAGGCATACACCTGTATATGTAGGACCTCACAGCTCACAGTGCATGTCTGACCAAATTAGAATCATGAGGTCAAAGAAACTGGCCAAGGAGCTCAGAGACAGAATTGTTGCAAGGCACAGATCTGGCCAAGGTTACAACAGAATTTTTGCAGTACTCAAGGTTTGAAAGAGCACTCTGGGCTCCATAATCCTTAAATGGAAGAGGTTTGGGACCACCAGAAGTCTTTCTAGATCTGGCCGTCCACCCAAACTGAGCAATCATGGGAGAAGAGCCTTGGTGGGAGAGATAAAGAAGAACCCCAAGATCACTGTGGCTGAGCTCCAGAGATGCAGTAGGGAGATGGGAGAAAGTTCCACAAAGTTAAAGGGGACCCGTTACCCCCAAAATCGACAATGAGCTAAGCCCACCAGCATCAGGGGCTTATCTACAGCATTCTGTAATGCTGTAGATAAGCCCCTGATGTATCCTGAAATATGAGAAAAAGAGGTTAAATTATACTCACCCAGTGGCGGTCCCGCTGCGGTCCGGTCCGATGGGCGTCACGGTCCGGGGCCTCCCATCTTTATAGGATCACGTCCTCTTCTCAACAGGGCAGACAAAGTACGCCTGCGTCGGAGCTGCAACGTGAAGACAAATAGAGGACGTGATCGTAAGAAGATGGGATAGAAGATGTTCAGCACAGCCTGAGAGGGGAGGTGCAAAGTCATAGGTTCCCAAACCATGACGTATAATATATAAGTGACTAGCACACTCCAAAGTGTTGTGATGCAAAAAGGGGGTTTATTTACATACAGTAATCACAAACGTTTTGGTCGATACTGGACCTTCATCAGTGTGCTATAAAGGAAATATATATACAGTTAGGTCCATATATATTTGGACAGAGACAACATTTTTCTAATTTTGGTTATAGAAATTACCACAATGAATTTTAAACAAAACAATTCAGATGCAGGTGAAGTTCAGACTTTCAGCTTTCATTTGAGGGTATCCACATTAAAATTGGATGAAGGGTTTAGGAGTTTCAGCTCCTTAACATGTGCCACCCTCTTTTTAAAGGGACCAAAAGTAATTGGACAATTGAATCCAAAGCTATTTCATGGAAAGGTGTGGGCAATCCCTTTGTTATGTCATTCTCAATTAAGCAGATAAAAGGCCTGGAGTTGATTTGAGGTGTGGTGCTTGCATTTGGAAGATTTTGCTGTGAAGTAAACATGCGGTCAAAGGAGCTCTCCGTGCAGGTGAAACAAGCCATCCTTAAGCTGCGAAAACAGAAAAAACCCATCCGAGAAACTGCTACAATATTAGGAGTGGCAAAATCTACAATTTGGTACATCCTGAGAAAGAAAGAAAGCACTGGTGAACTCATCAATGCAAAAAGACCTGGGCGCCCATGGAAGACAACAGTGGTGGATGATCGCAGAATAATCTCCATAGTCAAGAGAAACCCCTTCACAACAGCCAACCAAGTGAACAACACTCTTCAGGAGGTAGGCGTATCAATATTCTAATCTACCATAAAGAGAAGACTGCATGAAAGTAAATACAGAGGGTTCACTGCACGGTGCAACCCACTCACAAGATTCAAGAATAAAATGGCTAGACTGGACTATGCTAAAAACCATCTAAAAAAGCCAGCAAAGTTCTGGAAGAACTTTCTTTGGACAGATGAAACCAAGATCAACCTCTGCCAGAATGATGGAAAGAGAAAAGTATGGCAAAGGCGTGGTACAGCTCATGATCCAAAGCATACCACATCATCTGTAAAACACGGCGGAGGCAGTGTAATGGCTTGGGCATGCATGACTGCCAGTGGCGCTGGGTCACTAGTGTTTATTGATGATGTGACACAGGACTGAAGCAGCCGAATGAATTCTGTGGTAT
The DNA here is from genome assembly GCF_032444005.1 of Ranitomeya imitator. Classification (NCBI taxonomy): domain Eukaryota; kingdom Metazoa; phylum Chordata; class Amphibia; order Anura; family Dendrobatidae; genus Ranitomeya; species Ranitomeya imitator. The sequence continues at coordinate 399,145,045 of NC_091283.1, forward strand.
TCAGAGACATACTGTGTGCTCAGATCCAGCCAAATGCAGCCAAACTGATTGGTCCTCATTTCATACTACAGATGGACAATGACCCAAAACATAAAGCCAAAGCAACCCAGGAGTTTATTAAAGCAAAGAAGTGGAATATTCTTGAATGGCCAAGTCAGTCACCTGATCTCAACCCAATTGAGCATGCATTTCACTTGTTAAAGACTACACTTCAGGCAGAAAGGCCCAAAAACAAACAGCAACTGAAAACCACTGCAGTGAAGGCCTGGCAGAGCATCAAAAAGGAGGAAACACGGCGTCTGGTGATGTCCATGAGTTCAAGACTTCAGGCAGTCATTGCCAACAAAGGGTTTTCAACCAAGTACTAAAAATGAACATTTTATTTAAAATTATTGAATCTGTCCAATTACTTTTGGTCCCTTTTAAAAACAGGGTGGCACATGTTAAGGAGCTGAAACTCCTAAACCCTTCATCCAATTTTAATGTGGGTACCCTTAAATGAAAGCTGAAAGTCTGAACTTCAACTGCATCTGAATTGTTTTGTTTAAAATTCATTGTGGTAATGTCTATAAATAAAATTTGAAAAATGTTGTCTCTGTCCAAATATATATGGACCTTACTGTATATAAAAAGGAAAATGACAACCAATGTATAAACAAAAACAAAACATAAAATAACACAAGAATAACAAAAGTATATACATCACGGAGAGCAGCAGAGTCATAAATATAAATAGAGAAACAACCGTGGAGTACAGTCAACACACTTTTTAGCGGCATCACTACTGCATACGTTATATTTCTCCCACCTCTCTTACCATAGATGCAAATTAAGTAACTACCTCTTGGGGCTCAATCAAGCATACGAGTGTATTTAGGTATGTTCTCAACCAGACACCGTTCCTCCTCCCCCCGCTATATCACTCCACTTCTATAATCTACATAATCACCATAGTGGTCCTCTCCCCCTCCTTCCTTGGTACCCACAATCAGTTTCTTTTTGTCCAACTGTACAGATGTCTATCTCGCAGCGTATCTTATGTGCAGACATGTATGTGTTGACTTTACTCCACAGTTGTTTCTCTATTTATAAGAGGGGAGATCCAAAAGTAATGATAATCAATACTAAACACAATGAATATAGTCAAAAAATAAATTTATTTTTCTACATAGTCTCCTAACAAGTCTATACATTTAGTCCATCTCTTTTCTAAACTTAGAATTCCCTTTGAAAAAAAATTCTTGATCTTGACCCTCAAAAAAATCCCCAACAGCGGTTATCACGTCGCTATTGTCGTCAAATTTCTTGCCCCGGAGGTGTTCCTTGAGCCGAGGAAAGAGAAAGAAGTCACTGGGGGCTAGATCTGGCGAATAGGGGGGTGTTCCACCAGTTCAAAGCCCGCTTCTTGAATGGTAGCCATGGCAACAGCAGCTTTGTGAGCCGGCGCGTTATCTTGGTGAAACAACACTCCAGCCCGCAGTTTGCCGCACCTTTTCTCCTTGATAGCCTCCCGCAATCTTCTTGTTTGTTCTGCGCAGTAGGAGCCCGTAATAGTGGCTCCCTTCTCCAAATAGTCCACCATAATAATTCCTTCAGCGTCCCAAAAAACGGACGCCATAACCTTCCCTGCTGAGCTTGACACTTTGAATTTCTTGGGCGTCGGTTCGTCGGCTCGTTTCCTTGTCATCGATTGTTGTTTAGTTTCGGGATCAAAGTGGTGGATCCAGGTCTCGTCCATGGTCAAAAAACGTGACAAAAAATTTTCCTTGTCTGCTTGGAACTTTTCGAGATTTGCTATTGAAATGTCAACTCGTTTCTTCTTTTGTTCGTCGGTTAACATTTTTGGCACCCAATGCGCGGAGACCTTTCTCATATGCAATTCTTTTGCAAGGATTCTTTGAATACTGCCATATGAGATCCCTGTGACCTCAGCTACATGCCTGATAGTCACTCTTCGATCTGCCAATACAACTTCTTCAACTTTTTTCACGTTTTTTTCATTGAGGGACGTGGATGGGCGTCCTTCACGATGTTCATTTTCCGTCGCTGTTCTTCCCAGCTTAAATTCCTTGGCTCAGCGTGCAACTGTGGAATATGGAGAAGAGTCCCCCAATGTTTCCACCAAGTCGCTGTGTATGTCTTTGGTAGTCATTATTTTCAAGCAGAGGTATTTGATGACAGCTCTGAGCTCATTTTTTTCCATTTTGATGTTCACTCCTCGGCAGTTCATATTCAAATGAATGTAGCTCCCGGGAATCGTGGTCTATTTAAGTGATTTTTTTTTCCTGGACTAGTGGGTACCTAAGAGAGAAGAAAACATTTTATTTTAATTTCTGTGTGCAATAGAAATAACCGATTATCATTACTTTTGGATCGCCCCTCGTATTTATGACTCTGCTGCTCTCCGTGATGTATATACTTTTGTTATTCATGTGTTATTTTATGTTTTGTTTTTGTTTCTACATTGGTTGTCATTTTCCTTTTTTTATATATATTTCCTTTATAGCACACTGATGAAGGTCCAGTATCGACCAAAACATTTGTGATTACTGTATGTAAATAAACCCCCTTTTTGCATCACAACACTTTGGAGTGTGCTAGTCACTTATATATCATAAGAAGATGGGAGGCCCAGGACCGCGATGCCCATTGGATCAGACCGCCCACCAAGGTGAGTATAATCTAACCTCTTTTTCTCATCTTTCAGGTTACATTGGGGGCTTATCTACAGCATTACAAAATGCTGTAGATAAGCCCCTGATGCCGGTGGGCTTAGCTCAACTTCCATTTTGGGGGTGACAGGTTCCCTTTAACTATCACTGCAGCCCTCCACCAGTCGGGCCTTTATGGCAAAGGGGCCCATATGAAAGCCTGCATAGAGTTTGCTAAAAAACACATGAAGGACTCCCAGACTATGAGAAATAAGATTCTCTGGTCTGATGAGGCAAAGATAGACCTTTTTGGTGAAATTTCTAAGCGGTATGTGTGGAGAAAACCAGTGAAATGTGGTGGCAGCATCATTGTCACGGATCCCACCGTGCTGCCCACAATATGTCATGGATCCCACCAATCTGCCACGGTTCACGGGGAAGATACCTTTATCATCCCCACCACTCACACCAATTTGTCATGAACCGGGGTTTTTTGGTTGCCCCTGGTTCCTTCTGAAGGAGATTTATCTATATCCCACTTCCCAGTTCCGGTTTGAAACTTGCAGCTCTCTGGCACCCCCCCTTACCCTCAGGTCAGTCAGGTTAATGCACCTAGGGTAATTAGTCACCAGAAAGGCTGCCCGCTATGTACTGGCTATTGGGCACGCTGCAGCGAGGGTGATATAACTACTCCCACGGAGGTGGAAACAATAATTATCAACAACGCCATCGCCACAAAGCCTCCCAAATGCACCAAACAAAGTATACTGCCACCAGCTCCGATTTCCTAAGGGTTAACGGGTCCAGAGCCAACCCAAATCAGTAGCATAATTCACCTCAGTGGATGCACAATTTGTTTATAGAGCAGGGAGAGACAAGCTAGCAAATTATATATTTTACTCCAAAAAAAAGGTAGGCAGTGTTTACAAAGTATTAAAAAGATATTATAAAGAAGACAAAATCATGTGTAGATTACAATTACAAATAAAAGAAGGATAAAAATTGAAAAAACACTTACCGTATATACTCGAGTATAAGCCGAGATTTTCAGCCCATTTTTTTGGGCTGAAAGTCCCCCTCTCGGCTTATACTCGAGTCATATACCCGGGTGTCAGCAGGGGAGGGGGAGCGGGGGCGGTGTAGTCATACTTACCTGCTCCCAGCGCGGTCCCTGCAGTCCCTGGCTTCTCCGGCGCTGCAGATTCTTCCTGCACTGAGCGGTCACATGGCACCGCTCATTACAGAAATGAATAGGCAGCTCCACCCCCATAGGGGAGGAGCCGCATATTCATTGCTGTAAATGATCGGTGCCATGTGACCGCTCAATTACAGGAAGAAGCTGCAGCGCCGGAGAAGCCAGGGACTGCAGGGACCGCGCCGCAGCAGGTAAGGGGAGCGCAGCGCTATAATTACCTGCTCCTCGCTCCGGCTCCGTCTGCAGCGTCCTCTAGCAGTGACGCTCAGGTTAGAGGGCGCTGTGACGTAGTCAGTGCGCGCCCTCTGCTGAGTGTCAGTGCTGGAGACGGAGCCGCACGAGGAGCAGGTAATTATTGAAAGCGCCGGCGTCCTGAGAAGAGAGGTGAGTATGTGATTTTTTTTTTATGGCAGCACCAGCAGCATTCTAAGGAGCACCTATGGGGCCATAAAGGTGCAGAGCATATAAGGGGCACAGCATTATAAGGAGCACCTATGGGGCCATAAAGGTGAGAGCATATATGGGGCACAGCATTCTAAGGAGCACCTATGGGGCCATAAAGGTGCAGAGCATAAATGGGGCACAGCATTCTAAGGAGCACCTATGGGGCCATAAAGGTGCAGAGCATAAATGGGGCACAGCATTATAAGGAGCACCTATGGGGCCATAAAGGTGCAGAGCATATATGGGGCACAGCATTCTAAGGAGCACCTATGGGGCCATAAAGGTGCAGAGCATATAAGGGGCACAGCAATATAAGGAGCACCTATGGGGCCATAAAGGTGCAGAGCATATATGGGGCACAGCATTATAAGGAGCACCTATGGGGCCATAAAGGTGCAGAGCATATATGGGGCACAGCATTCTAAGGAGCACCTATGGGGCCATAAAGGTGCAGAGCATAAATGGGGCACAGCATTATAAGGAGCACCTATGGGGCCATAAAGGTGCAGAGCATATATGGGGCACAGCATTATAAGGAGCATTTATGGGGCCATAATCAAAGGTGCAGAGCATATATGGCACAGCATTATAAGGAGCATCTATGGGGCCATAATCAACGGTGCAGAGCATATATGGCACAGCATTATAAGGAGCATCTATGGGGCCATAATCAAAGGTGCAGAGCATATATGGCACAACATTATAAGGAGCATCTATGGGGCCATAATGAACGGTGCAGAGCATTCTATATAGCACAGTTGTATATGGAGCATCTATGGGGCAATAATGAACGGTATGGAGCATCTATTTTTATTTTTGAAATTCACCGGTAAATGCTGCATTTTCTACCCTAGGCTTATACTCGAGTCAATAAGTTTTCCCAGTTTTTTGTGGCAAAATTAGGGGGGTCGGCTTATACTCGGGTCGGCTTATACTCGAGTATATACGGTACATAGCGTTATGTCATTTTATCTCATGGCTGGCCGTGAGCTGAGGAGTAGAAGGACGTCCATATATATCTAGATGCATGAGGACAGCTTGCCGGGCTGTTGTTAGCTCGCTTCCTGGACCAACACTACTCCCAACTCACCAGGGGTAAGATATGCCCTCTCGTCATGACATCACTGAGTGGGCTGAGTAATGATATTCACTCCTCTTTCTACTATTTACGTTTTTGAGTCACCAAACAAAGACATTCCTGGGAGGAAGGAGGGGCAGTGTAGGGAGACTGGTATGTGCGGCCTCAAGCCATAAACTTTTTCAGTGATTCTAGTGAGGGTTTTGAATTACACACACACAAGCAGCAGGCAGGGTGAAAAGAGGGTTGGTCGGAATGGCCCGCAGCGTGTGTCTTGTACAGTTAGGTAGATACTCAAACATGGCAAATTCAGATTATTGTGACAATCATGCTATGGGGTGTTTTTCAGCTGCAGGGACAGGGTCACTGGTTTTTCATTGAAGGAAACATGAATGCAGCCAAGTACAGAGATATCCTGTATGAAAACCTCTTCCAGAGTGCTCTGGACCTCAGACTAGGTTCACCTTCCAACAAGACAATGACCCTAAGCACACAGCTAAAATAACAAAGGAGTGGCTTCAGAACAACTCTGAGACCATTCTTGACTGGTCCATCCAGAGCCCTGACCTAAACCCAATTGAGCATCTCTGGAGAGACCTGAAAATGGCTGTCCACCAACGTTCACCATCCAGCCTGAAGGAACTGGAGAGAATCTGTAAGGAATAATGGCAGAGGATCAGAGGCGTAGCTAGAGCTTTTGCCGCCCGGGGCTGTTCCCGAGTTTGGCGCCCCCCCCCCCCCCCCCCCAGCTCAATACACACAAAGGTTACCAAAAATGGTTTTCCTGTTTTGTAGAACTTAAACTGGGCCTAATGGTGTCACCCCCACATGCCACACCTGTGACTTAATACCACCACACCATGACCAGGCCACATAGTGACCGAATAATACTACATACAAGGGACAAATACCACCGCACCATTTCCAGACCACATATTACCACCACATAGTGACTGAATACTACAATACTGATCAGTAATAAAAAAAAAAAACACAATACTATCACCATAAGTGCCAGTATTCACAGTATGCTTAGTATGCAGTGTCTGTGTAGAGGTAATACAGAGATCACTGGTGACATTATACACAGGACCTCTATATAGTATACAGTGTATAGTGTCAGTGTATAGGTAACACTGACTCACCAGTGACGTCTCTAGGTGAAGTCCTTCATCTTTTATCCAGCACAGACCGCCATCATTCCTTCCAGCCAGGACTCGTTTCTGCAGGAAATAACACAGTTATCTCGAGCTCCGCTTGCAGAACACATTACTTAATTTTTCACAACTTCTACATTACACCACATGAAGAAAAAAAGGTGATATAGTGTCACTCTGCACAGTAACAGGACCGCCCCCCCATTTAAAACAGTATACTCAAAAAATAAAATAAATACATCACTGCAGTAACAATATCCCTTAATTATCCCCTATGGTAACACTATTCCCCACCCTGGCCCCGTTTATCTCATTCCTGGCTCCAGCCATATGTTGTCGTATCCTGCCCTCATGAGTATCCATTCTACCCCATATGATCTCCCCATCCTGCCCCACCAGCCTCCATCGTATCCGTCCTGCCCCATGATCCAATCCTGCCCCGTGTCTCCAATCATGCCCCGTATCTACATTCTGCCCATGCCTCAAGTCCTGCCCCCAGTGTGTCCAGCATATTACCCCCATGTTGTCCAGCAATCTGCCCCAGTGTGTCCAGCATATTACCCCCATGTTGTCCAGCAATCTGCCCCAATGTGTCCAGCATATTACCCCCAGTGTGTCCAGCAATCTGCCCCAGTATGTCCAGCATATTACCCCCAGTGTGTCCAGCAATCTGCCCTCAGTGTGTCCAGCAATCTGCCCCAGTGTCCAGCCTTTCCCCAGTGTGTCCAGCAGTCTGCCCCAGTGTGTCCAGCATATTACCCCCAGTGTCCAGCATTGCCCCAGTGTGTCCAGTATATTACCCCCAGTGTGTCCAGCAATCTGCCCCAGTGTCCAGCATTGCCCCAGTGTGTCCAGAAGTCTGCCCCAGGGTCTCCAGCATTGCCTCAATGTGTCCAGAAATCTGCCCCAGGGTCTCCAGTATTGCCCCAGTGTGTCCAGCAATCTGCCCCAGGGTCTCCAGTATTGCCCCAGTGTGTCCAGCATTCTGCCCCATGGTCTCCAGTATTGCCCCAGTGTGTCCAGCAATCTGCCCCATGGTCTCCTGTATTGCCCCAGTGTGTCCAGCATTCTGCCCCATGGTCTCCAGTATTGCCCCGGTGTGTCCAGCAATCTGCCCCATGGTCTCCAGTATTGCCCCAGTATGTCCAGAAGTCTGCCCCAGGGTCTCCAGCATTGCCTCAATGTGTCCTGAGATCTGCCCCATGGTCTCCAGTATTCAGAGTGTCCAGCATTCTGCCCCATAGTCTCCTGTACTGCCCCAGTGTGTCCAGCATTCTGCCCCATGGTCTCCAGTATTGCCCCAGTGTGTCCAGCATTCTGCCCCATGGTCTCCAGTATTGCCCCAGTGTGTCCAGCATTCTGCCCCATGGTCTCCAGTATTGCCCCAGTGTGTCCAGCATTCTGCCCCATGGTCTCCAGTATTGCCCCAGTGTGTCCAGCAATCTGCCCCATGGTCTCCTGTATTGCCCCAGTGTGTCCAGCATTCTGCCCCATGGTCTCCAGTATTGCCCCGGTGTGTCCAGCAATCTGCCCCATGGTCTCCAGTATTGCCCCAGTATGTCCAGAAGTCTGCCCCAGGGTCTCCAGCATTGCCTCAATGTGTCCTGAGATCTGCCCCATGGTCTCCAGTATTCAGAGTGTCCAGCATTCTGCCCCATAGTCTCCTGTACTGCCCCAGTGTGTCCAGCATTCTGCCCCATGGTCTCCAGTATTGCCCCAGTGTGTCCAGCATTCTGCCCCATGGTCTCCAGTATTGCCCCAGTGTGTCCAGCATTCTGCCCCATGGTCTCCAGTATTGCCCCAGTGTGTCCAGCATTCTGCCCCATGGTCTCCAGTATTGCCCCAGTGTGTCCAGCAATCTGCCCCATGGTCTCCTGTATTGCCCCAGTGTGTCCAGCATTCTGCCCCATGGTCTCCAGTATTGCCCCGGTGTGTCCAGCAATCTGCCCCATGGTCTCCAGTATTGCCCCAGTATGTCCAGAAGTCTGCCCCAGGGTCTCCAGCATTGCCTCAATGTGTCCTGAGATCTGCCCCATGGTCTCCAGTATTCAGAGTGTCCAGCAATCTGCCCCATGGTCTCCTGTATTGCCCCAGTGTGTCCAGCAATCTGCCCCATAGTCTCCTGTATTGCCCCAGTGTGTCCAGCAATCTGCCCCATAGTCTCCTGTATTGCCCCAGTGTGTCCAGCAATCTGCCCCATAGTCTCCTATATTGCCCCAGTGTGTCCAGCAATCTGCCCCATGGTCTCCTGTATTGCCCCAGTGTGTCCAGCATTCTGCCCCATGGTCTCCAGCATTGCCCCAGCCCCAGACAGTCAGAAATAAAGAAAAAAAAAAAAAAGTAAAATCCTCACCTCTCCCGTTCCCAGCGCAGGTCCGGTGCAGTCAGCGTCTCTCCGGCTCTGCGACGCTCAGGACAGAGAGGCAGAGCGGCGCGCACAGTAGTGACGTCATCGCGCCCTCTGCTCTGAGACGTCGCAGAGTCAGAGGAGGCTGCAGCTGCCGGCGCCGCAGGAACCAGGAGAGGTGAGTATAGAGCGGGGGGCGGGGGCGGGGGCGGGACCCGGGGGTGGGGGGAGCTGGCCCTGGTCGTGGCGGCGGACGGCGCCGCCCGAAGATTTAAAGGGGCGTCTTTTTTTTTTTTTTTTATCTTCTTCTGCAGCGCCGGCCGCCCCCAGCATTGTGCCGCCCGGGGCGGACCGCCCCCCCCGCACCCCCCTTCCTACGCCACTGCAGAGGATCCCCAAATCCAGGTGTGAAAAACTTGTTGCGTCATTCCCAAGAACACTCATGGCTGTACTAGCTCAAAAGGGTGCTTCTACTCAATACTGAGCAAAGGGTCTGAATACGTATGAACATGTTATATTTCAGTTTTTCTTTTTTAATAAATTTGCAAAAATTTCTACATTTCTGGATTTTTTCAGTCAAGATGGGGTGCAGAGGGTACAATAATGAGATAAAATGATTTTTTTTTAATTTGCCAATTGGCTGCAATGAAACAAAGAGTGAAACGTTTAAAGGGGTCTGAATACTTTTCGTACCCACAGTAACTATACACACTGAATGGCTGCTGATTTAGATACAACCTTGCAGTAGCATAGTGGACCTGCTTTGATCTTTAGAATGGCAGCAGTGGATCATAGCATAGATTCCTCTAGGTATTAAAATCATTCTGCAGGAATATTGTCCCATGCAGGCAGGATCATTAGATGAGGGTTAACATGGCGTGAATAGCCCGATCTATAGTTGTGCTCAAAAGTTTACATACCCTGGTAGAATTTTTGCTTTCTTGGCCTTTTTTCAGAGAATATGAATGATAGCACCAAAACTTTTTCTTCACTCGTGGTTAGTGGATGGGTGAAGCCATTTATTGTCAAACTACTGTGTTTTCTCTTTTTAGATCATAACGACAACTCAAAACTTCCAAATGACCATGATCAAAAGTTCACATACCCCATTTCTTAATACAGTGCATTGCCCACTCTAACATCAATTGCAGCTTGAAGTCTTTTGTTGTAGTTGTGGATGAGGTTCTTTATTTCCTCAGATGATATAGCTGCCCACTCTTTTTTTCAAAAAGTCCCCAGTTCCTGTAAATTCCTGGGCTGTCTAGCATGAATTGCGCACTTGAGATCTCCCCAGAGTAGCTCAATGATATTGAGGTCAGGAGACTGAGATGGCCACTCCAGAACCTTCACTTTGTTCTGCTGTAGCCAATGCAGGTCGACTTGGCCTTGTGTTTTAGATCGTTGTCATGTTGGAAGTCCCAAGTATGTTCCATACGCAGCTTCCGGGCTGATGATTGCAAATTTGCCTCCAGTGTTTGCTTATAATGTGCTGCATTCATCTTTCCTTCAACTTTGACCAAGTTACCTGTGCCTTTGTAGATCATACATCCCCAAAACATCAGTGATCCACCTCCATGTTTTACAGTAGGAATACTGTTCCTTTCATGATAGGCCTTGTTGACCTCTCTCCAAATTGTGGTTGTGGCCAAAAAGTTTAATTTTGGTATCATCACACCAAATTACCTTGTTCCATACCTATTGAGGCTTGTCTCGGTGCTGTTTTGTGTATTTATGAATAAATAAATGCTCACTCGACAATTGAATAAACTAATATGAATTTACTTAATAATAGATAATAAATATAAACAGTCACTCAAAATAACACATAATCAATAGTCATACATTACATAGCATGGTAGGAGTTCATCACTGATGTCCAGGAAGCAAGATCCAAGCACAAAGTGTCTTCTCTCCTCCAATCTGTCTCTGTGTTCCCCGTATCAGGCATACCTCCCATTTATGTTAAAAATACTGTCCATTTAGTATTATCTGAGGCTTTGTTCTATTTCATGGTATGTGTGGTATCGTTAACGATATCGTTGCAACGTCACGCTTTGGTGACGTAGCAACGATCCCGCTAACGATCTCGTTATGTGTGTCAGCGACCAACGATCAGGCCCCTGCTGGGAGATCGTTGGTCGTTGGGGAATGATCAGGACCATTTTTTGGTCGCTGATCACCCGCTGTCATCACTAGATCGGCGTGTGTGACGCCGATCTAGCGATGTGTTCACCTGTAACCAGGGTAAACATCGGGTTACTAAGTGCGGGGCCACGCTTAGTAACCCGATATTTACCCTGGTTACCATTGTAAAAGTTAAAAAAAAACCACTACATACTCACATTCTGATGTCTGTCACGTCCTCCGGCGCCCACTGTGTCAGCGCCGGCCGTAAAGCAGAGCACAGCGGTGACGTCACCACTGTTACTGCCGGTGCTGACACAGTCAGTGCAGGGAAACTCTCGGCAGCAGCGCGTGCATTAGCAGCGCTCCTGCCGAAAGCAGTTTTAACCATGTGGACACCGGCTGGGGACGTGACAGACATCGGAATGTGAGTATGTAGTGTTTTGTTTTTTTTACTTTTACAATGTTAACCAGGGTAAATATCAGGTTACTAAGCGCAGCCCTGCACTAAGTAACCCGATGTTTACCCTAGTTACCCGGGGACTTCGGCATCGTTGAAGACAGTTTCAACGATGCAGAAGTCGTTCCCCTGATCATTGGTCGCTGGAGAGAGCTGTTTGTGTGACAGCTCCCCAGCGACCACACAACGACTTACCAACGATCACGGCCAGGTCGTATCGCTGGTCGTGATCGTTGGTAAGTCGTTTAGTGTAAAGGTACCTTAAGGCCAAATAGATAAGACTTCACCACCTGGCATCCTTGGGGGCTTTAAGACCTCCAATCAACATATGTAGGCCTGCTATGCTCTTTGAAAATACATATATACTGTATATTATATAACAAAAGCAATCAATATCTCTATCATTCGTATGAATTAATTGGAGTGTTGAAATCATATTAAAAAATATATAATACAACACAGATACATACTGCAATATATTCTTATGCCCGATACCTGAGACATCGGCCGGCACTTTCTTAACTGGCTCCGAGCTTTTGTGTTTCCGGCTATCACCTTTCTACTTAAATCTGATAACACGTTACACTCCTGACTCCTAGGAACTGCACGGACGGACGTCGGAGGATCCTGACAAATTTCATCCGCCTTAATTCCTTCTGCCGAACCTCACACAAAGCCATTATCTCAAACATCATCTCCGTCGTCACCCGAGTTGGCCTCGATTAACAGCAGCGCCATTCAGGATCACGGAGGCTAGTTCTACAGTCATCGCTGTGTCACAGCAAGTGAACTGTAGATTTTAATGAGTTAAGTAAAAACACATGACAAAAAAAACCTACATTTACAATATCCAATTCCCCATTGGCTAGAGAAAGGCCAGCAGATCACGGAGTCAGTAATGGGAATGTCTGTAAGAAGTTTGGGGAAAAAGGAACAAGGGCTAAAATGAAGGTGCCCAAAACTTGTGTTGACCAGTAGTGATGAGCGAGTATGCTCGTTACTCGAGTTTCTCCGAGCATGCTCGGGTGGTCCCCGAGTATTTGGACGTGCTCAGAGCGGGCTCGGACTGGTCCACAGGGTAAAAGGGGAATCCCCCTGTGGGTTCCTGTGCAAATCTGGGCCCCCAACCCCACTGTATGGGCAGTACTTGGCATAATTCACTTTATTCGCTCTGTATAGAGAAAAGAAGCATCTCATTTTTCAAACCAAACTATTCAGTTCATTATTATATAGAGATATAGGTAAATTTATGAACGAGGTTAATGCAATATTTGTGTGCAGGTGAAAAGTGGGCCCCCCCCAATGTCAATGTTACTGGTGGGCCCTTGACACCCCAGTTCGACACTGGCTCGGAGATTTAGTTTTTGTCGACGCAGCTGCATAATTTGCGACTGCTAGACAGGCTGAATACATGTGGGGATTGCCTTTTTGTGAGGGAATCCCCACATGTATTCAGGCTATCTAGCAGCCGCAAATCATGCAGCTACGGGGACAACAATTAAATCTCAGAGCACGCCCAAATACTCAAAGACCACCCGAGCATGCTCGAAGAAGCTCGAGTAATGAGCATACTCGCTCATCACTATCACGACCAGTCCGAAGATGACCAGTCAGTTTCTCTGCTCCATATCCTCTTCATAAGAAAGCTGCCACTAGAGGGAGCTCATTGCATACTGCATTCTGTATAGCAATTTGCAGCTCCACCCAGGCTTGGACTGGCCCACAGAAGAACAGGAGAATAATCCGGTGGGCCTCTGTGCAGGAGTGGGCCACCACCCTCTTATATGAGCAGCACTTGGCACAATATACTTGAATCACTTTGATCAAAGCCAAGATCTTATTCATGTAGCAATCTACCCAGTTCATTGTAAATTTGTAATTAAGGATAATGTCACATTTTTATTATTATTATTTATTATTATTATTATTATTTATATATTACCATTAAATCCACGGTGCTGTACATGAGAAAGGCGTTACGTACAGAGTTATAGATATCATTTGCATGTAGCTGAAAAGTGGGGCCCTGAAGTTGGTTACTGGTGAGCCCTTGGCACCCCAGTCCAACACTGTCTCCACCTAGTGGTGGCAGCAAGTAGTCAGAAGATTAGTTTTTTATTAAAGCTTCCACTTTATGGGTCATTTCTAGCTCTGCATCAGAAAAATAAAACTCCGACTGATATATTAACAAATTAAAATTGTTTTTTTTTTTACCAAATGGACTTTTATTAAAGTGGTTGTCCAGGATCAATTATAATAAAAAAAGAAGTTTTCAGTTTTGTTTTGTTCAAAAACAGCACCACACCTGTTTACAGGTTGTATTTGGTATTACAACTCAGCCTCACTCGCTTCAATGGAGCAAAGTTTCAATACCAAACACAACCGAAAGACAAGTGTGTCGCTGCTGTGTCCAGAAATCTTTGCGAAGTGCTAAAGGATTTTAAAGGGGCTTTCTGGGGCTTTAACATTGATGGCCTGTACTTAGAATAGATCATCAATGTTTGATTGGTGGGGGTGCGACAACCGCGTCCCCGCTAATCAGCTGTTCCTGGTGTCTACAGTGGTCTGAGCTGGTCAGTTACAGAGCTGAATAGCACAGGTCCATCCACAGAATAGTGGTCGCGAATGGGTACTCGACATTCGACCATACTGATTTGAATAGGGGGTGGATGTGCAATACCCACCGCTGCCACTGTTCCATCAATGGGGCTGTGCTGTGGAGCTCTGTAATTAAGCAGTTTCGGATGTTGCAGCTGATCAGCTGGGGTGTCGAGTGTCACACCCTCACCAATTAGTCATTAATGACCTATCTTAATGATAGTCCATCAATGTTAAAGTCCAAGACAAAGTCCCAAAAGGGTGTGGAGGGGACCTAGGGAAGAGAAATTGGTGAAATACAGCTGAGTTGCACAAGAGGTTAAAAGGAGCAGCTGGTCTGGTGACATAGTAGGATTAACTCAAAGGTAATAGTATGCCAGAGGTGACTCAGCAATATAGCTGAGCTCGGTTTGTCACATAGTCATTAGTGATGAGCGAACGTGCTCGCCACTACTCGTTACTTACCCGAGTATCGCTATGCTCGGCGTACTCGCCGAGCAGCAAGCATTTCCGGGATTATTCGGCGGTAACTGCAGTCTCCACCCAGCAGTTTTGGCGGACTTTAAAGACCCAATCACGGTGCAGGGATTGTCTGCCAGGCCATGAAACGCCTCAGCCATCTTTGTTGTGGTTGTGCAGTGATTGGCTTGGCCGCACAGCATCATCCCGAGTATAAGAGACCTGGTGCCGCCCTGCTCGCCGCATTCTGTTCCTGTTTCAGAGAGATAGTAGGGAGAGCTGCTGCAGAGATAGGGTCAGAATCGTGGTTTTAGAGTTAGTGTAGGTCTGCAACTCTTACATCCACAACTCCTGAGAAACCAACAGTCCTTTTTAGGGCTAATTCGTGGGTCCAGATATTGCAGCGCTAGGCAGGCAGGGCACATGGGCATGAATAAGATCCTGCGTGATCGAAACGCGTTGCCTACATTCATGTAACCACCGGTGTCCTCAGTAACCTGTAAGGATGTCCTTTTAAATGAAGATGGACTAATAAAGATTTTCACCATTTTTTTGAGCTGGAGTTTCCACGTTTTCGTATATTGCTGCTGCTTGGCGTCTCGGTCTGGACGCATCTCCGTGCTCAATCATCTATGGTCTGGTTGGTGAGCTGGCTACGGCTTTTTGCCGTTTTTTTCTCTTTATTATATACTTATTTAGTGGCTGTGTGATACTCAAATTCTATACAACGCTGTTTAGCATTAAAAAAATTCAAAGGCCATAGATTTGTCAGTGTGTTATTTCCATTACAGCCGTCATATATCTCTGTGCTCTAAATTTGGGCATTGGAGGCCGGTGTACTTTTTTTTTGGCTGTGTGATACTCTAATCCTATACAACGCTATTTAGCAAAAAATAACTTTAAAAAAAAAAAATAAATTGAATACAGTCTGTTAGGTCAGGCTGAGGCCTGCCTGGTGTTTGGGTTTGAAAAATCATAGATTTGCAGGCATACTGATCACATATTATTTTGCTAGTAATAAAGACATTTGTGTTGATCATTTAAAATAGTGCAGTAGTCCATTTAAAATGGTTAAGGCAAGGGTCAAGCGATGGGGAAGTGGACGTGATGCTGATGATGCATCCAGAGGACGAGGCCGTGGGCAAGGTGAAAGTGGGCAACAACGAAGACCCACATCTTCTCGCTCGACCTTCCTGTCCCAGTTTCTGGGGGACCGCAGCACACCACTATTGAAGCCAGAGCATTGTGAAATGGTTGTTGGTTGTATAGCAGATAATGCTTCCAGTCACTTATCCACCACCACCTTGTCTTCCACACGGTCAAGTCTGAGTAGCCGTGAGTGTGGCCAGGATATTCCTCACCCTGATCCTCCTTCCTCACACCATTCCGAGTGCCCTGAGACAACTGATCCCACACTTGGACACTCTGAAGAGTTGTTCAGTTTTCCATTTCAAGATTCAGAAATCTCTGCCGGTCAACTTGAAGTGGGGAAAGATGAGATTGCATGTAGAGCTGCCCAAAGCTTTGACCAGCTCCGGTCACACGAAGGCAATGGTGGGAAAGTGTCACAAGAGGTGGACGATGGTGAGACACAATTACCAGAAAATCAGGAGGAGGAGCGGGTGCGGATTCCAACGCCCCACAGGCCACAGTCCTCAATTCTAATATTTCTTTTCTGCTTGCGCTAGAAATGCTGCCTTTTAGGCTTGTTGAGACGGAACACGCAACCTGATGGCGGCGGCTGTCCCAAGGTACTCGGTCCCCAGTCGCCACTATTTCTCCCGGTGTGCCGCACCGGCATTACACCAGCATGTGTCCCACAACATTACCCATGCCCTCAACAATTCTGTTACCGGGAAAGTCCACCTAACCACGGACACGTGGACAAGTGCTTGTGGGCAGGAATGGTACATCTCAATGATGGCACCCTGGGTTAATGTAGTGGAAGCCGGGACCCAGTTGGACCTTAGGATGGAACACATCCTCCCCACGCCGAGGATTGATGGCCCTACGTCAATCAGGGTTGCCCCCACAGTCTACAGCTCCTTCACCTCCTCCTCTTCATCCTTCATCTCTGAAATCAACACATCAGTCAGAAGCTGGAAGCACTGCAGCACTGCCTTAAGGTACCGTTACACTAAAAGATCACCTGGCCGTGATCGTTGGTAAGTCGTTGTGTGGTCGCTGGAGAGCTGTCACATAGGTAGCTCTCCAGCGACCAACGATGCCGAAGTCCCCGGGTAACCAGGGTAAACATCGGGTTACTAAGCGCAGGGCCGCGCTTAGTAACCCGATGTTTACCCTGGTTACCATTGTAAATGTAAAAAAAGCCGTAAAGCAGAGCACAGCGGTGACGTCATGACCAGTGAACACATCGCTGTATCGGCGTCACACACGCCGATTCAGCAATGACTGCAGGTGATCAGCGACCAAAATCATTCCTAGCGACCAACGACCTCCCAGCAGGGGCCTGATCGTTGGTCGCTGTCACGCTTAACGATTTAGTTAACGATATCGTTGCTACGTCACAAAAAGCAACGATATCATTAACAAAATCGTTATGTGTGAAGGTACCTTTAGCCAAGTGGCAACAGGCTGTGCTGAAACTAATCTACATAGGTGACAAACCGCACAATGCAGAGTTGTGGACAGCGCTGAAAGAGCAGTCAGATGTTTGGATGACACCGCTGAACCTACAGCCAGGCATGGTCGTGTGTAACAATGGCCGTAACCTGGTGGCGACTCTGAGGCAAGGTGAGCTCACACACGTTCCTTGCTTGGCCCATGTGCTTAACCTCGTGGTTCAACGTTTTCTGAAAAGCTACCCGGAGCTGCCGGATCTGCTAGTGAAAGTACGCCGTCTGTCTGCCCATTTCAGAAAGTCAGCTACAGCTTCAGCTGCCCTTGCCGTGCTTCAGCATCGGTTTCAGCTTTCAGCTCACCGACTGTTGTGTGATGTCCCCATGCGCTGGAACTCTACGCTGCATATGTTGGAAAGGATTTGTGAGCAGAAGAGGGCCGTTGTTGACTACCAACATCAACAAGGCCGTCGAATTTCAGGTCAGACTCCACACATAAGACCTCAGGAGTGGACATGGATGTCAGATGTATGTGGCATCCTCCAAAACTTTGAGGACTGCACCAAGATGGTGAGCGGCGATGATGCCATAATTAGCATCACCATCCCACTTCTCAGCATTCTGAAAAACTCTCTGCTCACAATCAAAGAGGATGCATTGCAGGCAGAGCACAAGGACATGGAGCAAGGATACATACAGGGGGATTACACTCAGCCCAACCTCATGTCTTCTCAATGTGGATTGGTAGGCAATGAGGAGGAGGAGGAAGAACAGGAGCTGCTTTCATGCGCTATAGACGGTACTACAAACACATCTGTATTACCTTCTGTTCAGTGAGGACAGGGAGGAGGAGGATGAGGAAGAGAAGGACAGCATGGTCAGTCGTCCTGTTGGTAAGGACACGGAAGTTTTGCCTGTTAGCAGTTTGGCACACATGGCTGACTTTATTTTGCGCTGCATTTCACGTGACCCTCGGATTATCAAAATGGGTGACACTCTTTACTGGTTGGCCACCCTTCTAGACCTACGCTACAAGGAGAACTTTCAATCACTTCTACCTGAGGAAGAGAGGTGTACTAAAATGTTGCCGTACCACAGGGCCCTTGTAGTGGAATTAGTTAGAAAATTCCCATATGAGAACGCTGGCAGCAGACGTCTGAGTTTGTTGTACAACCAAGGACTCCAAGCGAGAGAGACAGAAGTACAATCTAGCTCAGGCAGGGAACAATGGCCAAGTTCTGGGACAGTTTTCTCAGACCCTCCCATCGTGGCGGCACAGAGGCAAGGGGTGCTGTCACAAAAAGTGCAATGTTTGGGAAGATGGTGAGGGAGTACCTTGCAGATCGTACAAACGTCCTCCGTAATTCCTCTGTGCCTTTTAATTATTGGGTATCCAAGCGGGACACGTGGCATGAGCTCTCTCTACGCCTTGGAGGTCCTGGCCTGCCCTGCTGCTAGCGTTCTGTCAGAGCGGGTTTTTAGTGCCGCTGATGGAATTATAACAGATAATCGCATCCGCCTGTCAACTGAAAATGCTGACAGACTGACTCTTATGAAAATGAACAAGGCCTGGATTGGGAAAGGCTTCTGTACACCACCAAGTGAAAACAGCGAAACATAACCTCAAATACATTCTCTCTTTTGGGGAGGTGTATTCTCATGCACCTCTTCACAACCACACATGGGTATACGCTTCCAGATTTGGTCCTACTTCTTAACTCTGCCTCCTGCAATCTGTCCTGTACCTGCCAGTAGATCACCAGGGTGAACGTGCTCTGTATGGTGCATGTTGGCCAAGGGGCCTGTGATAGCACTCTTTTATTTAAAAAAAAAAGGATTTTACATTGGGGAATTGGGCATGACATTACATTGGGCCGACTTCTTAACTCGGTCTCCTGCAATCTACAATGCACCTGCCACTAGATCACCAGGGTGAACGTGCTCTGTACGGTGCATGTTGGCCCAGGGGCCTGTGATGGCACTCTTATTTTTTAAAAATGGAACCCACATTGGGGAATTGGCCATAACATTCCATTGGGCCGACTTCTTAACTCGGTCTCCTGCAATCTAAAATGTACCTGCCACTAGATCGCCATGGTGAACGTGCTCAGTACTGTTATAGGCCGTTGAAGTTTGGGCTAGGGGCATGCAATGGAACTAGTGTATTTTTAAAAAAGGTACCCCCCTTGGGGAATTGTTTGGCAGATCATGCACTGCATTAAAAGTCTCAGAGACCCACACTCTACATTGGCCCTAATTCTTAACTCTGTCTCCTGCAATGTCTGTTCCTTATCTCCGACAACATGACCAGGGTGCATGTGCTCAGTACTATTATAGGCGGGTGATTTTTGGGCACGGGGGCTGTGAAGGCACTATTTCATTTTGTAAAAACAGGACCCACATTGGGGAATTGGGCATTACATTACATTGGGACTGCTTCTTAACTCGGTCTCCTGCAATGTGTCCTGTACCTGCCACTAGATCACCAGGGTGAACGTGCTCTGTACGGTGCATTTTGGGCTAGGAGGCTGTGATGGCACTATTTTAATCAGTCCAAAAAGCACCCCACTTTGGGGAATTGGGCATGACATTCCATTGGGCCTACTTCTTAACTCGGTCTCCTGCAATGTCTCTTGTTTAACTGCCACTAGATCACCAGGGTGAACGTGCTTTGTACTGTAATAGGCCGGTGAAGTTTAGTCAAGGGGGGCTGTGATGGCACTAGTCTATTTTTACAAAAAGGTACCCCACATTGGTGAAACCACATCCTTGTTGGCAAACACTTCATAACATTTTGAAGCAGAAAAAAACTTCCTCACTCTTATAACAAATTGAGAACAACCGAAGGATCAGTCAAACAAATTATTTAAAAATATAACACATTTTATTAAAGACAATATACACAATAATCAAAAAAGGAGATATAAAAGACGAACAGGACTATACGGGTATATTTGGAACCAGTCAACAAAGACTAATTTCAGCAGCAATGTCATGGCATGTAGCATCATAGAATAGCGTCATAAATAGATTGCAATATTTTGCTATACAGCCATGAGATAACCCAATAAGATGGACATTATGACTCAGTATACAAAGTAACCATACAATATGCAGGGCTATAGATATACCGGTATATAGTATCATCCAGATCACCACCATAGGCCCTACTGCACCAAATAAGTTATGATACTTCACTAAATGTTGTCCGATATACGAACACTATAACAAATAGTTTAAGGAGCAGGCACGTTATGCCGTGTTCATAACTTGCATATAATTAACATAATGGTTACCTGTGTCCATGGTAAGAGGGTCAATTGCTGCTGCATGCACACCTCATAACATTTGTGTACCTTAAAGAGCTCACTTGAAAAGCTCCTTTTTGTGTTGCCTGGTTGCTAACATTGGACACAATACACTTCATATAAATTTGATAAAGTAATGCTGTTACAGTACTTTGCCTCAGTAGTTCATTAAAAATATAGCTTTGTCCACTATATTAGTTTCTCTCCTTGCGAGCCTTAACTTTGTCTGCCTCAAATGTACAAATGGAGAATATACAAATGGCGATTTGTAAACAAGATTGAAATACTGTATACCGAATGTATTCAGACAATCACATAGCTGCATTTCTTGTAAAACATTTAGACATGTGACAGACAATGCTCATAGTGACACAATCTTGATAAATGTTTGTTTATTCAATTCACAAACAGTTCTAAGCCTCTATATGTTTGATGTTTGTCATTGTAAAACATTAAGGTTTACTAAAACTATACCGGTGGTGGTTTGATCTAAATCCTTGTGGCTTTTATTTTCTAGGGGTTTATGGCCCCTCATCTGATGACTCCATGATATCTCAGTTTCATCCAACCTTGAAAAGTGGCAACTTGAAGGTGTGGGTGAAACTAAAGTTACTACATAGAGTTATTCAATATATAAAACCAGAGAAACATGACTAAGACAGATGCCAAAAACTGGGGTACCTGTACATGTACCTGCACCTGTACATGTACAGTGTGCTGATACCTACATAATTGGGGACACCCATGCAGTGTAGGTAATCTCCCAGGGGTTCTCTGTCTTGGTTTTGCTTCTCTGATATTCTAGATGGAAGATGTTTAAAAGCCGCTTGGTGATGATCTAACTATACTGTATGTATTATTACAGCACAGGCTGGACCGACCATATTTTGCACATTGTGTCCTCACTATTTTAAACTTTATGGTTGTTATTTGTTAAACCCTATTTTTAAATTTACTATAATAAAATGTTGATATTTTTAAGGCAATAGCTTTTTTTCGCTTTTTGGATGTATCTATACTGTATGTAGTTAATCTTCATATATACGTAATCACTATATTTATTTAATCCTTATATGTACTTATTAACCTGTGTATGTTAACACATACAAAAGTGTAAGCACTCACACTATTCAATCATACTATTCCTTGAATTTTGTAGTTTGCAATAAAATTGCCTCATATTGCAAGTATTTGCCTTTTTTAAAGCTGTAGCTGAACCTTAGTGTTAAAAACATGTCAAATAAAATTGTAAAATTCCCCTGTTAATAATTGTGCAAAGAGGGAACCATCATACCATTAAAAAATAAGAGTGAATTTTCCTGGACCCATCCAGTATGTGGGTTCCAAGGCCTAATGAGATGCATATGACTATGCAGCAGGGCTCGCCTTCCTGCCAATGTATAAAACAAAGGAGTATGTAGCGCAAAATGCATATTGTGAAGTGGATTTTCCTGGTCCAATCCAGTATGTGGGTTCCAAGGCCTAATGGGGTGCATATGACTCACTATGCAGCAGGGCTCGCCTTCCTGCCAATGTATAAAACCAAGGAGTATGTAGCATAAAATGCATATTGTGAAGTGGATTTTCATGGGCTCATCCGCTATGTGGGTTCCAAGGCCTAATAGAGTGCATATGACTCACTATGCAGCAGGGCTCGCCTTCCTGCCAATGTATAAAACCAAGGAGTATGTAGCATAAAATGCATATTGTGAAGTGGATTTTCATAGGCTCATCCGCTATGTGGGTTCCAAGGCCTAATAGAGTGCATATGACTAGCAGGGCTGGCCTTGCCGCCAATGTGCAAAATAAAGGAGTATGGAGCACAAAATGCATATTGTGAAGTGGATTTTCATGGGACCATCCGCTATGTGGGTTCCAAGGTGTAATGGGGTGCATATGAATAGGTAGCAGGGCAGGCCTTCCTGCGAATGCGTAAAACAAAGGAGTACGGGAGCACAAAATGCATATTGTGAAATGGATTTTCCTGGGCCAATCCACTATGTGGGTTCAGAGGCGTAATGGGGTGCATTTGAATTGGTAGCAGGGCAGGCCTTGAATTCAATGCAACACTTTTTCAGGAGTCCACCCTGGACATCTTATGAAAGGGGTATTGTGGTGCGTCGTAATTCTTGGCAGCCCATCCACTCACAACAGCATAGGCTACAACAGCTTAGGAGACCCACTGTTTAATAATGGCCCTTTAAGAAGATTAATGCCGCCTGATGCACCAGTAAAAATAGGCTCTGTGACTTTAAGAGTCCCTCCTTCGTACATGAAACAAGATGGGTCTGCTTATGTGTCACACACCACATGGCCAGCTAGTGTTGTTAAATGTTACAATGACATTTCCCAGTGAATGCATTTGTAGTGGTTGAAAGCAATGTTACAGTTGGAAAACGCTTCAAAAACGCTGCGTCTGAACTAAGCCTAAATGGGGGAGGAAATTTTCGGTCTGGGGTTAAATATTTGGCCTTACAGACAAGTCATTAACCTGCACAGGATGTACCTTAACATGTTTCCCAGCAAAACCCGTTTTAGTTTCGTTTTCATGTGTTTTTTGTGGCACCGGGAAAAATGGCATGAGTCTCGGAAAAAAATGATTAGGGCTGTGAACTAGGAGTCAGGCATCCTTCCAGCGGCGATCCCCATGAGGTCCCTGTGTCATTTGAGCAGTGGTTCCATCATTTTCAGATGGTTTTAGACCTTAAAAGGACCCCCAGGGGGATCGCGGTATAATTACCCGGGTCTCCCATAGACTTACATTGGGCTCGTTGTTCTGGCCGAGTACCCGAGTATTCCAATTTGCTCGACCCAAGCAACGAGCACCCGAGCATTTTAGTGCTCGCCCATCACTAATAGTCATGGCAGATCAGACTAGCAGAGTAAGCAGAGTTATCCAGAAATGAAGCAGACCTTGATTTGTCACACAGTCCAGTCAGTGCTGACTAGCAATGGTAGCAAGAGTTACCAGTGGTGAAGCAGAGCTGAGTTTGCCACAGAGTCCAGACAGACCTGGTCAGCATATTGGAAGCATTATGGTAGCGGCATGCCATCTAACTGAATACACCAGCTTATAAAGCCTTTGAACCTTACATGAAAGGTGCAGGTGTGACATGCCAATGAAAAGAAAGAAATGCATTTTTCTGCATAAAAAATACTTGAAAAAACTGCATCCAAAACGCTACGCGTGAACAACCCCTCTAACAGTCATTTGTAGAACATGGAAGCTTGTCTGTGGTTGTCAATGAGTTAAAAAAAAGGCGAACGCCAACATGACCTTAGGTGCTATATCAGAAAGCCGGCCTCACATTATCATCATTCAGCCTCACCAGCCGCCCAGCATTAGAACAATTGGCTTCCTGTCCGCGCACACTGCTGCCTGCTTGACATAGGGATCCAATTATGGAGTAGTCGGCAGATAAGAACGACATTATATCATAATTCGCTATGAAGTCACGGATTTGGCCACTTTACAGGAGTCTAGTGGTTGGAAGCCTTTCATGTGGCTTATTGTGGAAGGGTCCTCAATCTCACAACAGACGAGCGGTTACAGAGACCCTACTGCCGGGGGACACGATGGGGGGCAATTTTCATTCCGTAGCGCAGAGAACAAACAAAAATGATAATTATGCTCTTAACCTCAGACAAGAAGTTCAGATTCAGGGACCTAACATCTTCACGAGCTTTTGGGGTTGGACTCGGAGAAACAAGTAGCCTGCATTAGTGGCCAACATTATGGAAACATTTTGAAAAAAGTGTAATTTTGATGTTTGATGGCTCAAAGCCATAATTTCATTATATATCACTGGAAAAATAATTTAACCCAATAATACTCCATGATGAATATATACATCATTGAGTCCTGATGATGACCTTCCTGATAATTTGGAAACTCCTGATGATTGATGACATCTTTCCTGACTTCCTAATGATGATGACCAGGGCCAGCTTCAGGTTTTCGCGAGCCCTGGGCAAAAGAGTCTCAGTGTGCCCCTTTAACACATACTCATGATGCACAGATATGGCAGAAAAATATAGGTATAGTACGATGCCAAATATTTCACTTACTTCTTACATTACATTAGTGATATCAATAGCTCAGAAACTGGACAGTATAGTCCTCCATACAGTATTATGGGCCCCACATAGTGCTCCACACAGAATAATGAGCCCCATAATGCTCCATACAGAATGAGCCCAGTATAATGTTCCATACAGAATAGTCTCCATATAATGTTCCATATATAATGGGCCCCATATAATGCTCCATATATAATGGGCCCCATATGATGCTTCATATATAATGGGTCCCATATATGATGCTCCAGTGTAATGGGGCCCGTATATGATGCCCCAGTGTGTGATAGGCCCCATATATGATGTTTCAGTGCATAATAGGCCCCATATATAATGGGTCCCATATATGATGCTCCAGTGTTCAAAGGGAACCTGTTGTGAATTCTGTGGTCGAGCTCCCTCCTGTGGTCATGAGTGGTACTTCGGCTGGTTCTGTCTATGAGCTTCCTTTGGTGGATGTGAGTGGGGCTGCGGCTTCTGAGTTTCCTTCCTCAGGTGACGAGGTTAAGTCGTTAGGTGCTGCTCTATTTAACTCCACCTAGTTCTTTGTTCCTTGCCTCCAGTCAATGTTCCAGTATTGGTCTTGCTCTCTCCTGGATCGTTTTGTGGCTTGTCTGCCCTGCATAAGCTAAGTTCTGCTTGTGTTACTTTTTGTTTGCTATTTTTTCTGTCCAGCTTGCTATATTGGTTTTTCTTGCTTGCTGGAAGCTCTGGGACGCAGAGGGAGCACCTCCGTACCGTTAGTCGGTGCGGAGGGTCTTTTTGCACCCTCTGCGTGGTTGTTTGTAGGTTTTTGTGCTGATCGCAAAGCTATCTTTCCTATCCTCGGTCTATTCAGTAAGTCGGGCCTCACTTTGCTAAAACCTATTTCATCTCTGTGTTTGTATTTTCATCTTTACTCACAGTCATTATATGTGGGGGGCTGCCTTTTCCTTTGGGGAATTTCTCTGAGGCAAGGTAGGCTTATTTTTCTATCTTCAGGGCTAGCTAGTTTCTCAGGCTGTGCCCGAGGCGCCTAGGTCTGGTCAGGAGCGCTCCACGGCTACTTCTAGTGTGGTATGATAGGATTAGGGATTGCGGTCAGCAGAGTTCCCACGTCTCAGAGCTCGTCTTATGTTATTAGTAACTATCAGGTCACTTTGTGTGCTCTTAACCACCAGGTCCATTGTGTTTCTGAACCACCTGTTCATAACAGTACTGGAGGCCCAAAGTACTAATGCTTCTCAATAGAGGGAAAAGAGAAGTTCTGAGACCATTTTTTTTTCTCTGCACTGTGTTTTGTCTTTCTTTTCCCCTAGACATTTGGGTGGTTCAGGACACAGGTGTAGTGATGGACATTAAAGGTCTGTTTTCTTGTGTGGATCATCTCGCTGCAAGAGTACAAAATATTCAAGACATTGTGGTTCAGAAATCTATGTTAGAACCTAGAGTTCCTATTCCTGACTTATTTTCTGGAGATAGAGCTAAGTTTCTGAATTTCAAAAATAATTGTAAACTGTTTCTGGCTTTGAAACCCCGCTCCTCTGGCGACCCAGTTCAACAAGTTAAGATCATTATTTCTTTATTACGTGGTGACCCTCAAGACTGGGCATTTTCCCTTGCGCCAGGAGATCCTGCATTATGCGATATTGATGCGTTTTTTCTGGCGCTCGGATTGCTGTATGATGAACCTAATTCAGTGGATCAGGCGGAGAAAAATTTGCTGGCTCTGTGTCAGGGTCAGGATGAGGTAGAGATATATTGTCAGAAGTTTAGGAAGTGGTCTGTGCTCACTCAATGGAATGAATGTGCGCTGGCAGCAATTTTTAGAAAGGGTCTCTCTGAAGCCCTTAAGGATGTCATGGTGGGATTTCCTATGCCTATGCTGGTCTGAATGAGTCTATGTCTTTGGCCATTCAGATCGATCGACGCTTACGTGAGCGTAAAAATGTGCACCATTTGGCGGTATTATCTGAGCATAAACCTGAGCCTATGCAATGTGATAGGACTTTGACCAGAGCTGAACGGCAAGAACACAGACGTCGGAATGGGCTGTGTTTCTATTGTGGTGATTCCACTCATGCTATCTCCGATTGTCCTACGCGCACTAAGCGGTTCGCTAGGTCTGCCACCATTGGTACAGTCGAAATTTCTTTTGTCCGTTACTTTGATCTGCTCTTTGTCATCCTATTCTGTCATGGCATTTGTGGATTCAGGCGCTGCCCTGAATTTGATGGACTTGGACTTTGCTAGGCGCTGTGGGTTTTTCTTGGAGCCCTTGCAGTATCCTATTCCATTGAGAGGAATTGATGCTACGCCTTTGGCCAAGAATAAGCCTCAGTACTGGACCCAACTGACCATGTGCATGGCTCCTGCTCATCAGGAGGATATTCGATTTTGGTGTTGCATAATCAGCATGATGTGGTCGTGTTGGGGTTGCCATGGTTACAAGTCCATAACCCAGTATTGGATTGGAAATCTATGTCTGTGTCCAGCTGGGGTTGTCAGGGGGTACATGGTGATGTTCCAGTTCTGTCTATTTCATCATCCACCCCTTCTGAGGTCCCAGAGTTCTTGTCGGATTACCGGGATGTATTTGATGAGCCCAAGTCCAGTGCCCTACCTCCGCATAGGGATTGCGATTGTGCTATCAATTTGATTCCTGGTAGTAAGTTTCCTAAGGGTCGACTGTTTAATTTGTCTGTGCCTGAGCACGCCGCTATGCGGAGTTACGTAAAGGAATCCTTAGAGAAGGGTCATATTCGCCCGTCGTCGTCGCCATTGGGAGCAGGGTTCTTTTTTGTGGCCAAGAAGGATGGCTCGTTGAGACCTTGTATTGATTACCGCCTTCTAAATCAAATCACAGTCAAATTTCAGTACCCCTTGACGCTGCTGTCTGATTTGTTTGCTCGGATTAAGGGGGCTAGTTGGTTCACCAAGATAGATCTTCGTGGTGCGTATAATCTTGTGCGTATTAAACAGGGCGATGAATGGAAAACAGCATTTAATTTTAATACGCCCGAGGGCCATTTTGAGTACCTGGTTATGCCATTCGGGCTTTCCAATGCTCCATCAGTATTTCAGTCCTTTATGCATGACATCTTCCGAGAGTACCTGGATAAATTCCTGATTATATACTTGGATGATATTTTGGTCTTCTCTGATGATTGGGAGTCTCACGTGAAGCAGGTTAGAATGGTGTTCCAGGTCCTGCGTGCGAATTCTTTGTTTGTGAAGGGGTCAAAGTGTCTCTTTGGTGTTCAGAAAGTTTCATTTTTGGGTTTCATTTTTTCCCCTTCTACTATCGAGATGGACCCTGTTAAAGTTCAGGCCATTTATGATTGGACTCAGCCGACATCTCTGAAGAGTCTGCAAAAGTTCCTGGGCTTTGCTAATTTTTATCGTCGCTTCATCAATAATTTTTCTAGTATTGCTAAACCATTGACTGATTTAACCAAGAAGGGTGCTGATGTGGTCAATTGGTCTTCTGCTGCTGTAGAAGCTTTTCAGGAGTTGAAGCGTCGTTTTTCTTCTGCCCCTGTGTTGTGCCAGCCAGATGTATCCCTCCCGTTCCAGGTCGAGGTTGATGCTTCTGAGATTGGAGCAGGGGCTGTTTTGTCGCAAAGAAGTTCTGATGGCTCGGTGATGAAACCATGTGCCTTCTTTTCCAGGAAGTTTTCGCCTGCTGAGCGTAATTATGATGTTGGCAATTGAGAGTTGTTGGCCATGAAGTGGGCATTCGAGGAGTGGCGTCATTGGCTTGAAGGAGCTAAGCATCGCGTGGTGGTCTTGACTGATCACAAGAACTTGACTTATCTCGAGTCTGCCAAACGGTTGAGTCCTAGACAGGCTCGTTGGTCGCTGTTTTTCTCCCATTTTGACTTTGTGGTTTTGTACCTTCCGGGCTCTAAGAATGTGAAGGCGGATGCCCTGTCTAGGAGTTTTGTGCCCGACTCTCCGGGTTTGCCTGAGCCGGCGGGTATTCTCAAAGAGGGGGTAATTTTGTCTGCCATCTCCCCTGATTTGCGGCGGGTGCTGCAAAAATTTCAGGCTAATAGACCTGACCGTTGCCCAGCGGAGAAACTGTTTATCCCTGATAAATGGACGAGTAGAGTTATCTCTGAGGTTCATTGTTCGGTGTTGGCTGGTCATCCTGGAATCTTTGGTACCAGAGATTTGGTGGCTAGATCCTTTTGGTGGCCGTCTCTGTCGCGGGATGTGTGTTCTTTTGTGCAGTCCTGTGGGATTTGTGCTCGGGCTAAGCCCTGCTGTTCTCGTGCCAGTGGGTTGCTTTTGCCCTTGCCGGTCCCGGAGAGGCCCTGGACACATATCTCTATGGATTTTATTTCGGATCTCCCCGTCTCACAAAAGATGTCGGTCATTTGGGTGGTTTGTGATCGCTTCTCTAAGATGGTCCATTTGGTACCCTTGTCTAAATTGCCTTCCTCCTCTGATTTGGTGCCATTGTTTTTCCAGCATGTGGTTCGTTTACATGGCATTCCGGAGAACATTGTTTCTGACAGAGGTTCCCAGTTTGTTTCGAGGTTTTGGCGAGCCTTTTGTGCTAGGATGGGCATTGATTTGTCTTTTTCCTCGGCTTTCCATCCTCAGACAAATGGCCAAACTGAACGAACCAATCAGACCTTGGAAACATATCTGAGATGTTTTGTTTCTGCTGATCAGGATGTTTGGGTGTCCTTTTTGCCTTTGGCTGAGTTCGCCCTTAATAATCGGGCCAGCTCGGCTACTTTGGTTTCGCCGTTTTTCTGCAATTCTGGTTTCCATCCTCGTTTCTCTTCAGGGCAGGTTGAGTCTTCGGACTGTCCTGGTGTGGATACTGTGGTGGATAGGTTGCAGCAGATTTGGACTCATGTAGTGGCGATTTGACATTGTCCCAGGAGAAGGCTCAACGTTTCGCTACCCGTAGGCGCTGTGTGGGTCCCCGACTTCGTGTTGGGGATTTGGTTTGGTTGTCGTCTCGTTATATTCCTATGAAAGTTTCCTCTCCTAAGTTTAAGCCTCGCTTCATTGGTCCGTATAGGATTTCTGAGGTTCTTAATCCTGTGTCTTTTCGTTTGACCCTTCCAGCTTCTTTTTCCATCCATAATGTATTCCATAGGTCATTGTTGCGGAGATATGTGGCACCTGTGGTTCCATCCGTTGATCCTCCTGCCCCGGTTTTGGTTGAGGGGGAGTTGGAGTATATAGTGGAGAAGATTTTGGATTCTCGTATTTCGAGACGGAAACTCCAGTACCTGGTTAAGTGGAAGGGTTATGGTCAGGAAGATAATTCCTGGGTCTTTGCCTCTGATGTTCATGCTGCCGATCTGGTTCGTGCCTTTCATTTGGCTCATCCTGGTCGGCCTGGGGGCTCTGGTGAGGGTTCGGAGACCCCTCCTCAAGGGGGGGGTACTGTTGTGAATTCTGTGGTCGAGCTCCCTCCTGTGGTCATGAGTGGTACTTTGGCTGGTTCTGTCTATGAGCTTCCTTTGGTGGATGTGAGTGGGGCTGCGGCTTCTGAGTTTCCTTCCTCAGGTGACGAGGTTAAGTCGTTAGGTGCTGCTCTATTTAACTCCACCTAGTTCTTTGTTCCTTGCCTACAGTCAATGTTCCAGTATTGGTCTTGCTCTCTCCTGGATCGTCTTGTGACCTGTCTGCCCTGCATAAGCTAAGTTCTGCTTGTGTTACTTTTTGTTTGCTATTTTTTCTGTCCAGCTTGCTATATTGGTTTTTCTTGCTTGCTGGAAGCTCTGGGACGCAGAGGGAGCACCTCCGTACCGTTAGTCGGTGCGGAGGGTCTTTTTGCACCCTCTGCGTGGTTGTTTGTAGGTTTTTGTGCTGATCGCAAAGCTATCTTTCCTATCCTCGGTCTATTCAGTAAGTCGGGCCTCACTTTGCTAAAATCTATTTAATCTCTGTGTTTGTATTTTCATCTTTACTCACAGTCATTATATATATTATTGAACCACAGAAGTACCACACAATCTTACAAGATATGTCCTACAAAGAAATATAAATGTGTAAAATATTTGTATATTAATTTAAGGTACTCTGTGACAATGTGTGATGATAACCACCACCATTGAAGGGTAAGAGCTACCAAACCACCATGAAAATGGACCTACCAGAGATAAACACCACAACAAGAATGTATCACTTAATCAACTTTTATTACATAATTCAAGTAACAATACTACAATCATTAGAAAGGTATCCAAATAAAACAAACAATCAGTACATACCACAGGACATATAAAAATATTATAATAACAGCAAATACCCAGAATATACAAGTTCGATCCCTATCACGGATGAAAAAATAAATATATAAATATATATTCTATTAACGGACACCAGGTTTAGAAAGATAATCTATTTCAAACAGCACATCTAGTCGTTAAAGGTATACAGCATTTACATAGCAAAATTCATATGTGTTGACTAAGTGTTAATAATTGATAAAAAAATATAAAGTGCTATGTGCCAGGACAATTTATGTATATAAATATATTTTGATAAGCATATGCAAATGCCAACCAATTCAACTAAAAAAGTGTTAAGTGCTATAAGAATATAGCCAGATGCTCAAAGCCACAACAAATGCCTGTAAAAACTGAGCCTAAAAACCAATAAGTGCTACGTGCTATGCTCAAAATCCAAATGAAGATGTGCAAACAGCAAAAAAACTAACAATAAAAGGCCAGTGTAATGTATTAAAAAACAACAACTGGAAAATGCTATGTGCCAAGACAATTATATAAATATATTATATAAGCATATGCAAATGCCGTCCAACTAAAAAAGTGCTAAGTGCTGTGTAAAAATATATAGCCAGATGCTCTTAGCCCCAGTAAATGGCTGTATAAAAAGAACTGAGCCTAAAACCAATAAGTGCTACGTGCTATGCTCCGGACACCCATATATCAGTGCCAGAGGGAAGATAGATGTAGGATACGCTGCCTCCACCTGCAGATGATCATGAAGTAGGGAAGTGTTGGAAACCATAAAGTGTCCGGAAGGGATCTATAGTAATGTAATGAGCGGTAAATACCTTGGGCAGCTGGGTCCTGTGGTTGCGCACACCCGACGCGCGTTTCGGACAAACTCCTTCGTCAGGGGGGCCATTTTCCTGAAGCCGAGTTCGCATCTCGGCTGCAGGAAAATGGCCACCGCGATCTCCATCTGCGCACGCACGGCATCCCGTGGCCATTTTCCTGAAGCCCCGGGAAGCCGAGAAGAACCATCTGCGCACGCATGGCCTCACAAAGATGGACGCGCCCACCGATAAACGGCTGAATAGAGCAGATCGCGCTATTTTCCTTGAAGCTGCGCAGTGGATTCCCCACTTGGACATTCGCACACCACTACGCCACCAACGGAGATCTGGGGGAGAAACAGCACTGTCACCACTCCCATATGACCTGACCAGCGTGAGTGACAGCCCAAAATGGCGACTTTACAAAGGTATTTTGGCAGCATAGGTGGGGAATAAAGGCTCCAAAATACACTAATGTAAAGCCCAGCTCTGCCCCTATTTAACGCTATTTTTAGCTCTTCTTGAAAAAACGGGGTGACTGGTTCCCTTTAATGGGCCCATATGATGCTCCAGTGTATGATAGGCCCCATATATGATGCTCCAGTGTATAATGGGCCCGATATACGATGCACCAGTGTATGGTGGGCCCCATATATAATGCTCCATATATGATGAGCCCCATATATGATTCTCCAGTGTATCAAAGGCCCCATATATAATGCTCCAAACATAAAAAAGAAAATGAAAAACTCACCTTTGTTCGCTGCCGCTGCTCTGCTCCAGGCTCATGAGTGGACTCTCACGAGTGGACTTCCAGCCTGCTCAGGACCCCGGCACTTGCCCGGGTGCGCCAGGTGCTGACGCCGGCCCTGACATTGATGCCGTAATTCCCTATAACTTTGGCATTCTTGGTAATGATGTTGTGATCAATAGTGGCAGTGATAATGTTGATATTCCTGATGGTGGTGACATTACTGATGAAGTTGTTATTTCTGTTGACAGCCACATTACTGGTAATATTGAAATAATTGACGGCATTGACAATCCTGATGATGTTAGCATTTTGGATGACGTTAGTGTTCCTGATGATGATGACATTACTGATGATGATGTTAGTATTCCTGATGATGATTACATATCTGATGATGAGGTTAGTATTTCTGATTATGACATTCCTGATGATGAGGTTAGTATAGTTGGTTATGATGATGGCATTCCTGATGAAAAGGTTAGTATTCCTGATGATGATGATGATATTCCTGATTAAAAGGTTAGTATTCCTCATGATGATGACATTCCTGATGAAGAGGATAGTATTCCTGATGATGATGACATTCTTGATGATGAAGTTAGTATTCCTGATGATGATGATATTCCTGATGAAGAGGTTAGTATTTCTGATTATGACATTCCTGATGATGAGGTTAGTATAGTTGGTTATGATGATGGCATTCCTGATGAAAAGGTTGTTTCTCCTTGCGGACAGTGACATGATAAGCATGTTGAGGTGAGGAGACTTAAAGCCGCAATGCTCCTCTGGGAAATATGCAAATTGTCTCTTCAGAGAGGAAGAGTATTAGAACTCTAGTGCCACCTATTGGAAGTAGCAATCCCAACAGTCAATGTCGACCCTTTAACGAGCCTTGTCACATGACTTAGGATAACAGCCAAACCAGAATCTCAATTTGCAGACACTGTGTTTCGGGGCACTGCCCCTTGTCAGTGCAAAGTGGAGATCTGGTTTGGCTGATTGAGAGGCGTCTGACCGGGATCTAAGAAGTATAATTTCTCCTTGCGGAGAGTGACATGGTAAGCATGTCGATGTGAGGAGACTTAAAGCCGCAATGCTCCTCTGGGAAATATGCAAATTGTCTCTTCAGAGAGGAAGAGGACTAGAACTCTAGTGCCACCTATTGGAAGTAGCAATCAACATGCTTATCATGTCACATCATCAAAGATACTAACATCATCATCATCATCATCAGGAATGTCATCATCATCAGGAATACTAACTTCATCATCAAGAATATCATCATAATCAGGAATATTGATCTTATCGTCAGCAATGCTAACATCATCAGGAATGTTATCATCATCATGAATGCCATCATGATCATCAGGAATGCTAACCTCTTTATCAGGAATGCCATCATCATCATCAGGAATCCTAACCTCATCATCAGGAATGTCATCATCATCAGGAATACTGATATCATTATCAGGAATGTCATCCTCAGCAGGAATACTAACCTCTTCATCAGAGATACTAAACATTTCATCAAGAATATCATCATCAGCAGGAGTACTAACCTCATCATCAGGAATGCCATGATCATCAGGAATGCTAACCTCTTCATCAGGAATGTCATCATCATCAGGAATACTATCCTCTTCATCAGGAATGTCATCATCATCAGGAATACTAACCTTTTCATCAGTATCCAAGAAGTATCATTTCTCCTTGCGGAGAGTGACATGATAAGCATGTCGAGGTGAGGAGACTTAAAGCCGCAATGCTCCTCTGGGAATTATGCAAATTGTCTCTTCAGAGAGGAAGAGGACTAGAACTCTAGTGCCACCTATTGGAAGTAGCAATCCTAACAGTCAAAGTCGACCCTTTAACGAGCCTTGTCACATGACTTAGGATAATAGCCAAACCAGAATCTCAATTTGCAGACCCTGTGTTTCGGGGTACTGCCCCTCGTCAGTGCAAAGTGGAGATCTGGTTTGGTTGATTGAGAGGCGTCTGACCGGGATCCAAGAAGTATAATTTCTCCTTGCGGAGAGTGACATGATAAGCATGTTGATTGCTACTTCCAGCAGGTGGCACTAGAGTTCTAGTCCTCTTCCTCTCTGAAGAGACAATTTGCATATTTCCCAGAGGAGCATTGCGGCTTTAAGTCTCCTCACCTCGACATGCTTATCATGTCACTCTCCGCAAGGAGAAATGATACTTCTTGGATACTGATGAAAAGTTTAGTATTCCTGATGATGATGTTATTCCTGATGAAGAGGATAGTATTCCTGATGATGATGACATTCCTGAAGAGGATAGTATTCCTGATGATGATGACATTCCTGATGAAGAGGTTAGCATTCCTGATGATCATGGCATTCCTGATGATGAGGTTAGTACTCCTGCTGATGATGATATTCTTGATGAAATGTTTAGTATCTCTGATGAAGAGGTTAGTATTCCTGCTGAGGATGACATTCCTGATAATGATATCAGTATTCCTGATTATCATGACATTCCTGATGATGAGGTTAGGATTCCTGATGATGATGATGGCATTCCTGAAAAGAGGTTAGCATTCCTGATGATGTTGGTATTCCTGAAGCCTTCATTATGCCTTTTGGTGAGCGTATTCCTGATGATGATGACATTCCTGATAATGTCGGTATTCCTGATTTCATCGTCATGCCTGATGGTGACGGTATTCCCATTATCCTTGATTTTGATTTCTGATCTGCCATTCTCGGAAGTCCTGGGCTATTAAGTCATCTCCAGCATCGAGCTATTTCACAACAGATAAGAAAGATTTGAAGACCAGGTTAATAATAATAATTATTATTTTTATTTATATAGCGCCAACATATTCCGCAGCACTTTAGATTATAGAGGGACTGGTTTACAGATTAATGGAGTTAAACTTTAACAATCATGATAACGTCCTAAAGCAGCATATGACCATCATAAACAACAAAACCAGAAGCTCGTCCACGTTGTAGGCAGAATCTGGACATGCACCAGGAATGATTAACATTAATTCTGCTTCCAAAACCAAAGGCAA
Source organism: Ranitomeya imitator (assembly GCF_032444005.1). NCBI lineage: Eukaryota > Metazoa > Chordata > Amphibia > Anura > Dendrobatidae > Ranitomeya > Ranitomeya imitator. The sequence continues at coordinate 399,180,331 of NC_091283.1, forward strand.
AACCAAAAATTATTTTCTGCTGCAGATTTTGCTATTTATTGTGGATTTTTATGCCGATTTTCTGCGGACTTCATTGTATCCAATGCAAAGGGTGAAACCTGCCATAAAAATGCACCATAACAAATTGACAAATATTAAGATCCAGGTCGATTTCTATTGCAGAATTTTTCCACTTCCATTGCATGTTTCTGCCTGAAAATCCAAAAACCATATCTGCAGCCTATCAGCCTGATATGAACATACCCTTACCTGAGTTTACTAATATTTCAGATAGATTCCCGCAAAGTTAAAATTTAGTAGTGTTCTGGTCCAACCATGGAACCTGCTCAACCCCAAATCGAGCCACCAATTTATGGGTGGGCATTTCCATAAATGGGCCACCCTTTCGGCCAGTATGTTGCAGATTTGCCAGGATTGTTTCCAAAAAATTGGAATAGTCCTGTCAAATTTGGGCTAGTTGGTAAAAATCTCACTCAACTGGGCAATTTCCTGCTGGGTCATGAGCGTTTCCATCATCCCTTAGGTCCCTACTACTTTCCTGAAACTGTTGGTGGTAAGTTTCCCCTTAATTTTCGGTCTTGGAGCTCAGAAAGAACATTTTTTTATGAATTCCCGAGAAAATACAACAAATCGAAATACATTTTGTATCACGGAATAGTTTTTTATGCCACAAAATCTGAACTTGTCCCCATCCCTGGCAGAAAATCTCTCAGAAACAGTCATCCGTCAGTCATAGGGAGAGTTACGACAAGGTTTTGTATTAAACCCAACATGTTTTCGGAGCGGCTGTGATTGCATGTGCTATTATTACGGTACCTGCCTATCAATCACAAGCGCACAGGATACCAAGCGTAAACTTCTCGAAAGCAGCAGCATATTTTTATTTTTTTCGATCCGTCTTGCCGTGAATTGCATTAACACCTGCTGGAAAGTGTGAGGTTTTGCTAGGAATGGAAAACACTGGTCATCTGCGGGTCTAAATGGGGCTCCGAATGCGAGATTTATAGGGTGAGAGAAGTGGCGTTGAAGTCATTTGTTTGGCTGCAGTGGAGGTATGCCGATATTTGGCGGAGGGGACAGTGGTCCGGATTCAGAACATCTCCAGCCAGAACGAAACCGACGGGCACCAGTCAGGGATGATTGTACTCAGTGTCAATGGGCCCAATGCACGAGACAACCAGAAGAGTCTCCTCTGCAGAAATCCTGGAGACCATCAGACTCTTCCATTAGTTTAATGGTTTCTTCAAGAATAAAATCTCCGAGATGACAGCAATCTTTTATGTAACAGCTATTGGCGTCCCATTACCTAAAATTTACTACATGGGTTTGGAAAATTATGTTGATTTTTTTTTTAATGGAAAAAAATAAGCTAAGAATTACCTAATGGAGGAGAACGAAACATCATGACTTCATGTAATGTGAGGTCGGCAGAGGGTTTTTTTTCTGGAAAATTTGCCAACATTTTAGGAACAGTGCGCCTCTATATTAGGGTCTTATGTGGGAGGGAAACTATGGGGGGTGCAGAGGATGGAGGTGACACTGGAACCTGAGAGTCCGAGGAGAAAAATTACAGGGTTTATACAGGAGCTCAAATCTTCCATCTAATCTCATGTGTGATACTGATCGCTTAGCTCTGCATCTAATCTTATCATGTGCGATACCTTCTGCTGAGCTGTGTATCTAATCATTTCCTCTGTGATACTTTCTGCTGAGCTGTGTATCTTATCCTATCCTGTGTGATACTGTCTGCTGAGCTGTGTATCTAATCCTATCATGTGTGATACTGTCTGCAGAGCTGTGTATCTAATCCTATGATGTGTGATACTGTCTGCTGAGCTGTGTATCTAATCCTATCATGTGTGATACTGTCTGCTGAGCTGTGTATCTAATTCTATCCTGTGTGATACTAACTTCTAAGCTGTGTATCTAATCCTATCCTGTGTGATACTGTCTGCTAACCTGTATATCTAATCCTATCAGGTGTGATACTGTCTGCTGAGCTGTGTATCTAATCCTATCCTGTGTGATACTGTCTGCTAACCTGTATATCTAATCCTATCATGTGTGCTACTGTCTGCTGATCTGTGTATCTAATCCTATCATGTGTGATACTGTCTGCTGAGCTGTGTATCTAATCCTCTCCTGTGTGATACTGTCTGCTGAGCTTTGGGACCTCCTGGCATGTATTATGTCCGTGCGCTCCCAGGTGGTGATGTACAGAGCAGAGCAGCATTGTGGAATAATTTGTGAGAAATCCGAGATCCCTCTGAAACCGGTCTGTTATATGGAGACAGTGACCCTATTGTGCGCAGGCACCGCAGCAGGGAAATAATGGAATTCTTGAGGTGCGCGACAACCTCCCGCAGCAGACAAAAAGGATTTCAGCATTTTCCAGAGTCTGGTAATGGAAGCTGTTATATCAGGCTACAGACGTAAGTGATCCTCACTCATCAGTCCACATCGCCGGTCTGAAAGATCGGCCACAAACAGATCAGGACAAACCCAGAACTGATTGCGCAGTGTCTGTGTATATGTACAGTGTCATGTAAAAGTTTGAGCACCCCTGCTCAAAATTACTGTTATTGTGAGCAGTTAAGCAAATTGAAGATTAAATGATCTCAAAAACGCCTAAAGATAAAAATGACACATCTCCTTTCCATTGCAAAAGTTTGGGCATCCTTGGAGATTTGTGTGGTCAGATAACTTTGACCAAGGTTTCAGACCTTAATTAGCTGGTTAGTGCTAGGCTTGTTCACTATCATCATTAGGAAAGGCCAGGAGATGTAAATTTCCCAGCTTTATAAAAACCCAGCCTCCTCTAACCTTCTGCCAAAAAAACAGCAGCCATGGGTTCTTCTAAGCAGCTGCCTAGCATTCAGAAAATGAAAATGATGGAGACCCACAAAGTAGAAGAAGGCTATAAGAAGACAGCAAAGCGTTATCAAGTTGACTTTTCCTCAGTTCAAAATGCTATTAAGAAATGGCAATTAACAGGAACACTGGAGGTCAAGATAAAGTCAGGAAGACCAAGCAAAATTTCAGTGAGAGCTGCTTGTAGGATTGCTAGGCAGGCAAATCAGAACCCCCGCTTGACTGCAAAAGACCTTCAGAAAGATTTAGAATACTCTGGAGTTGTGATTAGGGTTGATCGAATAGCTTCGAATAAGTGCTTATCCGAATAGCTACATCGCTTACCAAATAGTTGCTATGGTAACCTGGATACCTGGAGCGCTCCAGATAATCAGCTGTTCGACACCACAGCTGCATATGTCACGGCTGTGTGACAGTCACAACACATGCATGGAGAGCCCAACAAACAGGCTCTCTGTGCATGTGATATGACTGTCACACAGCCGCGATACATGCAGCTGTGGTGATAAACAGCTGATTATCAGGAGCGATCCAGGTATCTAGGTTGCTGAGGCAGCTATTCGGTAAGCGCTATAGCTATTCGGATAAGCAATTATCAAAAGTTATTCGGTCAACTCTAGTTGTGATACATTGATCTACTTTTCAGAGCCACCTGCACAAATATGACCCTCATAGAAGAGTCATCAGAAGAAAGCCTCTCCTGCGTCCTCACTTAAAATTCAGTGTCAGAAGTATGCAAAAGAACATCTAAACAAGCCTGATTCATTTTGAAAACAAGTACTGGGGACCAATGAGGTTAAAAAAAGAACTGTTTGGCCACAATGATCAAAGGTGTGTGTGGGGAAAAAGGACACAGAATTTCAGGAAAAACTTATTTTGTCAACCATGAAGCATGGGTGTGGATCAATCATGCTTTGAGGTTATGTTGCAGCCAGTGACATGGGAAACATTTCACAGGTAGAGAGAATAATGGATTCAATGAAATTTCAACAAATTCTTGATGCAAACATAACACCATCTGTAAAAAAGCTGAAGTTGAAAAGAGGATGGCTTCTACAAATGGATAATGATCCTAAACACATGTCAAAATCCACAATATGCTACTTCAAAAGGCACAAGCTGAAGGTTTTACAATGGCCCTCACAGTCCCCTGATCTGAGCATCATTGAAAATCTGTGGCTAGACCTCAAAGTAGCAGTGCATGCAAGACGTCCCAGGAATATCACAGAACTGGAAGCATTTTCCAAGGAAGAATGGATGAAAATCCCACAAATAAGAATTAAGACTTGGTTGGCTACAAAAAGCCTTCAAGCGGTGATACTTGCAAAAGCTACTAGCTACTAACCATGCAGGGCTTCCCTTTTTGTCATTTTTAAAATGCAAAAAATAACAATACATACATACATATAAAATAAAATACAAAGGAAATATGTCATCTTTAACTTTCTTAACTGTTCACAATTACAGTAATTTTGACCAGGGATGCTCAAACTTTAATCTGCCACTGTATATATATATATATATATATATATATATATATATATATATATATATATATATATATCTATCAAAAAAGAAAAATGGAACAGCACAGAAATACTTAGCTTCAAGTGCAGCGCCCCAAGACAATCAGTCCAGCGATTATCCACATTTATAAATAAGCCGCATATTCATGACTGCAATGAGCGGTAACTGTGACCGCTCAATATAGGAAGAAGATGCAGCGGTGGAAGAAGCAGGGACAGTAGGGACCGCGCCAGGAGCAGGTAAGTATACGGGGAGGGGAGCGCTGCGCGATATTCACCTGCTCCTCGTTCCGGTGCGGCTCCGTCTTCAGCGTCCTCTGGCTGTGACGCTCAGGTCAGAGGGCACGGTGACGTAGTCAGTGCGCGCCCTCTGCTGAGCGTCAGTGATGGAGATGGAGCCGCACTAGGAGCAGGTAAATATTGAAAGCGCCGGCGTCCTGAGCGAAGAGAGGTGAGTATGTAATTTTTTTTTATTGCAGCAGCAGCATTATATATTGCACAGCTTTATATGGAGCATCTATGGGGCAGTAATCAACGGTGCAGAGCATTATATATGGCACAGCTTTATGTGGAGCATCTATGGGGCCATAATGAACAGTGCAGAGCATTATATATGGCACAGCTTTCTATGGAGCATCTACTGGGCCATAATGAACGGTGCAGACCATTATATATGGCACAGCTTTATATGGAGCATCTACTGGGCCATAATGAACGGTGCAGAGCATTATATATGGCACAGCTTTATATGGGGCCATAATGAACGGTGCAGAGCATTATATATGGCACAGCTTTATATGGGGCCATAATGAACGGTGCAGAGCATTATATATGGCACAGCTTTATATGGAGCATCTATGGGGCCATAATGAACGGTGCAGAGCATTATATATGGCACAGCTTTATATGGAGCATCTATGGGGCCATAATGAACGGTGCAGAGCATTATATATGGCACAGTTCTATATGGAGCATCTATGGGGCCATAATGAATGGTGCAGAGCATTATATATGGCACAGCTTTATATGGGGCCATAATGAACAGTGCAGAGCATTATATATGGCACAGCTTTATATGGGGCCATAATGAATGGTGCAGAGCATTATATATGGCACAGCTTTATGTGGAGCATCTATGGGGCCATAATGTACGGTAGAGAGCATTATATATGGCACAGTTTTATATGGAGCATCTATGGGGCAATAATCAACGGTATGGAGCATTATATGTGGCACAGCTTTATACAGAGCATCTGTGGGGCAATAATGAACGGTATGGAGCATCTATTTTTATTTTTGAAATTCACCGGTAGCTGCTGCATTTCCTACCCTGGGCTTATACTCGAGTCAATACGTTTTCCCAGTTTTTTGTGGCAAAATTAGGGGGTCGGCTTATACTCGGGTCAGCTTATACTCGAGTATATACGGTAGGTTGTAACAATAATTAACTGTAACAGAAACAGTGGTGTAGGAGGCTGTAAACTGGGTGAGGAACAGCCAAACTCTGCTATAAAGGTGAGGTTGTGTTAGACAGTGTCATGCAACAGATGATACACCATGGAAAGACTGAGCACAGCAACAAGATGCAAGGTAGTTATAGTGCATTATCGAGGTCTTTCCCAGGCAACGATGTCAAAGCAGGCTGGGGTTTCAAGGTTTACTGCTCAAGAAGGATCAAGAAATGGGCAGCGGGAGGACTTTAGATGCAGTGATCGGCCAAGGAAACAGTGCAGCAGATGAAAGACAAATCATGGTTGAATCCCTTTGGAAATGTTCAGCTGTGCCATCAGCTTAGAACTGGCAGTGGGACCAGCAACATCAACGTATGTGAGTCACCCGCCAGGGCTGTAGGGTACTCGGTACCGGGTCTGGTACTTAAAGGAACGTGTCACGGTGGCGGCAGGGTCCGGCTGGCTTGGAAGCGAGTTCACAGTCCAGCTTTATCAGGTGGAGTTAAAATCCTTCCTTCTAGCACTGTGTTGTTATAGTCCCTTACTGCCTATGGCTTTGTAGCAAGGTCCTCTCAGTTATCTCTGTCCTTTGTTGAACTGGGACACAAACCCGTATGACAGGTGACTCGAGCCTTTTTACAGGGTCTCTATCGCAACTCGGGCTCTGTGTCACTGTGTCTCCTGGGTGTTAGGGCGGACAGGTGATGTATAATCCAGCTCTCCTGCCGGTTTCTGCTATGTGTCTTAGAGTCCCACAAAAGCCTCGGTCTTCTCCCTCAATCAGGGAGGTAGCCTAGTCGCCGCTATTCTCCCCTGTCACACTCCTGTGCTTCGCTCTCCATCACGTTAGCTAAAGGCTGTTCTTCCTTCTGTATCTCGCTATCTAGGAGCTACAGCATCTCTGGCTGCACGGCCCCTCACCCGTCCTTCTGCCTCAGACTGCTCCAGTCTGTTGTCTGGCACCAACTGTCAAACTCTTCCCAACTGCCTAGCAACTAACTCCTCCTCCCGACTAAAGATAGATGAGCCCCCCTGATTTTGGGTGTAGAGCTCCCCCTTCTGGCCTGAAGTCAGAATGGTGTTGTACTGTATGTGCTAATTACTTGTTAAAAGGAACCCACCATCGCTTCCAAGCGTGACATCACTCTCCCCATGAGGAAAGCAATGCCAGTGTGACAACCAAGACCCTGGGGCGTCACATATGTTCAAAGAAATCTGGCCAGAAGTGGTCTTCATGGAAGTATTGCTGCCAAAAACCATAACTTTCACATGGAAACAAGGCCAACTGACTCAGTTAAGTATGAAAACATAAGCTCTGGACTGATGGGTAATAATGTGAACTATTGAATTGATAAAAATAAACTATTAACACTTCTATTTCTAAAAACTTCTTTTTTAAAGCTTCTTACATTGCAGCCTCAAACTTTTTTAAAGAACTGTATATAGAAGTTGCCCAGGTTATACCAGCACGGTTCCTAGAATCATTTTTGGCTGGCTGTACATCCATAAATCACTTGGTGTCTGTATTTATTGTGCAGCTTCTCTTCTCTGCTGGAGATTAGAATATTAAAATACATGAGGATATTTTCATTAAATTGTAGAGCGACTGGTATTTTGGAAGAGACATGGACACTCGCGGCTCCTTGTCTGGGGCGATCTGTAGAAAAAGAGGAACAAACATTAAAAAGGCGTCAAGTCAATGGAAAAAAACTAATTTTCTTGACGTTTTTCTGGACTAAATCCATTGAACGATGAATACCGCACTTCATTACACTGCTCAGATTGATACAATATAATATTGTGAGGTTTATCAGCATATCAGAGCAAATATGGACATTCTTGAGGAAACTTTGAAATTTTGTATTTGCTCATCTGTCAATTTTTTTTAGAAAGGCTACAAATCATAATCAACTGTACAAGCTCATCTTACTACTAATGGTAATCACAGTCATCTGTCCTACTGATCCCCTGTAGGAAGCATATTACTGCTCCACTATATGCAGGCTACCTCAGCTGGCCTCTGTCTACATTACTATAATAGCAGTGTTACAGCAGTTATATTCTTGTACATGCGGCAGTATTGTAGTAGTTATATTCTTGTACATAGGGGACAGTATTATAGTAGTTATAGTCTTGTACATAGGGACAGTATTGTTGTAGTTATATTCTTGTACATAGGGGCAGTATTATAGTAGTTATATTCTTGTACATAGGAGCAGTATTAAAGTAGTTATATTCTTGTACATAGGGGGCAGTATTATAGTAGTTATATTCTTGTACATTGGGGCAGTATTATAGTAGTTATATTCTTGTACATAGGAGCAGTATTAAAGTAGTTATATTCTTGTACATTGGGGCAGTATTATAGTAGTTATATTCTTGTACATAGAGGACAGTATTATAGTAGCTATATTCTCGTACATAGGGGCAGTATTATAGTAGTTATATTCTTGTACGTAGGGACAGTATTATAGGTCTTATATTCTTATACATAGGGCAGTATTATATTAGTTATATTTCTGTACAAAGGGGCAGTATTATTGTAGATATATTTCTGTGAAAAGGGGCAGTATTATAGTAGTTATATTCTTGTACATAGGAGTAGTATTATAGTAGTTATATTCTTGTACATAGGGGCAGTATTATAGTAATCATGTTCCCGTACATAGGGGCAGTATTATAGTAGTTATATTCTTGTACATGTGACAGTATTGTAGCAGTTATATTCTTGTACATAGGCGGCCGTTTTATAGTAGTTATATTCTTGTACATAAGAGCAGTATTAAAGTAGTTATATTCTTGTACATAGGGGCAGTATTATAGTAATTATGTTCCCGTACATAGGGGCAGTATTATAGTAGTTATATTATTGCACATGCGACAGTATTGTAGTAGTTATATTCTTGAATATAGGGACAGTATTATAGTAGTTGTACTTTTGTACATAGGTGGCAGTTCTATAGTAATTATATTCTTGTACATAAGAGCAGTATTATAGTAGTTATATTCTTTTACATAGGAGCAGTATTATAGTAGTTATACTCTTGTACATGGGAGCAGTATTATAGTAGTTATATTCTTGCACATAGGGGCAGTATTATAGTAGTTATATTTTTGTACATGGGAGTAGTATTATAGTAGTTATACTCTTGTACATTGGGGATAGTATTATAGTAGTTATATTCTTGTACATAGGGGCAGTATTATAGTAGTTATATTCTTGTACATAGGGGCAGTATTATAGTAGTTATATTCTTGCACATAGGGGCAGTATTATAGTAGTTATATTCTTGTACATGGGAGCAGTATTATAGTAGTTATATTCTTGTACTTAGGAGCAGTATTATAGTAGTTATATTCTTGTACATAGGGGCAGTATTATAGTAGTTATATTCTTGTACATAGGGAGCAGTATTATAGTAGTTATATTCTTGTAATTAGGAGCAGTATTATAGTAGTTATATTCTTGTACATAGAGGCAGTATTATAGTAGTTATATTCTGGTACATAGGGGCAGTATTATAGTAGTTATATTCTTGTACATAGGGGCAGTATTATAGTAGTTATATTCCTGTACAGAGAGGCTGTATAAAAGTTATTTTTATGTTGGTCTGTAAATGTATGATCTGCATACAGTTGAGGACATATTATAAAGCTGATGGATCTTGCCGAGTGCATCAAACTAGTGGGATGAAACTTATTGCATGAAACTGTCATCACATGGACAGTTTCCTCTTTTCTCTCGACATGATTTTTCGGCGTATCCATCATGTAAGTCATGTGAACGTAACAGAACAAACCACTTTCATTAATGTTACACTTTATTATTTTAATTAACTTCTTGCTCCGTCTCCGGGAGTAATTATTTTTTAATCAGATCAGTGCATCAGCAGACAAGGCCTTACCTACCTCAAACAGATAGGTGCTGTAAAACTGACTTAATTAGCTTGTCAGGACTGTGTTAATATATGGCTTTATTGGGAGGAGGGGGTGATCTCAGCTGCTTCAAGGTTAATTAAAATATATGGTGCGTTGGAAACAAGTCAAACATTTGTTCCTTTCCAGCACTTTTATTTGTCATCCAGTCCAGGTGGAGAACACATGGAATTACTGCGAAATTAATCAATTAAGGTTGAGTGGGTACTGCCGCTCCGTGTAGTATTAGATATCGGTAAAGTGGGCCGTGGGGTGCATTTATTGTAAAGTTTTATGTCTGCTTAAAAACTTTATTCTTGCGTCTTGAAGTTTCTAAAAGGACATGATAAGACAGACAAGTCAGGAGGTCATGGATTTCACCATACTTCATAGCTTAGAAAATCTAGACTCATAAGCTAAAATTTCCTCCTGCTGATTGCCATCTTGTGGGGTGAATATAAATTATTTAGTTCGGATCTAGTGATAGCAGAGGCTAGGGTTTTGGTTCGGGGGTTGAAACTTCTGAGTGGGCCCCTAAGCAGGTAACCTTGATTACCATTGGGTGTTGCACCCTAATAGCGGAGGAGAACCTCAGCAGATGACCGCGCTGTTACTGAAGATAATCTCTATATAAAGACCAACATGATATTACCGCCATATGGTCAGTGGTAGATACCAGCCCTACAGAACATATAAGAGATCACTGCACAGTTACAGATAATGACTTACCGCTGACGTTCTTTCTGATGGAATCGTTCATTTTTCCCATGTTTTCCATCTGGCCCAGACCGACATGACAACTTCTTCCAGCCACGACTCGGCTGCAGAGATTACAACGAAGACATTTTTCACTTCTCATATTCCAGCCCCATCACCATCTATTCCCAACCTGCACAAACTCCTCATCCTACTGATACCCCAATACTGAGTCGCTGCTGCCATTTGTGACCCTATTACTGCCCCTGATACCCCAATACTGAGCCGCTGCTGCCATATGTGTCCCTATTACTGCCCCTGATACCCCAATACTGAACCTCTGCTGCCATATGTGTCCCTATTACTGCACCTGCTGTGTGGTTCACTGTGCCCTCTAAATCCTAAAGAAACCCTCTAGAATATAGTAATGCCGGGTGCAAGTGCCCTAGAAAACAGTGCCCATTGTTGTGAATTCTGTGGCTGAATTCACTCCTGTGGTCACAAGTGGTACTGCAGCTTCTGAGCTTCCTCCCTCAGGTGTTCTGGTGAGCTCGTTAACTGCTTCATTACTTAACTCCGCCTGATGCTGCTATCCTTGCTCCTTGTCAATGTTTCAGTGTTGGATCTGAGCTTCTCCTGATTGTTCCTGTGACCTGCTGCTCTGTATAGCTAAGTGCTTTTTGCTTTTTTGTTGCTTTTTTTCTGTCCAGCTTGTCTTTTGTTTTGCTGGAAGCTCTGAGACGCAAAGGGTGTACCACCGTGCCGTTAGTTCGGCACGGTGGGTTTTTTTTGCCCCCTTTGCGTGGTTTTGCTTTAGGGTTTTTTGTAGACTGCAAAGTTCGCTTTACTGTCCTCGCTCTGTCCTAGAATATCGGGCCCCACTTTGCTGAATCTATTTCATCCCTACGTTTTGTCTTTTCATCTTACTCACAGTCATTATATGTGGGGGGCTGCCTTTTCCTTTGGGGAATTTCTCTGGGGCAAGTCAGGCCTATTTTTCTATCTTCAGGCTAGCTAGTTTCTTAGGCTGTGCCGAGTTGCCTAGGTAGTTGTTAGGCGCAATCCACAGCCGCTTTTAGTTGTGTTTAGGATAGGATCAGGTGTGCAGTCTACAGTTTCCACGTCTCAGAGCTCGTTCTTGTATTTTTGGGTATTTGTCAGATCACTGTGTGCGCTCTGATCGCTAAGCACACTGTGTTTCTGGATTGCCTTCATAACACCTGTCATTAGCAAACATAACAGTACAAGGAGCCTAACTAATGATTCTCAATAGAGGGAAAGAAAAAGTTCTGACATCATTTTTTTTTTTTTTCTGCTCTGTGTTCACTTTTTTTTTTCCCCTAGACATTTGGGTGATTCTGGACACAGGTGTGGACATGGATATTCAGGGTCTGTGCTCTTCAATGGATAATCTCGTTATAAATGTACAAAAAATTCAAGATACTATTGATCAGAAATCTATGTTAGAACCAAGAATTCCTATTCCTGATTTGTTTTTTGGAGATGGAACTAAGTTTCTAAGTTTCAAAAATAATTGTAAGCTATTTCTGGCCTTGAAACCTCATTCTTCTGGTAATCCTATTCAACAGGTTTTGATTATTATTTCTTTTTTGCGCGGCGACCCTCAAGACTGGGCATTTTCTCTTGCGCCAGGAGACCCTGCATTGAGTAGTGTCGATGCGTTTTTCCTGGCGCTCGGATTGCTGTACGATGAGCCTAATTCAGTGGATCAGGCTGAGAAAAATTTGCTGGCTTTGTGCCAGGGTCAGGATGATATAGAAGTATATTGTCAGAAATTTAGGAAATGGTCAGTACTCACTCAGTGGAATGAATCTGCGCTGGCAGCTTTGTTCAGAAAGGGTCTCTCTGAAGCCCTTAAGGATGTCATGGTGGGATTTCCTATGCCTGCTGGTTTGAATGAGTCTTTGTCTTTGGCCATTCAGATCGGTCGACGCTTGCGCGAGCGTAAATCTGTGCACCATTTGGCGGTACTGCCTGAGGTTAAACCTGAGCCTATGCAGTGCGATAGGACTATGACTAGAGTTGAACGGCAGGAATACAGACGTCTGAATGGTCTGTGTTTCTACTGTGGTGATTCCACTCATGCTATTTCTGATTGTCCTAAGCGCACTAAGCGGTCCGCTAGGTCTGCCGTCATTGGTACTGTACAGTCCAAATTCCTTCTGTCCATTACCTTGATATGCTCTTTGTCGTCGTTTTCTGTCATGGCGTTTGTGGATTCGGGCGCTGCCCTGAATCTGATGGATTTGGATTATGCTAAACGTTGTGGGTTTTTCTTGGAGCCTTTGCGGTGTCCTATTCCATTGAGAGGAATTGATGCTACACCTTTGGCCAAGAATAAACCTCAATACTGGGCCCAGCTGACCATGTGCATGGCTCCTGCACATCAGGAAGTTATTCGCTTTCTGGTGTTGCATAATCTGCATGATGTGGTCGTGTTGGGGTTGCCATGGCTACAAACCCATAATCCAGTATTGGATTGGAATTCCATGTCGGTATCCAGCTGGGGTTGTCAGGGGGTACATGGTGATGTTCCATTTTTGTCGATTTCGTCATCCACCCCTTCTGAGGTCCCAGAGTTCTTGTCTGATTATCAGGATGTATTTGAAGAGCCCAAGTCCGATGCTCTACCTCCGCATAGGGATTGTGATTGTGCTATCAATTTGATTCCTGGTAGTAAATTCCCTAAAGGTCGATTATTTAATTTATCCGTGCCCGAACACGTCGCTATGCGCAGTTATGTGAAGGAATCCCTGGAGAAGGGACATATTCGCCCATCGTCATCACCACTGGGAGCAGGGTTCTTCTTTGTAGCCAAGAAGGATGGTTCGCTGAGACCGTGTATTGATTACCGCCTTCTTAATAAGATCACTGTTAAATTTCAGTATCCCTTGCCATTGTTATCTGACTTGTTTGCTCGGATTAAGGGGGCTAGTTGGTTCACTAAGATAGATCTTCGTGGTGCGTATAATCTGGTGAGAATCAGGCAAGGAGATGAATGGAAAACTGCATTCAATACGCCCGAGGGTCATTTTGAGTATCTAGTGATGCCGTTCGGACTTGCCAATGCTCCATCTGTGTTTCAGTCTTTTATGCATGACATCTTCCGTGAGTATCTGGATAAATTCCTGATTGTTTACTTGGATGACATTTTGATCTTCTCAGATGATTGGGAGTCTCATGTGAAGCAGGTCAGAATGGTTTTTCAGGTCCTGCGTGCTAACTCTTTGTTTGTGAAGGGATCAAAGTGTCTCTTCGGTGTGCAGAAAGTTTCATTTTTGGGGTTCATCTTTACCCCTTCTACTATCGAGATGGATCCAGTTAAGGTCCAAGCCATCCAGGATTGGATTCAGCCGACATCTCTGAAAAGTCTGCAAAAGTTCCTGGGCTTTGCTAATTTTTATCGTCGCTTCATCTGTAATTTTTCTAGCATTGCCAAACCATTGACCGATTTGACCAAGAAGGGTGCTGATTTGGTTAATTGGTCTTCTGCTGCTGTGGAAGCTTTTCAGGAGTTGAAGCGTCGTTTTTGTTCTGCCCCTGTGTTGTGTCAGCCAGATGTTTCTCTTCCGTTCCAGGTCGAGGTTGATGCTTCTGAGATTGGAGCAGGGGCGGTTTTGTCACAGAGAGGTTCTGATTGCTCAGTGATGAAACCATGTGCTTTCTTTTCCAGGAAGTTTTCGCCCGCTGAGCGTAATTATGATGTGGGCAATCGAGAGTTGCTGGCCATGAAGTGGGCATTCGAGGAGTGGCGTCATTGGCTTGAAGGAGCTAAGCATCGCGTGGTGGTATTGACTGATCATAAGAACTTGACTTATCTCGAGTCTGCCAAGCGCTTGAATCCTAGACAGGCCCGTTGGTCGTTATTTTTTGCCCGCTTCGACTTTGTGATTTCGTACCTTCCGGGCTCTAAAAATGTGAAGGCGGATGCTCTGTCTAGGAGTTTTGTGCCCGACTCTCCGGGTTTATCTGAGCGAGCGGGTATCCTCAAGGAAGGAGTCATTGTGTCTGCCATCTCCCCTGATTTGCGGCGGGTGCTGCAAAAATTTCAGGCGAATAAACCTGATCGTTGTCCAGCAGAGAAACTGTTCGTCCCTGATAGGTGGACTAATAAACTTATCTCTGAACTTCATTGTTCGGTGTTGGCTGGTCATCCTGGAATCTTTGGTACCAGAGAGTTAGTGGCTAGATCCATCTGGTGGCCATCTCTGTCACGGGATGTACGTACTTTTGTGCAGTCCTGTGGGATTTGTGCTAGGGCTAAGCCCTGCTGTTCTCGTGCCAGTGGGTTGCTTTTGCCCTTGCCGGTCCCAAAGAGGCCTTGGACACATATTTCGATGGATTTCATTTCTGACCTTCCCGTTTCTCAAAAGATGTCAGTCATTTGGGTGGTCTGTGATCGCTTTTCTAAAATGGTCCATCTGGTGCCCTTGGCTAAATTGCCTTCCTCCTCTGATTTGGTACCTTTGTTCTTTCAGCATGTGGTTCGGTTGCATGGCATTCCTGAGAATATTGTTTCTGACAGAGGTTCCCAGTTTGTTTCAAGGTTTTGGCGAGCCTTTTGTGGTAGAATGGGCATTGACCTATCCTTTTCCTCGGCTTTCCATCCTCAGACTAATGGCCAAACCGAACGAACCAATCAGACCTTGGAAACATATCTGAGATGTTTTGTTTCTGCAGACCAGGATGATTGGGTGTCCTTTTTGCCGTTGGCTGAGTTCGCCCTTAATAATCGGGCCAGCTCGGCTACCTTGGTTTCTCCATTTTTTTGCAATTCTGGGTTCCATCCTCGTTTCTCTTCAGGACAGGTTGAGTCTTCGGACTGTCCTGGTGTGGATTCTGTGGTGGATAGGTTGCAGCAGATCTGGACTCAGGTAGTGGACAATTTGATCTTGTCCCAGGAGAAAGCTCAACTTTTCGCTAATCACAGACGCCGTGTGGGTCCCCGACTTCGTGTTGGGGATCTGGTTTGGTTATCTTCTCGTCATATTCCTATGAAGGTTTCCTCTCCTAAATTTAAACCTCGTTTTATTGGTCCGTATAGGATTTCTGAGGTTCTCAATCCTGTGTCTTTTCGTTTGACCCTCCCAGACTCCTTTTCCATACATAATGTATTCCATAGGTCGTTGTTGCGGAGATACGTGACACCTATGGTTCCATCTGTTGAGCCTCCTGCCCCGGTTTTGGTGGAGGGGGAATTGGAGTATATTGTGGAGAAGATTTTGGATTCTCGTATTTCTAGACGGAAACTCCAGTATCTGGTTAAATGGAAGGGTTATGCTCAGGAAGATAATTCCTGGGTTTTTGCCTCTGATGTTCATGCTTCCGATCTTGTTCGTGCCTTTCATGCGGCTCATCCTGGTCGGCCTGGGGGCTCTGGTGAGGGTTCGGTGACCCCTCCTCAAGGGGGGGTACTGTTGTGAATTCTGTGGCTGAATTCACTCCTGTGGTCACAAGTGGTACTGCAGCTTCTGAGCTTCCTCCCTCAGGTGTTCTGGTGAGCTCGTTAACTGCTTCATTACTTAACTCCGCCTGATGCTGCTATCCTTGCTCCTTGTCAATGTTTCAGTGTTGGATCTGAGCTTCTCCTGATTGTTCCTGTGACCTGCTGCTCTGTATAGCTAAGTGCCTTTTGCTTTTTTGTTGTTTTTTTTCTGTCCAGCTTGTCTTTTGTTTTGCTGGAAGCTCTGAGACGCAAAGGGTGTACCGTCGTGCCGTTAGTTCGGCACGGTGGGTTTTTTTTGCCCCCTTTGCGTGGTTTTGCTTTAGGGTTTTTTGTAGACTGCAAAGTTCACTTTACTGTCCTCGCTCTGTCCTAGAATATCGGGCCCCACTTTGCTGAATCTATTTCATCCCTACGTTTTGTCTTTTCATCTTGCTCACAGTCATTATATGTGGGGGGCTGCCTTTTCCTTTGGGGAATTTCTCTGGGGCAAGTCAGGCCTATTTTTCTATCTTCAGGCTAGCTAGTTTCTTAGGCTGTGCCGAGTTGCCTAGGTAGTTGTTAGGCGCAATCCACAGCCGCTTTTAGTTGTGTTTAGGATAGGATCAGGTGTGCAGTCTACAGAGTTTCCACGTCTCAGAGCTCGTTCTTGTATTTTTGGGTATTTGTCAGATCACTGTGTGCGCTCTGATCGCTAAGCACACTGTGTTTCTGGATTGCCTTCATAACACCTGTCATTAGCAAACATAACAGCCCATATCTTGTCCCCTAAAAAATAATATTGCCCTGTGTGCCCCTTTGACAGTCACATTAACCTGAGTTTCCCTATAACAATAAGTGCCCACTTTACATTTAATAATGTCCTGAGTCTCCCCCCGTACAGCTCCCCTATACAAAGTATGATGCTCTCTTATACACAGCATAATGACTCCTCACTGTATATATACTGACCCCTTAGTTTCCCCATAAAACTGTGTGATGGCTCCATCACTGTATGATGGCCTCGTCACTGTAATCTCCACACTGTATGATGGCTTCCTAGATAGCCTCCATATAGCATAATGTATTCCCCATAGGCTTCCATATAGTATAATGCACCAGATAGTCCTCAGTATAGTATAATGTACTCCCCAGAGGTAGATTCTATATAGTATAATGCACTCCACATAGGCAAACTATATATAGTATAATGCACCCCCTATAGGCAGACTCTGTATAGCATAATGCACCCCCATAGGCTGACTTTATATAGTATAATGCACCTCCATAGGCAGACTCTATATAGTATAATGCACCATCCCATAGGCAGACTCTATATAGTATAATGCAGCCCTCATAAGCAGACTCTAATATAATGCAGCCCCTCATAGGCAGACTCTAAAATAATAAACAGAAAAAAATGCGGCAGCACTCACCAGTCCAAGAGTGGTATAAATCCTTTTTTCAAGCGTGTAAAACATCATCTTCACGGCTCGGGGGAGTGTAGATGAAACAAGGGTGTGCAGGGGTCGACTCCTGCACACCCTTGTTTCATCCACACTCCCCCGAGCCGTGAAGATGATGTTTTACACGCTTGAATAAAGGATTTATACCACTCTTGGACTGGTGAGTGCTAGGGTTGAGCGAAACGGGTCGGCCAGATTCAGAATTCGCTGACTTTTGGCAAAGTTGGGTTTCATGAAACCCGACCCGACCCCTGTGTGGGGTCGGCCATGAGGTCGGCGATCTTCTGATCTGGAATCGGAATTCCGATACCGAGTTCCGATATGTTTAAGATATCGGGAATCGGTATCGGAATTCATATTTAAGTGTAAAATACAGAATAAAAAAAAAAAATATTGATATACTCACCCTCGGACGCTCCCTGGTTCTAACCCGCAGCCTTCCTTGATAAGAATCAGCGCCTGAAGGACTTTAGATGACGTCGCGGCTTGTGATTGGTCGCGTGACGCCCATGTGACCGCTCACGCGACCAATCACAAGCCGCAACGTCATCGAAGGTCCTTCAGGCGCTCATTCTTAGGAAGGAAGGCTGCCGGTGAGAACCAGGGCGCGTCCGAGGGTAAGTATATCAATATTTTTTATTTTGATTCTTTATTTTACACTTAAATATGGATCCCAGGGCCTGAAGGAGAGTTTCCTCTCCTTCAGACCCTGGGAACCATTAGAAACCCAATGCACTGCATTGGGTTTCGTGTTTCGGCCGACCCCGACTTTTCTATAGGATCGGCCGATTTCACTCGACCCGACTTTTGAAAAAGCCGGGTTTCGTGAAACCCGACCCGATCCTATAAAAAAAAAAGTCGCTCAAGCCTAGTGAGTGCTGCCGCATTTTTTTCTGCTTATTTTGGTTGAGCACACTTTTTTCATGCGAGCACCCCTGATCCGCCGTCAGGCTCTCCTATGCATCTAATAGAGACTACGGTCGGCTCTAGGTCTTTTAAGCTGTGCTGCTCTACATTTTTTCTTTTTACTGACTTTAGACTCTAATATAATGCAGTCAGGGGTGGATTAAGGGTAGCCAGGGCCCCGGGCTGTTCAGACACTGTGGGCCCCCCCCGGTCATGTGACGGGGGTCATGTGACGGGGGTCATGTGACGGGGGTCATGTGACGGGGGTCATGTGACGGGGGTCATGTGACGGGGGTCATGTGACGGGGATCATGATATACCCGAACCAGATTATTCCAGAAAAAAGTCCGGGCCCTACTCTACTGTAACCTATTAAATATTTGTTAAAATCTGCAATACAATTTAGGTGTATTTTGACCAATAATATCATATACAAGGAACAAATACCACCGCACCATGACCAGACCACAAATTACAACCACAGTGATCGAATAATATCACATACAAGGAACAAATACCACCGCACCATGACCAGACCACAAATTACCACCACAGTGATCGAATAATATCACATACAAGGAACAAATACCACCGCACCATGTCAAGACCACATATTACCACCACTTGGTGACCAAATAGCACATACAAGGGACAAATACCACAACACCATTTCCAGACCACATATTACCACCACATAGTGACTGAATACTACAATACTGATCAGTAATAAAAAAAACAAAAAACACAATATTATCACCATAAGTGCCAGTATTCACAGGAGATCTGTACTTAATATGCAGTGTCTGTGTAGCGGTAATACAGAGATCACTGGTGGTATTATACACAGAAGCTCTGTATATAATGTATAGGTAATACAGTGATCACTGGTGACATTGTACACAGGACCTCTGTATATAGTATACAGTGTATAGTGTCAGTGTATAGGTAACACTGACTCACCAGTGACGTCTCTAGGTGAAGTCCTTCATCTTTTATCCAGCACAGACCGCCATCATTTCTTCCAGCCAGGACTCGTTTCTGCAGGAAATAACACAGTTATCTCGAGCTCCGCTTGCAGAACATTACTTAATTTTTCACAACTTCTACATTACACCACATGAAGAAAAAAAGGCTATATAGTGTCACTCTGCACAGTAACAGGACCGCCCCCCCATTTAAAACAGTATACTCAAAAAATAAAATAAATACATCACTGCAGTAATAATATCCCTTAATTAGCCACTATGGTAATAATATTCCCCACCCTGGCCCCATGTATCTCATTCCTCGCTCCAGCCATATGTTCTCCCATCCTGCACTCATGAGTATCCATTCTACACCATATGATCTCCCCATCCTGCCCCATCTGTCTCCATCGTATCAATCCTGCCCAATGATCCAATCCTGCCCCATGTCTTTCATTCTGCCCCGTGTCTACATTCTGCCCATGCCTCCAGTCCTGCCCCCAGTGTGTCCAGCAATCTGCCCCAGTGTGTCCAGCATATTACCCCCAGTGTGTCCAGCAATCTGCCCCAGTATGTCCAGCATATTGCCCCAGTGTCCAGAAATCTGCCCCCAGACAGTGTCTCCAGCAATCTGCCCCAGTGTCTGACTCCAGCATATTGCCCCCAGTGTGTCCAGGAATCTGCCCCAGTGTGTCCAGCATTGCCCCTAGACAGTGTGTCCAGCAATCTGCCCCAGTGTGTCCAGCATATTGCCCCAGTGTGTCCAGCATTGCCCCCAGTGTGTCCAGCAATCTGCCCCAGTGTGTCCAGCATATTACCACCAGTGTGTCCAGCAATCTGCCCCAGTGTCTCCAGCATTGCTCCAGTGTCTCCAGCATTGCCCCAGTGTCTCCAGCAATCTGCCCCAGTGTGTCCTGCAGCATTGCCCCAGTGTGTCCAGCAATCTGCCCCAGTGTCTCCAGCATTGCCCCAGTGTCTCCAGCAATCATCTGCCCCAGTGTGTCCTCCAGCATTGCCCCCAGTGTGTCCAGCAATCTGCCCCAGTGTCTCCAGCATTGCCCCAGTGTCTCCAGCAATCTGCCCCAGTGTCTGACTCCAGCATATTGCCCCCAGTGTGTCCAGCAATCTGCCCCAGTGTGTCCAGCATATTACCCCCAGTGTGTCCAGCAATCTGCCCCAGTATGTCCAGCATATTGCCCCAGTGTCCAGAAATCTTCCCCCAGACAGTGTCTCCAGCAATCTGCCCCAGTGTCTGACTCCAGCATATTGCCCCCAGTGTGTCCAGCAATCTGCCCCAGTGTGTCCAGCATTGCCCCTAGACAGTGTGTCCAGCAATCTGCCCCAGTGTGTCCAGCATATTGCCCCAGTGTGTCCAGCATTGCCCCCAGTGTGTCCAGCAATCTGCCCCAGTGTGTCCAGCATATTACCACCAGTGTGTCCAGCAATCTGCCCCAGTGTCTCCAGCATTGCTCCAGTGTCTCCAGCATTGCCCCAGTGTCTCCAGCAATCTGCCCCAGTGTGTCCTCCAGCATTGCCCCAGTGTGTCCAGCAATCTGCCCCAGTGTCTCCAGCATTGCCCCAGTGTCTCCAGCAATCATCTGCCCCAGTGTGTCCTCCAGCATTGCCCCCAGTGTGTCCAGCAATCTGCCCCAGTGTCTCCAGCATTGCCCCAGTGTCTCCAGCAATCTGCCCCAGTGTCTGACTCCAGCATATTGCCCCCAGTGTGTCCAGCAATCTGCCCCAGTGTGTCCAGCATTGCCCCTAGACAGTGTGTCCAGCAATCTGCCCCAGTGTGTCCAGCATATTACCACCAGTGTGTCCAGCAATCTGCCCCAGTGTCTCCAGCATTGCTCCAGTGTCTCCAGCATTGCCCCAGTGTCTCCAGCAATCTGCCCCAGTGTGTCCTCCAGCATTGCCCCAGTGTGTCCAGCAATCTGCCCCAGTGTCTCCAGCATTGCCCCAGTGTCTCCAGCAATCATCTGCCCCAGTGTGTCCTCCAGCATTGCCCCCAGTGTGTCCAGCAATCTGCCCCAGTGTCTCCAGCATTGCCCCAGTGTCTCCAGCATTGCCCCAGTGTGTCCTCCAGCAATCTGCCCCAGTGTGTTCTCCAGCGAGACAGAGAGCGACTGACAGAGAGCGACTGACAGACTGACTGACAGACTGACAGAGAGCGACTGACAGACTGACAGAGAGCGACTGACAGAGAGGGACTGACAGACTGACAGAGAGGGACTGACAGACTGACAGAGAGGGACTGACAGACTGACAGAGAGCGACTGACAGACTGACAGAGAGGGACTGACAGACTGACAGAGAGGGACTGACAGACTGACAGAGAGCGACTGACAGAGAGGGAGGGAGACTGAAAGAGACCTCAGGGACTTGTCAGGAGGGGAACAGTGTCCTGCCTCCTCCTTACTGCACAGTGCAGTCACCTCCAGCCCCCGCAGCCTGAGCTCCTCTTCGTCCTATCTCCTGTCCTGCTCCTGTATGCAGGGCTCAGGAAGTGAAGAAGCAGCGTCCCGACTTTCTCCTGCTCCTCTCAGCTGGAAGAAGCCGGTGCCCTGTGCTGTGAGATCTCCCCTGCAGACACAGCCTGCAATGTGGGCGTGTCTGCAGTTTGACCCCTGCAGCAGAGGTACAGTTCCGGGCCGGTATTCAGCGTCCCGGTCTATAGAACAGACAGCTGTAATGCAGGGAGATCATGTCTCTCAGCACTACAGTGGAGCTTACCTTTACCTATATTGAAACCAGGGATTCAAGCTTGAGGAGGCTAATTTGCATATTCCAGGTGCCTTCTGGGAAAGCGAAGAGTCTCCCTAAGCTAGAAGATCGTTGGGTACAGCCGGGACCAGATGCTTGGAAAGAATCACCAAACCAGGGATTCAAGCTTGAGGAGGCTAATTTGCATATTCCAGGTGCCTTCTGGGAAAGCGAAGAGTCTCCCTAAGCTAGAAGGTCGTTGGGTACAGCCGGGACCAGCTGCTTGGAAAGAATCACCAAACCAGGGATTCAAGCTTGAGGAGGCTAATTTGCATATTCCAGGTGCCTTCTGGGAAAGCGAAGAGTCTCCCTAAGCTAGAAGATCGTTGGGTACAGCCGGGACCAGCTGCTTGGAAAGAATCACCAAACCAGGGATTCAAGCTTGAGGAGGCTAATTTGCATATTCCAGGTGCCTTCTGGGAAAGCGAAGAGTCTCCCTAAGCTAGAAGATCGTTGGGTACAGCCGGGACCAGCTGCTTGGAAAGAATCACCAAACCAGGGATTCAAGCTTGAGGAGGCTAATTTGCATATTCCAGGTGCCTTCTGGGAAAGCGAAGAGTCTCCCTAAGCTAGAAGATCGTTGGGTACAGCCGGGACCAGCTGCTTGGAAAGAATCACCAAACCAGGGATTCAAGCTTGAGGAGGCTAATTTGCATATTCCAGGTGCCTTCTGGGAAAGCGAAGAGTCTCCCTAAGCTAGAAGATCGTTGGGTACAGCCGGGACCAGCTGCTTGGAAAGAATCACCAAACCAGGGATTCAAGCTTGAGGAGGCTAATTTGCATATTCCAGGTGCCTTCTGGGAAAGCGAAGAGTCTCCCTAAGCTAGAAGATCGTTGGGTACAGCTGGGACCAGCTGCTTGGAAAGAATCACCAAACCAGGGATTCAAGCTTGAGGAGGCTAATTTGCATATTCCAGGTGCCTTCTGGGAAAGCGAAGAGTCTCCCTAAGCTAGAAGATCGTTGGGTACAGCCGGGACCAGCTGCTTGGAAAGAATCACCAAACCAGGGATTCAAGCTTGAGGAGGCTAATTTGCATATTCCAGGTGCCTTCTGGGAAAGCGAAGAGTCTCCCTAAGCTAGAAGATCGTTGGGTACAGCCGGGACCAGCTGCTTGGAAAGAATCACCAAACCAGGGATTCAAGCTTGAGGAGGCTAATTTGCATATTCCAGGTGCCTTCTGGGAAAGCGAAGAGTCTCCCTAAGCTAGAAGATCGTTGGGTACAGCCGGGACCAGCTGCTTGGAAAGAATCACCAAACCAGGGATTCAAGCTTGAGGAGGCTAATTTGCATATTCCAGGTGCCTTCTGGGAAAGCGAAGAGTCTCCCTAAGCTAGAAGATCGTTGGGTACAGCCGGGACCAGCTGCTTGGAAAGAATCACCAAACCAGGGATTCAAGCTTGAGGAGGCTAATTTGCATATTCCAGGTGCCTTCTGGGAAAGCGAAGAGTCTCCCTAAGCTAGAAGATCGTTGGGTACAGCCGGGACCAGCTGCTTGGAAAGAATCACCAAACCAGGGATTCAAGCTTGAGGAGGCTAATTTGCATATTCCAGGTGCCTTCTGGGAAAGCGAAGAGTCTCCCTAAGCTAGAAGATCGTTGGGTACAGCCGGGACCAGCTGCTTGGAAAGAATCACCAAACCAGGGATTCAAGCTTGAGGAGGCTAATTTGCATATTCCAGGTGCCTTCTGGGAAAGCGAAGAGTCTCCCTAAGCTAGAAGATCGTTGGGTACAGCCGGGACCAGCTGCTTGGAAAGAATCACCAAACCAGGGATTCAAGCTTGAGGAGGCTAATTTGCATATTCCAGGTGCCTTCTGGGAAAGCGAAGAGTCTCCCTAAGCTAGAAGATCGTTGGGTACAGCCGGGACCAGCTGCTTGGAAAGAATCACTGTTATGGCTGGCAATCAGGCAACACAGCGTGCAGTAATCAGCGCACATACAGAGATCTGGCAATAACCAAAAACAATAGGACGAGCTCTGAGACGTGGAATCTCTGTAGACTGCAGTACCTGATCTATCCTCACACAACTATAAGCAGCAGTGGATTGCGCCTAACAACTACCTATGCAACTCGGCACTGCCTGAGGAGCTGACTAGCCTGAAGATAGAAATACAAGCCTGACTTACCTCAGAGAAATACCCCAAAGGAATAGGCAGCCCCCCACATATAATGACTGTTAGCAAGATGAAAAGACAAACGTAGGAATGAAATAGATTCAGCAAAGTGAGGCCCGATATTCTAGACAGAGCGAGGATAGCAAAGAGAACTATGCAGTCTACAAAAAACCCTAAAACGAAAACCACGCAAAGGGGCAAAAAGACCCACCGTGCCGAACTAACAGCACGGCGGTGCACCCCTCTGCTTCTCAGAGCTTCCAGCAAAAGTTAATAGCAAGCTGGACAGAAAAAACAGAAAACAAACTAGAAGCACTTATCTAGCAGAGCAGCAGGCCCAAGGAAAGATGCAGTAGCTCAGATCCAACACTGGAACATTGACAAGGATCAAGGAAGACAGACTCAGGTGGAGCTAAATAGCAAGGCAGCCAACGAGCTCACCAAAACACCTGAGGGAGGAAGCCCAGAGACTGCAATACCACTTGTGACCACAGAAGTGAACTCAGCCACAGAATTCACAACAGTACCCCCCCCTTGAGGAGGGGTCACCGAACCCTCACCAGAACCCCCAGGCCGACCAGGATGAGCCACATGAAAGGCACGAACAAGATCTGGGGCATGGACATCAGAGGCAAAAACCCAGGAATTATCTTCCTGAGCATAACCCTTCCATTTGACCAGATACTGGAGTTTCCGTCTAGAGACACGAGAATCCAAAATCTTCTCCACAATATACTCCAATTCCCCCTCCACCAAAACAGGGGCAGGAGGCTCCACAGATGGAACCATAGGTGCCACGTATCTTCTCAACAACGACCTATGGAATACATTATGTATGGAAAAGGAGTCTGGGAGGGTCAGACGAAAAGACACCGGATTGAGAATCTCAGAAATCCTATACGGACCAATAAAACGAGGTTTAAATTTAGGAGAGGAAACCTTCATAGGAATATGACGAGAAGACAACCAAACCAAATCCCCAACACGAAGTCGGGGTCCCACATGGCGTCTGCGATTAGCGAAAAGCTGAGCCTTCTCCTGGGACAAGGTCAAATTGTCCACTACCTGAGTCCAGATCTGCTGCAACCTGTCCACCACAGAATCCACACCAGGACAGTCCGAAGACTCAACCTGTCGTGAAGAGAAACGAGGATGGAACCCAGAATTGCAGAAAAATGGAGAGACCAAGGTAGCCGAGCTGGCCCGATTATTAAGGGCGAACTCAGCCAACGGCAAAAATGACACCCAATCATCCTGGTCAGCGGAAACAAAACATCTCAGATATGTTTCCAAGGTCTGATTGGTTCGTTCGGTCTGGCCATTAGTCTGAGGATGGAAGGCCGAGGAGAAAGATAGGTCAATGCCCATCCTACCACAAAAGGCTCGCCAGAACCTCGAGACAAACTGGGAACCTCTGTCAGAAACAATATTCTCAGGAATGCCATGTAAACGAACCACATGCTGGAAGAACAAAGGCACCAAATCAGAGGAGGAAGGCAATTTAACCAAGGGCACCAGATGGACCATTTTAGAAAAGCGATCACAGACCACCCAAATGACCGACATTTTTTGAGAAACGGGAAGGTCAGAAATGAAATCCATCGAAATATGTGTCCAAGGCCTCTTCGGGACCGGCAAGGGCAAAAGCAACCCACTGGCACGTGAACAGCAGGGCTTAGCCCTAGCACAAATTCCACAGGACTGCACAAAAGCACGCACATCCTGTGACAGAGATGGCCACCAGAAGGATCTAGCAACCAACTCCCTGGTACCAAAGATTCCTGGATGACCGGCCAGCACCGAACAATGAAGTTCAGAGATAACTTTACTAGTCCACCTATCAGGGACGAACAGTTTCTCGGCCGGACAACGATCAGGTTTATTAGCCTGAAATTTCTGCAACACTCTCCGCAAATCAGGGGAGATGGCAGACACAATGACTCCTTCCTTGAGGATACTCGCCGGCTCAGATAACCCCGGAGAGTCGGGCACAAAACTCCTAGACAGAGCATCCGCCTTCACATTTTTAGAGCCCGGAAGGTATGAAATCACAAAATCACAACGAGCAAAAAATAACGACCAACGGGCCTGTCTAGGATTCAAGCGCTTGGCAGACTCGAGATAAGTCAAGTTCTTATGATCAGTCAATACCACCACGCGATGCTTAGCACCCTCAAGCCAATGACGCCACTCCTCGAATGCCCACTTCATGGCCAGCAACTCTCGGTTGCCCACATCATAATTACGCTCAGCAGCAGAAAATTTCCTGGAAAAGAAAGCACATGGTTTGAACACTGAGCAACCAGAACCTCTCTGTGACAAAACCGCCCCTGCACCAATCTCAGAAGCATCAACCTCGACCTGGAACGGAAGAGAAACATCAGGTTGACACAACACAGGGGCACAGCAAAAACGATGCTTCAACTCCTGAAAAGCTTCCACGGCAGCAGAAGACCAATTAACCAAATCAGCACCCTTCTTGGTCAAATCGGTCAATGGTCTGGCAATGCTAGAAAAATTACAGATGAAGCGACGATAAAAATTAGCAAAGCCCAGGAATTTCTGCAGACTTTTTAGAGATGTCGGCTGAGTCCAATCCTGGATGGCCTGAACCTTAACCGGATCCATCTCGATAGTAGAAGGGGAAAAGATGAACCCCAAAAATGAAACTTTCTGCACACCGAAGAGACACTTTGATCCCTTCACGAACAAGGAATTAGCACGCAGTACCTGGAAAACCATTCTGACTTGCTTCACATGAGACTCCCAATCATCTGAGAAGATCAAAATGTCATCCAAGTAAACAATCAAGAATTTATCCAGATACTCACGGAAAATGTCATGCATAAAAGACTGAAAAACAGATGGAGCATTGGCAAGTCCGAACGGCATCACCAGATACTCAAAATGACCCTCGGGCGTATTAAATGCCGTTTTCCATTCATCTCCCTGCCTGATTCTCACCAGATTATACGCACCACGAAGATCAATCTTAGTAAACCAACTAGCCCCCTTAATCCGAGCAAACAAGTCAGAAATCAATGGCAAGGGATACTGAAACTTAACAGTGATCTTATTAAGAAGGCGGTAATCAATACACGGTCTTAGCGAACCATCCTTCTTGGCTACAAAAAAGAACCCTGCTCCCAATGGTGACGACGATGGGCGAATATGTCCCTTCTCCAGGGACTCCTTCACATAACTGCGCATAGCGGTGTGTTCAGGTACGGACAAATTAAATAAACGACCCTTAGGGAATTTACTACCAGGAATCAAATCGATAGCACAATCACAATTCCTATGCGGAAGTAGAGCATCAGACTTGGACTCTTCAAATACATCCTGAAAGTCCGACAAGAACTCTGGGATGTCAGAAGGAATGGATGACGAAATCGACAAAAATGGAACATCACCATGTACTCCCTGACAACCCCAGCTGGTTACCGACATAGAGTTCCAATCCAATACTGGATTATGGGTTTGTAGCCATGGCAACCCCAACACGACCACATCATGCAAATTATGCAGTACCAGAAAGCGAATAACTTCCTGATGTGCAGGAGCCATGCACATGGTCAGCTGGGCCCAGTACTGAGGCTTATTCTTGGCCAAAGGTGTAGCATCAATTCCTCTCAACGGAATAGGACACCGCAAAGGCTCCAAGAAAAACCCACAACGTTTAGCATAATCCAAATCCATCAGATTCAGGGCAGCGCCTGAATCCACAAACGCCATGACAGAATACGATGACAAAGAGCACATTAAGGTAATGGACAAAAGGAATTTGGACTGTACAGTACCAATAACGGCAGAGCTATCGAACCGCCTAGTGCGTTTAGGACAATTAGAAATAGCATGAGTAGAATCACCACAATAGAAACACAGTCTGTTCAGACGTCTGTGTTCTTGCCGTTCTACTTTAGTCATAGTCCTGTCGCACTGCATAGGCTCAGGTTTACTCTCAGACAATACCGCCAGATGGTGCACAGATTTACGCTCGCGCAAGCGACGACCGATCTGAATGGCCAAGGACATAGACTCATTCAAACCAGCAGGCATAGGAAATCCCACCATTACATCCTTAAGAGCTTCAGAGAGACCCTTTCTGAACAAAGCCGCTAGTGCAGATTCATTCCACAGAGTGAGTACTGACCATTTCCTAAATTTCTGACAATATACTTCTACATCATCCTGACCCTGGCATAAAGCCAGCAGATTTTTCTCAGCCTGATCCACTGAATTAGGCTCATCGTAAAGCAATCCAAGCGCCAGGAAAAATGCATCAACATTACTCAATGCAGAATCTCCTGGTGCAAGAGAAAACGCCCAGTCCTGTGGGTCGCCGCGCAAAAAAGAAATAATAATCAAAACCTGTTGAATAGGATTACCAGAAGAATGAGGTTTCAAGGCCAAAAATAGCTTACAATTATTTCTGAAGCTCAGGAACTTAGTTCTGTCACCAAAAAACAAATCAGGAATCGGAATTCTTGGTTCTAGCATCGATTTCTGATCAATAGTATCTTGAATCTTTTGTACATTTACAACGAGATTATCCATTGAGGAGCACAGAGCCTGAATATCCATGTCCACAGCTGTGTCCTGAAGCACTCTAATGTCTAGGGGAAAAAAAAGACTGAAGACAGAGCTAAGAAAAAAAAATGATGTCAGGATTTCTTTTTTCCCTCTATTGGGAATCATTGGTGAGGCTCCTTGTACTGTTATGGCTGGCAATCAGGCAACACAGCGTGCAGTAATCAGCGCACATACAGAGATCTGGCAATAACCAAAAACAATAGGACGAGCTCTGAGACGTGGAATCTCTGTAGACTGCAGTACCTGATCTATCCTCACACAACTATAAGCAGCAGTGGATTGCGCCTAACAACTACCTATGCAACTCGGCACTGCCTGAGGAGCTGACTAGCCTGAAGATAGAAATACAAGCCTGACTTACCTCAGAGAAATACCCCAAAGGAATAGGCAGCCCCCCACATATAATGACTGTTAGCAAGATGAAAAGACAAACGTAGGAATGAAATAGATTCAGCAAAGTGAGGCCCGATATTCTAGACAGAGCGAGGATAGCAAAGAGAACTATGCAGTCTACAAAAAACCCTAAAACGAAAACCACGCAAAGGGGCAAAAAGACCCACCGTGCCGAACTAACAGCACGGCGGTGCACCCCTCTGCTTCTCAGAGCTTCCAGCAAAAGTTAATAGCAAGCTGGACAGAAAAAACAGAAAACAAACTAGAAGCACTTATCTAGCAGAGCAGCAGGCCCAAGGAAAGATGCAGTAGCTCAGATCCAACACTGGAACATTGACAAGGAGCAAGGAAGACAGACTCAGGTGGAGCTAAATAGCAAGGCAGCCAACGAGCTCACCAAAACACCTGAGGGAGGAAGCCCAGAGACTGCAATACCACTTGTGACCACAGAAGTGAACTCAGCCACAGAATTCACAACAAATCACCAAACCAGGGATTCAAGCTTGAGGAGGCTAATTTGCATATTCCAGGTGCCTTCTGGGAAAGCGAAGAGTCTCCCTAAACTAGAAGATCGTTGGGTACAGCCGGGACCAGCTGCTTGGAAAGAATCACCAAACCAGGGATTCAAGCTTGAGGAGGCTAATTTGCATATTCCAGGTGCCTTCTGGGAAAGCGAAGAGTCTCCCTAAGCTAGAAGATCGTTGGGTACAGCCGGGACCAGCTGCTTGGAAAGAATCACCAAACCAGGGATTCAAGCTTGAGGAGGCTAATTTGCATATTCCAGGTGCCTTCTGGGAAAGCGAAGAGTTTCCCTAAGCTAGAAGATCGTTGGGTACAGCCGGGACCAGCTGCTTGAATTTTTGCCTGTAGGACATTATTGCAAGAGAGCTTGGCTGAGTAGATTACACAAGAAGGAAAACACACAGCAAGTCAGCAGGATCTAGGAGCAACATGGCAGATGTGACAACCTACATGGTGAGCTGCAGCATGTGCTACATGTTCACAGATCGACCAGAAGAAGAATTAAATTTCACCTGTCAGAAGTGTAGACTAGTGGCCCTTTTAGAAGAAAAGGTGCGGGGTCTGGAAGAAAGAATAGCAACTTTGAAACTCATCAAAGAGAATGAAGACTTTCTAGACAGAACAGAAGCATCTCTACTGGTCACAGAAGGTGAAAAAAGTGTTAGAGAACCTCCAAAAGCAGATGAGTGGAAGCATGTGACCAAAAGAAGCAAGAAGACCATGGAGAAATCACCAACCACACAACTGAAGAACCGATATCAAATCTTTGTAGAGGATGAAGATGGCACACCTAAGGATGAAGCAATACCAGCAAGCAAAAAAGAAAAGGGCACACAGCAACAAGTGACAGCAAAAAGTACAGCCAAGAAGCAACGAAGAGTGGTGGTGGTGGGAGACTCACTACTGAGAGGCACAGAAGCAGCCATCTGCAGACCGGACATAACTGCAAGAGAAGTATGCTGCCTTCCAGGTGCGATGATCAAGGATGTGACCGATAGGATACCAAAGCTCTTCAACTCCAAGGACGTCAACCCATTTCTTCTGATACATGTTGGCACCAATGACACGGCAAGGAAGGACCTACCGACAATCTGCAAAGACTTTGAAGAGTTGGGGAAGAAAGTAAAGGAACTGGATGCACAGGTAGTTTTTTCTTCTATCCTTCCAGTAGACGGGCATGGCACCAGGAGATGGAACAGGATCCTTGATGCAAACAACTGGCTAAGACGATGGTGCAGACAACAAGGATTCGGATTCCTGGACCACGGTGTGAATTACTTGTACGATGGACTCCTCGCCAGAGACGGACTACACCTCAACAAACCTGGGAAACACACATTCGCCAGAAGACTCGCTACACTCATCAGGAGGGCGTTAAACTAGAAGAAGAGGGGACGGGAAGAAAAACATTAGACTTGAACAAAGAAGATCCAGGAAAACATACTCAGAAGGGAGGTAAGAACATTTCTAAAACAATCCACAGCGAGGACATTGGAACAAAACAAAATCCTCTAAACTGCATGCTTGCAAATGCCAGAAGCCTGACAAACAAGATGGAAGAACTAGAAGCAGAAATATCTACAGGTAACTTTGACATAGTGGGAATAACCGAGACATGGTTAGATGAAAGCTATGACTGGGCAGTTAACTTACAGGGTTACAGTCTGTTTAGAAAGGATCGTAAAAATCGGAGAGGAGGAGGGGTTTGTCTCTATGTAAAGTCTTGTCTAAAGTCCACTTTAAGGGAGGATATTAGCGAAGGAAATGAGGATGTCGAGTCCATATGGGTCGAAATTCATGGAGGGAAAAATGGTAACACAATTCTCATTGGGGTCTGTTACAAACCCCCAAATATAACAGAAACCATGGAAAGTCTACTTCTAAAGCAGATAGATGAAGCTGCAACCCATAATGAGGTCCTGGTTATGGGGGACTTTAACTACCCGGATATTAACTGGGAAACAGAAACCTGTGAAACCCATAAAGGCAACAGGTTTCTGCTAATAACCAAGAAAAATTATCTTTCACAATTGGTGCAGAATCCAACCAGAGGAGCAGCACTTTTAGACCTAATACTATCTAATAGACCTGACAGAATAACAAATCTGCAGGTGGTCGGGCATCTAGGAAATAGCGACCACAATATTGTACAGTTTCACCTGTCTTTCACTAGGGGGACTTGTCAGGGAGTCACAAAAACACTGAACTTTAGGAAGGCAAAGTTTGACCAGCTTAGAGATGCCCTTAATCTGGTAGACTGGGACAATATCCTCAGAACTAATAATACAGATGATAAATGGGAAATGTTTAAGAACATCCTAAATAGGCAGTGTAAGCGGTTTATACCTTGTGGGAATAAAAGGACTAAAAATAGGAAAAACCCAATGTGGCTAAACAAAGAAGTAAGACAGGCAATTAACAGTAAAAAGAAAGCATTTGCACTACTAAAGCAGGATGGCACCATTGAAGCTCTAAAAAACTATAGGGAGAAAAATACTTTATCTAAAAAACTAATTAAAGCTGCCAAAAAGGAAACAGAGAAGCACATTGCTAAGGAGAGTAAAACTAATCCCAAACTGTTCTTCAACTATATCAATAGTAAAAGAATAAAAACTGAAAATGTAGGCCCCTTAAAAAATAGTGAGGAAAGAATGGTTGTAGATGACGAGGAAAAAGCTAACATATTAAACACCTTCTTCTCCACGGTATTCACGGTGGAAAATGAAATGCTAGGTGAAATCCCAAGAAACAATGAAAACCCTATATTAAGGGTCACCAATCTAACCCAAGAAGAGGTGCGAAACCGGCTAAATAAGATTAAAATAGATAAATCTCCGGGTCCGGATGGCATACACCCACGAGTACTAAGAGAACTAAGTAATGTAATAGATAAACCATTATTTCTTATTTTTAGGGACTCTATAGCGACGGGGTCTGTTCCGCAGGATTGGCGCATAGCAAATGTGGTGCCAATATTCAAAAAGGGCTCTAAAAGTGAACCTGGAAATTATAGGCCAGTAAGTCTAACCTCTATTGTTGGTAAAATATTTGAAGGGTTTCTGAGGGATGTTATTCTGGATTATCTCAATGAGAATAACTGTTTAACTCCATATCAGCATGGGTTTATGAGAAATCGCTCCTGTCAAACCAATCTAATCAGTTTTTATGAAGAGGTAAGCTATAGGCTGGACCACGGTGAGTCATTGGACGTGGTATATCTCGATTTTTCCAAAGCGTTTGATACCGTGCCGCACAAGAGGTTGGTACACAAAATGAGAATGCTTGGTCTGGGGGAAATTGTGTGTAAATGGGTTAGTAACTGGCTTAGTGATAGAAAGCAGAGGGTGGTTATAAATGGTATAGTCTCTAACTGGGTCGCTGTGACCAGTGGGGTACCGCAGGGGTCAGTATTGGGACCTGTTCTCTTCAACATATTCATTAATGATCTGGTAGAAGGTTTACACAGTAAAATATCGATATTTGCAGATGATACAAAACTATGTAAAGCAGTTAATACAAGAGAAGATAGTATTCTGCTACAGATGGATCTGGATAAGTTGGAAACTTGGGCTGAAAGGTGGCAGATGAGGTTTAACAATGATAAATGTAAGGTTATACACATGGGAAGAAGGAATCAATGTCACCATTACACACTGAATGGGAAACCACTGGGTAAATCTGACAGGGAGAAGGACTTGGGGATCCTAGTTAATGATAAACTTACCTGGAGCAGCCAGTGCCAGGCAGCAGCTGCCAAGGCAAACAGGATCATGGGGTGCATTAAAAGAGGTCTGGATACACATGATGAGAGCATTATACTGCCTCTGTACAAATCCCTAGTTAGACCGCACATGGAGTACTGTGTCCAGTTTTGGGCACCGGTGCTCAGGAAGGATATAATGGAACTAGAGAGAGTACAAAGGAGGGCAACAAAATTAATAAAGGGGATGGGAAAACTACAATACCCAGATAGATTAGCGAAATTAGGATTATTTAGTCTAGAAAAAAGACGACTGAGGGGCGATCTAATAACCATGTATAAGTATATAAGGGGACAATACAAATATCTCGCTGAGGATCTGTTTATACCAAGGAAGGTGACGGGCACAAGGGGGCATTCTTTGCGTCTGGAGGAGAGAAGGTTTTTCCACCAACATAGAAGAGGATTCTTTACTGTTAGGGCAGTGAGAATCTGGAATTGCTTGCCTGAGGAGGTGGTGATGGCGAACTCAGTCGAGGGGTTCAAGAGAGGCCTGGATGTCTTCCTGGAGCAGAACAATATTGTATCATACAATTAGGTTCTGTAGAAGGACGTAGATCTGGGGATTTATTATGATGGAATATAGGCTGAACTGGATGGACAAATGTCTTTTTTCGGCCTTACTAACTATGTTACTATGTTACTATGTTACTATGTTATATCGGCGTGTTGTGCTATGCTACTGGCCGGCGGCCATTCACAGACGATTATCAGAGGGTCAATATGGGCGGTAGCCCAGGGCCCCCCCACACCACTGGGCCCTGGGCTACCGCCCATATTGACCCTCTGATAATCCGCCCCTGAATGCAGTCCCCTATAGGCAGACTCTTTAAGACACAAAAAATCACAGTGAGGTCAAAAATACTCTGTTGTAAAAAACTCACAGTAATAAGCAAGTGCTTGTCAAAAGATGGAAAAAAACCAGGGTATTTAGTTGATATGTTTTTTTTGCAAAAAAAATGTATACTAAGCTGTTCCACCAATCGTCAAGGTATACCCTTATAGAGCAGTCCTATCTAATGTAAATAATCCCTATCTGATGTATTTAAAACCTGATCATCTGTATAGTACCTGTATAATCAGGGTTCAGAGAAGGAATATCCATGTGGCCATGCAGGATGGAACAGCTTAAATGCAAATGACCCACAGAAGAGTGATGGACTCCCCAGTCTTGTAGAACAAGAGAACAATTATAGAACCAGAAACACATAATGCTGCTGTTAGATTACATAGCAGAAACCTACTGACAGATCCCCTTACATTTTTTATGTTGAGCTGGACACACAATGTAATAGTGGCTGCAGAGTGAACTAAAACTTTTTTTTGTGTTATCTCACCTCCCCGTTACGGAGATATTAGCATTGCAATCACAGTATTTGGGTCACAGTATTTGGGACCTAATTAGTTAATTTTGTTAATTCTAAGTGGGTATTATCAGATAGCTTTCACTGGGGACGTGTACTTCTCCCTGTAAGAGTTGACCAATCATAAGCAGGCAGCAACACAGCAGAAAAAAATCACGCCCCATCATAGTTTAGGTTTCTCATTGTGTGAGATATAAGGATACAGCTCTGATCTCCTGGTCTAACCTCCTGTAGGATTAGAAACTGGTGAGAGAGCACAGATGACATATCTTTCAAATAAGGACCTTGTGGGGGAAGTGGAACACAACTGAGTGTAGTTGTACTTCCCATGCCCCACGTCACCTGAGTCCCTTATGTTTGTCATGTTCACAGTATTTTATAATTCCCCTGCAGTGAGAGGGGAGAGTAGAGCTGGGTGTCATTACATCTCACATCACAACGATTACAAGTTGCCCGTAGCACAACTGATATCAGTGTGACAAAAAGTGTGGGGAAGGAACAGTACGGCTGAGCTGACAGTGCTATGAGAGGAGGAAAGCTGAGAGAAGGGTTTGTAATATGACACAACTAAACTCAGCTGTGCTATACACAAGGACCTTATCTGAAATATGTAAGTCATCTGTGCTCTCCCATCACTTTCCAATCCTACAGGAGGATAGACCAGGAGATCAGAGATGTAGCCTTATATCTTACACAATGAGAATCCTAAATTATGATGAGGCATTTTCTTTTTCTGCTATGTTGCTGCCTGCTTATGATTGGAAAAACTGGGCAATTCATACAGGGAGAAGTAATCATAACATTCTATGATTCTATGAAGTACACCCCCCCCAGTGAAAGCTATCTGATAACACCCACTTAGGGTGGTTTCACACTTGCGTTTTTGTCTGCCGCATTTTTTTTTCAAAAAAACGCATGCGTTTTTTCCCCCTATATTTAACATTGAAAATGCATGCGTTTTTTGTTGTACGCGTTTGGTCGCGTTTTGAAACGCATGCGTTTTTTTACTGCATGCGTTCATTTTCAGAAATGCAACCTGTAGTATTTTTGAGAGGCGTTTTTTGGACCAAAAAACCGCATGCGTTTTCATGCGTTTTTTTTGGGTCAAAAAATACATTGGAGTCAATGGGGACGCATGCGTTTTTTTGTGCATGCGTTTTTTTGCGTTAAAAACGCATGCGTTTTTATATTAAAAAACCAGAAAACACACTAATATGCCACCCCCCAACATAAAAGTGATAAAGGGATCCTAACCCTACCCCTAACCCTACCCCTAACCCTAAGGGATCCTAATCCTAACCCTAACCCTACCCCTAACCCTAACCCTAAGGGATCCTAACCCTAACCCTACCCCTAACCCTACCCCTAATCCCTTTAGGGTTAGGGGTTGGGTTAGGGGTAGGGTTAGGGGTAGGGTTAGGGTTAGGATCCCTTAGGGTTAGGGGTAGGGTTAGGGGTAGGGTTAGGGTTAGGATCCCTTAGGGTTAGGGTTAGGGGTAGGGTTAGGGTTAGGGGTAGGGTTAGGATCCCTAACCCTACCCCTAACCCTAACCCTAACTATTTCTGTTTATAGTGGGTTTTTTACTTTATTTTGATGATTGGCAGCTGTCACACATTTCTCAGCATGCGTTTAAAAACGCAAACGCATGAAAAAACGCATGTAAACGTGTCAAAACGCCGCGTTTTTTTCACCACATGCAAAGACGCATGCGTCAAAAAAACGCAGAGTTTGCACGCGTTTACATGCGTTTTTTAACCATGCGTTTTTTGCATTTTTTACCGCAAAAACGCACCCAAAATAACGCAAATGTGAAACCAGCCTCAGACTTAAAAAAAAAACTTTAACTCATTAGGTGCTCAATACTTTGATTGCTAATATCTCTGCAATGGAGGGATGAAATAAAAAAACAAATGTTTTGTTGCACTCTGCAGCCACTTTTTCATTGATGCATCAGTTACAAACCAGCCATCGTGATAGATCCAGAGGTAAGTTTGTGAAAGCTACAGTGTAAAACATTTTGGCAGACTTCTGCTTGCCTTTTTGTGATTTATTGAATACTAGCTGAAGAGCCCGGTGTTGCCTGGGCATAGTAAATATCTGTGGTTAGTTATAGCACCTCACTTCTCTTATTTTCCCATCAGGCCTCTCATTTAGCACCTCACTTCTCTCATTTTCCCATCACGCCTCTCATTTTCCCCCTCACATCTTTCATTTTCCCCCTCACATCTCTC
Organism: Ranitomeya imitator; assembly: GCF_032444005.1. Taxonomy (NCBI): domain Eukaryota; kingdom Metazoa; phylum Chordata; class Amphibia; order Anura; family Dendrobatidae; genus Ranitomeya; species Ranitomeya imitator. Next base: position 399,217,311 of record NC_091283.1, read on the forward strand.
ATTTTCTCCCTCACACCTCTCGTTTTCCCCCTCACTCCTCTTTTTTTCACCCTCACTCCTCTCATTCCCCCAACACTTGTCATTTCAACCTCACATCTGTCATTTTCTGATCACTCCAATATTTTCCCTCACTCCTCTCATTTTGCACTCACACCTTTTCATTTTCACCTCACACCTCTCATTTTCACCTCACACCTCTCATTTTCACCTCACACCTCTCATTTTCACCTCACTCCTCTCATGTTTGTCATCTCCCTTATATATAGTATACACCTGTATGTCATCTCCTGTATATAGTATATACCTGTATGTCATCTCCCCTGTAAATAGTATATACCTGCTGTATGTCATCTCCTCCTGTATATTGTATACACCTATGTGTCATCTCCTGTATATAGTATATACCTGTATGTCATCTCCTCCTATATATAGTATATACCTGTATGTCATCTCCTGTATATAGTATATGCCTATATGTCATCTCCCTCCAACACTTTTCCTTTCGCTTTTTCCCCATTATGTAGATAGGGGCAAAATTGTTTGGTGAATTGGAATGCGCGGGCTTAAAATTTCACCTCACAACATAGCCTATGACGCTCTCGGGGTCCAGACGTGTGACTGTGCAAAATTTTGTGGCAGTAGCTGCGACGGTTCTGATGCCAATCCCGGACATACACACATACATACACACATACATACACACACACATTCAGCTTTATATATTAGATGGATATCAAAACTGCCATAAATCCAGTAAATAATAGTTCCATATGCTGCCTAAATAGTTCTATAACTTAGTGCTGTACTACATCAGTGATTCAGCTCACTTACAATGGTCGCTCATAGCTGCAGTGATTCAGCTTTTCCACATCAGTTTTCCAGCTGTGCTTCATCAATGATCCAGCTCTGCTACATTGGCCACCTAGCTCTCCTATATCAGTGAGCTGCATTGGCCACCTCGCTCTGCTACATCAGCGACCCAGCTCAGCTACATCAGCGACTCATCTCTGCTACATCAGTGATCCAGATCTGCTACAATGGTAACTCATGGAAGCTACATCTTTGATCCAGACGTTCAATTATTGAACTCTGCTTCATCAATGATGCAATTTTTCCGCATTGGCCACCTAGCTCTGCTACACCAGTAATCCCGCTCTGCTACATCGACATCGGCCACTCATCTATGCCACATCAGTTATCCCATTCGTCTGATTCTGTGCACTGATGTGAGTTTTCCATGTGTTATAACAATTGGTCATCCGGACCAGGGAAAATTAGGTGGCACATGTCCAGTTGGCGATCTTAAAGCGAACCTGTCATCACTATTTTGATAAGTAAACTACAGGCATTGTCAGGTTGGCTCTGTTACACTGATTAAAATGATACCTGGGTTGAAGAAATCTGTCTTGTGGTTCTTGTGTAATCTATGTTAGAAGTTGTCAGTTAATGAGATGCTCCATGGCGGGACTATGGGCAGGTCTTTTTTTGTGCTCTGGCCACATCGTCATCATTGTGGCTTAATTGGCAGATCATTGAACCTTCAGTGACCTGCCTCCGATTTTAAATAGTGTGCTTGCAAAGTTAATATCGTGGTCTTTAAAAAAAAAGTAAGTCCAGCAAAATGGCAAAATGTAACGAGCAAAAAAGTTGCAAAAATTTTGATCATTCCTAGAATTTCCAGGTATGGTAAATTATAAAGTTTTACAAAAAGTATAAACCAGATCACATGTCTTCAAGGTTTTAGAAACATTCCAAAGTTTACATTAATTCAAAATTCACCATATACAATCTTCGAATTCATAATCCAAAAATTTGAAGGAGGAACTTCCCGGAAACGTAACACAGGTGTGGAGAAGTTCAGTCCATCATGTTGCATCTCCACCTGATGGAGATTTGGATGTACGTGAACATGCACGTTGTATATTTAATATAAAGAATTTTTCTAAAACATTGAAGAAATATGTTCTTGGGTGCAATTTTTAAGAATAATATGACATAGGGATCCAAATTGCGTGGCAAATCATATGTTGCATTTCTTGAAAAGATCTTTAAACATATGATACGAGAAATGATATCCTTAAGTTGAGAAACGCGTTATGAGACGTTGCTTGTAACACTTAACCCCATAATTCTGGAAGACAAAGTGGAACCAGGATGGAACTGAAAACTACTTGTTTGAATAATACCTTAGAGGAGGAAATTGCTTCTGTGGAAGATCTTGGTGCACAAAGCTAACGCATTTCACAGAACAAAAAAAACAAAGATTGCTGGTAATAACAAAGGTTTTGCTTGCTCATGACTAGATAATTACCGTTTCATTCTCCTAATCTAGGTTGCTACTAATGATGATAGTAAATCGAGGTAATTAGAATTTACTGTGTCAATGTCTCGCTAAGACAGCGATGAGATGCTAAGCCCTGATTTATGAACGAGAGGAAAAGGCTTGGCTCTGCTCTTAACATCTCCTCGATACCACAAATGCTTTTACCTTCACTGTAAATGCTGAAAGTGTTTTAACTTCCTGTCGCTGTGATATATTTTGTAGGCGCAGCACTTAGGAAAATACTTCTGAAGACAATAATTAAGTTGCAGGAGGTACACCTGTAAGTAAGTAATGGCCGGAGCTGGAGCCGCCCCTCCCCCCGCAGCGTAAGGGTAGGCCCATCATGACCATGGGATGGAGGGAGGGGTTAATAATCAAGAGGAGGGATCTAGGGGGACTTTTGAGTGTAACTAAGCTCTGGGGGGGGTGGCCTGGTCAGTTCCCCCTCTCTGGGCAACAAGTGTGCACCTACCATGGCCACTGTGGACAGGATCCTGGAGAGCCCGAGGGCCGCGGCAGCAGCGCACCCTCCAGGCTGGCTTGAGCAGCAGGTGGCTGGAATCATCGGGAGTGGCGGGTCGGCGGCGGCAGCAGCAGCGACGACGGCGGCGTCTCCGGTGAGGCGCGCGCGTAGGACCAGGCCTCCGGATCGCTTGTCGCCCGACTCAGCTCCCCGGGCCCCCCGTCGGCGCAGGAGCCCCTCCAGGGACCCTCCAGGCCGGGCGCCTTTAAATAGCGGTGCCAGCAGGTCCCGGCCTGGGAGGAATCCTACTGCCAGGCGGGGTCCGGCGGCGGCTGCAAAGTTTTCACTTCGTGGCAATGTGGGGGCGGAGCCAGCGCGAGCCGGGCAGCGTCTGAGGCCTAATATGTCGAGGGGCCGCGGCGGTGATGCTCCTCTGCATCAGGACGGGGGAGAGGCACGGTTGCGGGTGGCCCTGCAGGTCCGGGTGCGGGGCTGGCCCCGGTCGCCACAGCGGGGTTTGCCCCTCCAGCTGGGCGGATGGACACAGCGGCGGCCTCACCCGGCGTGGACGAGGGTTCGGCCGTTTGGGTGGCAGATCAGCGCCAGTCAGCAGGGACACAGCAGGCAGCGTTTCCTTCACCTCGGGCCTCCTCATCACAGCAAGACTCAGCGCAGACCCCCCTGCGGCAGTTGCCTCCGGATGTGTTAGACCTTCACGGACAGCGGCGTCTGGATCCTGGGACTCCGGCTGGGGGGATCACAGCTCCCTCGCAGCCTGGTGAGTGTGTGTCCATGTCTTTAATACCGTTACAGTGTTTGCCTTCCCCTGTGCGTGTGGGGGCGCAGGGGGGTTCGGCGTCGGGTTTTGGGGTTAGTTGTGCTGACGGGTCTGATGTGGGGGGTGTCGGGGCGGTGTTAGCGAATGTGAGGGATTTGTTGGTGCGTTTGGAGAGGGGAATGAGTGATCAACGGCATTTGGCGGCGTGGATGGGGTTGCAGAAGGTCACGGGTTTAAATGAGGTGGCGTCAGGCCCCTGGGCGCCGCGCCGCCGGTTTCGGTTCAGACGGAGAAAGAGAAGGAGTGTCGGATTCATTTGGATGATAGGGCTCATGGGGAGGTTTATGTTTGTTTTGAGGGCCCTTTGGGGGCGCATCTTAAGAAGGAGGTAAAAGAAAAAATTATGAAGGATGAGTATGTGGAAATTTTTTCGCTACTCCCGTTAGAAAAATTTAACTTGGACAGGGGGAAGAATGAGGATAGCAAGAAGGAGGAGGAGGAGAAACGGAGGTGGCGGTTGATTCCTCAGACCTTCATAAATTGGCTGCAGGCGTTTGCTATTTTGGCGAGTGTAATTGGGGAGAAGGCACCAGAGAATTGTTCGGGCCTGTTTTGCTACATGGACTCTATTGGGGAGGCGCATAGGGTTTATGGCGGGCAGTCCTGGTTGAGATACGACGAGCAATTCTGGCAGCGGAAGGCTATACGTCCAACTCTTCGCTGGGAACAGAAGGATATCGGGCTTTGGCTGCGGGTGATGGCGCAGTTTGGTCATTCCTTTCAAGGAGGGGCCGGTAGTTCCGGTCAGAGTAGTCAATCCAGTTCGGCGGGAGCGGCAGGACAGTCCAGTCAGGCGGGGGGTCATAAAGCGGGCTTGTGTTGGCAGTTCAACGACGGGCAATGTAAGTTCGGGGTTAACTGCAAATTCAAGCACTTGTGTTCACACTGCTGTGGCTCTTCCCATGGGGCCTCAAAATGTTTTAATAAAGCTAAGTCCAAGTCCGGGGCCGGGAATTCTCAAGGGGGTGACGCCAGTGAGGCTGGAAAGGATGGTCCCCTTTCTAAATAGGTACCCTCGGAAGGAAGTGGCGGGTGTGCTACATCAAGGCTTTTGGGATGGTTTTGTTATTCCGGCCCCTACGTTTGTGGTTCCTCGGACGCTTAAAAATTTGAGGTCGGCAGTGTTACATGGGGAGGTGGTGTCAGAGAAGTTGAGGAAGGAGGTCGCGTTGGGAAGGATGGCTGGCCCCTTTTTGTTCCCTCCGTTTGAGGATCTTGTGGTTTCACTTCTAGGTGTGGTTCCCAAGAAGGAAGCGGGAAAATTCCATCTGATACACCACTTGTCTTACCCGTGTGGGTTGTCTGTTAACGACGGTATTGCGCCGGAGCTTTGCTCGGTGGTTTACGCGTCATTTGATGAGGCTGTTGCTTGGGTTTGCAAGTTTGGTCGTGGGGCCCTGTTGGCTAAAACGGATATTGAGGAGGCGTTCCGGCTGTTACCGGTTCATCCTGATAGTGTTAAGCTTTTAGGTTGTTTTTGGGAGGTTTTTTTTTCGTAGATAGGTGTTTACCTATGGGTTGTTCCCTTTCATGCGCTTTGTTTGAGATGATTAGTTCGTTTTTGGAGTGGGTGGTCAAGGATGTTTCCGATTGTGATTCGGTTATACACTATCTCGACGATTTCCTATGTGTGGGCCCGGCTGGGTCAGATCGTTGCTCTCGCCTCTTACGGGCTGTCGAATGGGTGTGTGAACATTTTGGGGTTCCCCTGGCCCCCGGTAAGATGGAAGGGCCGTGTACGTGTGCACTGACTGAGCACTTCTGGACCAGACTGCAGGACCTCAAACATTATAATGTATATATTTATCTGATACTAGATGGTGGCCCGATTCTAACGCATCGGGTATTCTAGAATATGCATGTCCATGTAGTATATTGCCCAGTCACATAGTATATTGCCCAGCCACGTAGTATATTGCCCAGTCACGTAGTATATTGCCCAGCCACGTAGTATATTGCCCAGTCACGTAGTATATTGCCCAGCCACGTAGTATATTGCCCAGTCACGTAGTATATTGCCCAGCCACGTAGTATATTGCCCAGCCACGTAGTATATTGCCCAGTCACGTAGTATATTGCCCAGTCACATAGTATATTGCCCAGCCACATAGTATATTGCCCAGCCACGTAGTATATTGCCCAACTACGTAGTATATTGCCCAGTGACGTAGTATATTGCCCAGTGACGTAGTATATTGCCCAGCCACGTAGTATATTGCCCAGCTACGTAGTATATTGCCCAGTGACGTAGTATATTGCACAGCGACGTAGTATGAAGCACAGAGCCACGTAGTATATTGCCCAGCCACGTAGTATATTGCCCAGTGACGTAGTATATTGCCCAGCCACGTAGTATATTGCCCAGCTACGTAGTATATTGCCCAGCCACGTAGTATATTGCCCAACTACGTAGTATATTGCCCAGTGACGTAGTATAATGCCCAGTGACGTAGTATATTGCCCAGCCATGTTGTATATTGCCCAGCTACGTAGTATATTGCCCAGTGACGTAGTATATTGCACAGCGACGTAGTATGCAGCACAGAGCCACGTAGTATATTGCCCAGCCACGTAGTATATTGCCCAGTGACGTAGTATATTGCACAGCCACGTAGTATATTGCCCAGCCACGTAGTATATTGCCCAGTGACGTAGTATATTGCACAGCCACGTAGTATATTGCTGAGCCACATAGTATATTGCCCAGTGACGTAGTATATTGCCCAGTGATGTAGTATACAGCACAGAGCCATGTAGTATATTGCCCAGTGACGTAGTATACAGCACAGAGCCACTTAGTATATTGCCCAGCCATGTAGTATATTGCCCAGTTACGTAGTATATTGCCCAGCTACATAGTATATTGCCCAGCTACATAGAATATTGCCCAGTCATGTAGTATATTGCCTAGTGACATAGTATATTGCACAGCCACGTATGTCACAGGTTAAAAAATAAAAAATAAACATGCTCACCTTCCGATCCGAGGGCCCTCTGTAGTTCTAACATACTCACCTTCCGATCCTTGTATCGCGCGGCTGCCGCCATCTTCCGTTCCCAGGATGCATTGTGAAATTACCCAGATGACTAAGCGGTCTCGCAAGGCCGCTAAGTCTTCTGGGTAATTTCGCGATGCATCGCCGGGAACGGAAGATGGCGGCCGGCTCGGCGGACAACGGAGGGTGAGTATAGCAGGTTTTTTGTTTTTTTATTATTTTTAACATTACATTTTTTACTATTGATGCCGCATAGGCAGCATCAGTAGTAAAAATTTGGGGACACACAGGGTTAATAGCGGTGGTAACGGAGTGCGTTACCCACGGCATAACGCGGTCCGTTACCGCTGGCATTAACCCTGTGTTAGCGGTGGCTGGAGGGGAGTATGCGGGCACTGGGCACTGACTGTGGGGAGTAAGGAGCGGCCGTTTTCTTCTAGACTGTGCCTGTCGCTGATTGGTCGTGGCTGTTTTGCCGCGACCAATCAGCGACTTGGATTTCCATGACAGACAGAGACTGCGACCAATGAATATCCGTGACAGAAAGACAGAAGGACAGAAAGACAGAAGTGACCCTTAGACAATTATATAGTAGATAATGGAGGACGTCCTGGAGCCGGGCTCTTGGTCACACACTGCGGGCTGACTGTATATTGGTGTCTGCAGTCGCCATCTGAGGATCACTGTGAGTTATTGCTGCACCTTGAGCTTACATACAGATCGGGTGATGCTGGAGCCGGTGACCCCACTGACAGAGCGACCTGATCTGTATGTAAGTGTAAGATGGTGCAATACATCTCACAGTGCCTGTGATAGAGCCTCTGCAAAAACAAAACATGACCGGCAGATTGATGCAGACACGTCCACACACACAGCCTGCAGTGTCTACAATACTAAGATGGCCGCACCGGCATTTGTACTCATCTAAAGTACAGTATGGTGCCAGCATCTATGTACTGAAGCAGCAGAAATCTGAGCCCCTGGCAATACTCCCCTGCCTGCAAGGGCTCCCTTCACCTCCAGGCCTCAGTGCAGTTGCATCGGCTGCGCATGCGGTAGGCCACCCCTGTAAGTTGGTATGGTAATGGCTAATGCATAAGTAATGATTAGTGTATAATTATAGAGTAAGACATAGTTTAGAACATAAGGTTTCAAATAGCAGAGACAGACATAGATAAAGTTGGGATCATCCCATAGTGGGAGGGGCAAGTCCAAGTAAAAGGGAACTGCTTCCTGATAGCAGATCAGATAGGAAAGTACAGTAACTAAGGTTAAGTTCAAGTTGCAGTGGGCAAGCAGTTCGAGGCAGTAGGAAGTCTTAATGAGACCCCTGGCGGACATTCCTGCAGCGTCCTGAGCCGAAGGCTCAATACAGGTACTGCGAAAGTGCCTTATCCTCTGGCAAACAGAGGACGATGGACACAGAACTGTGTGAACGGAAGGTAATGGACTGCGGAACCGGACGGGAAAACCCTGGCCCAGAGCCAGTAAAAGCAGAGTCAAGGAGGAATGGACAGTGATGTTGGAAATGTACTGTATTAAGGAAACCAGGAATAAGAAGTTTTGTGCCAGATACTGCATGTTACAATCCGATGCACTTGAACTGTCTAATAAACTTTTGGTTGTTAAAATGAACTGCGTGTCCCCTGAGTTATGTGCAGCGGCTCCTGAAGATGGAGGCCTGGAGACAGCGGAGGCCTGCGGCCTACACCTGAGTGTGACACACCCCGCGCCTGACAGCACGTTGGGACTAGGACATGATGGAGCAGCAGCTCGTCCACGACTATTGCTCTTGGTCACTTTATACATCACCTTTGATATGGTCTGTGGTCATAAATCAGCTGAGAGGAGCTCAGGAAAAGAAAAATGAAAGAGCTACAAACTCTGTGTTAGGCTGCCGTCACACTATCAGTATTTGGTCAGTATTTGGGCTGCATCTCAATGGGGAAGGTGCAGCTGTGCTGGGGGAGAAAATGGCTAGAAGGTTGGAGGAGTATTTAAACTAGGAATTGGGGGGGTGGGTATTCATTTTATAGGAGGGGAAGATAGTGCAGACAGAGACCTGGGCACAAATAAGGAAGTTGGGGGTGGCGGTGGCATGGGGGATGGGGTTAGAACAGTTAATAATTTAAGAAATAATCGAGGTGCAGAGAGGAACATCAAGTGCATGTATACTAATGCCAGAAGCTTCACCAACAAAATGGACGAATTAGAATTAATGTTGTTGGAGCATAATTATGACATGGTGGGGATATCTGAAACATGGCTGGATGAGAGCCATGACTGGGCTGTTAACTTGCAGGGCTATAGCCTTTTCAGAAATGACCGAATGGATAGGCGAGGGGGAGGGGTGTGTCTATATGTAAAATCATCCTTAAAACCCATCCGGCGTGATAATTGTTGTGAATTCTGTGGCAGAGCTCCCTCCTGTGGTCACAAGTGGTACTTCGGCTGATTCTCTCTGTGAGCTTCTGTTGGTGGAGGGAAGTGGTACTGCGGCTTCTGAGTTTCCTCCCTCAGGTGATCTGGTGAGGTCGTTAGGTGCTTCTCTACTTAACTCCACCTAATGCTTTGATCCTGGCTTCCTGTCAATGTTCCAGTGTTGGACTTGCTTTTCCCTGGATCATTCCTGTGGCCTGCTGCTCTGCATAGCTAAGTTCTTCTTTGCTATTTGTTTGCTATTTTTTCTGTCCAGCTTGTCTAATTTGTTGCTGGAAGCTCTGTGACGCAAAGGGTGTACCTCCGTGCCATTAGTTCGGTACGGAGGGTCTTTTTGCCCCCTTTGCGTGGTTTTCTTTAGGGTTTTGTGTAGACCGCAAAGTTACCTTTTCTATCCTCGATCTGTTAAGAAAGTCGGGCCTCACTTTGCTGAATCTATTTCATCTCTACGTTTGTCTTTTCATCTTAACTCACAGTCATTATATGTGGGGGGCTGCCTTTTCCTTTGGGGTATTTCTCTGAGGCAAGGTAGGCTTATTTTCTATCTTCAGGCTAGTTAGTTTCTCAGGCTGTGCCGAGTTGCATAGGTAGAGTTAGGCGCAATCCACGGCTGCCTCTAGTGTTGTTTGGAGAGGATTAGGGATTGCGGTCTGCAGAGTTCCCACGTCTCAGAGCTCGTTCTATGATTTTGGGTTATTGTCAGATCACTGTATGTGCTCTGACCGCTATGTCCATTGTTGTACTGAATTGCCTTTCATAACAGTACAGGAGGCCAAAAGTACTAATGATTCTCAATAGAGGGAAAAAAAGAAGTTCTGAGACCATTTTTTTTTCTTTGCACTGTGTTTTGCCTTTTTTTTCCCCTAGACATTTGGGTGGTTCAGTACACAGGTGTAGCGATGGACATTAGAAGTCTGTCTTCATTTGTGGATCAGCTCTCGGCAAGAGTACAAAAGATTCAAGACACTATTGATCAGAAAGCTATGTTGGAACCAAGAATTCCTATTCCTGATTTGTTTTTTGGAGATAGAACTAAGTTTCTGAGTTTCAAAAATAATTGTAAATTATTTCTGGCCTTGAAACCTCGCTCCTCTGGTGATCCAGTTCAACAGGTTTTGATTGTTATTTCTTTTTTGCGCGGCGACCCTCAGGACTGGGCATTTTCTCTTGCGCCAGGAGATCCTGCATTGAGTAATATCGATGCTTTTTCCTGGCGCTCGGATTGCTGTACGATGAACCTAATTCAGTGGATCAGGCAGAGAAAAATTTGCTGGCTCTTTGTCAGGGTCAGGATGAGATAGAGGTATATTGTCAGAAATTTAGAAAGTGGTCCGTGCTCACTCAATGGAATGAATCTGCGCTGGCAGCTATGTTCAGAAAGGGTCTCTCTGAAGCCCTTAAGGATGTCATGGTGGGATTTCCTATGCCTGCTGGTTTGAATGAGTCTATGTCTTTGGCCATTCAGATCGGTCGACGCTTGCGTGAGCGTAAATCTGTTCACCATTTGGCGGTATTACCTGAGCTTAAACCTGAGCCTATGCAGTGCGATAGGACTTTGACCAGAGTTAAACGGCAAGAACACAGACGTCTGAATGGGCTGTGTTTCTACTGTGGTGATTCCACTCATGCTATCTCTGATTGTCCTAAGCGCACTAAGCGGTTCGCTAGGTCTGCCACCATTGGTACGGTACAGTCAAAATTTCTTCTGTCCGTTACCTTGATCTGCTCTTTGTCATCGTATTCTGTCATGGCATTTGTGGATTCAGGTGCTGCCCTGAATTTGATGGACTTGGAGTATGCTAAGCGTTATGGGTTTCTCTTAGAGCCCTTGCAGTGTCCTATTCCATTGAGAGGAATTGATGCCACGCCTTTGGCCAAGAATAAGCCTCAATACTGGACCCAGCTGACCATGTGCATGGCTCCTGCACATCAGGAGGTTATTCGCTTTCTGGTGTTGCATAATCTGCATGATGTGGTCATGTTGGGGTTGCCATGGCTACAAGCCCATAATCCAGTGTTAGATTGGAAATCCATGTCGGTGTCCAGCTGGGGTTGTCAGGGGGTACATGGTGATGTTCCATTTCTGTCAATTTCGTCATCCACCCCTTCTGAGGTTCCAGAGTTCTTGTCTGATTACCGGGATGTATTTGATGAGCCCAAGTCCGATGCCCTACCTCCGCATAGGGATTGTGATTGTGCTATCAATTTGATTCCTGGTAGTAAATTCCCAAAAGGTCGACTGTTTAATTTATCCGTGCCTGAGCACGCCGCTATGCGCAGTTATGTGAAGGAATCCCTGGAGAAGGGGCATATTCGCCCGTCATTGTCACCATTAGGAGCAGGGTTCTTTTTTGTAGCCAAGAAGGATGGTTCGCTGAGACCTTGTATAGATTACCGCCTTCTAAATAAGATCACGGTTAAATTTCAGTACCCCTTGCCATTGTTATCTGATTTGTTTGCTCGGATTAAGGGGGCTAGTTGGTTCACCAAGATAGATCTTCGTGGTGCGTATAATCTGGTGCTAATCAGGCGAGGAGATGAATGGAAAACTGCATTTAATACGCCCAAGGGTCATTTTGAGTATCTAGTGATGCCATTCGGACTTGCCAATGCTCCATCAGTGTTTCAGTCCTTTATGCATGACATCTTCCGAGAGTACCTGGATAATTTCCTGATTGTGTACTTGGATGACATTTTGATCTTCTCGGATGATTGGGAGTCTCATGTGAAGCAGGTCAGAACAGTTTTTCAGGTCCTGCGTGCTAATTCTTTGTTTGTGAAGGGATCAAAGTGTCTCTTTGGTGTGCAGAAGGTTTCATTTTTGGGGTTCATCTTTTCCCCTTCTATCGAGATGGATCCTGTTAAGGTCCAAGCCATCCATGATTGGACTCAGCCGACATCTCTGAAAAGTCTGCAAAAGTTCCTGGGCTTTGCTAATTTTTATCGTCGCTCCATCTGCAATTTTTCTAGTATTGCCAAACCATTGACCGATTTGACCAAGAAGGGTGCTGATTTGGTCAATTGGTCTTCTGCTGCTGTGGAAGCTTTTCAAGACTTGAAGCGTCGTTTTTCTTCTGCCCCTGTGTTGTGTCAACCAGATGTTTCTCTTCCGTTCCAGGTCGAGGTTGATGCTTCTGAGATTGGAGCAGGGGCTGTTTTGTCGCAGAGAGGTTCTGATTGCTCAGTGATGAAACCATGCGCTTTTTTTTCCAGGAAGTTTTCGCCTGCTGAGCGAAATTATGATGTGGGCAACCGAGAGTTGCTGGCCATGAAGTGGGCATTCGAGGAGTGGCGTCATTGGCTTGAAGGAGCTAAGTATCGCGTGGTGGTATTGACTGATCATAAGAACTTGACTTATCTTGAGTCTGCTAAGCGGTTGAATCCTAGACAGGCTCGTTGGTCGCTGTTTTTTGCCCGTTTTGACTTTGTGATTTCGTACCTTCCGGGCTCTAAAAATGTGAAGGCGGATGCTCTGTCTAGGAGTTTTGTGCCCGACTCTCCGGGTTTGTCTGAGCCGGCGGGTATCCTCAAGGAAGGAGTAATTGTGTCTGCCATCTCCCCTGATTTGCGGCGGGTGCTGCAAAAATTTCAGGCTAATAAACCTGATCGTTGTCCAGCGGAGAGACTGTTTGTCCCTGATAGGTGGACCAATAAAGTTATCTCTGAGGTTCATTGTTCGGTGTTGGCTGGTCATCCTGGAATCTTTGGTACCAGAGAGTTGGTGGCTAGATCCTTTTGGTGGCCGTCTCTGTCGCGGGATGTGCGTGTTTTTGTGCAGTCCTGTGGGATTTGTGCTTGGGCTAAGCCCTGCTGTTCTCGTGCCAGTGGGTTGCTTTTGCCCTTGCCGGTCCCGAAGAGGCCTTGGACACATATCTCTATGGATTTTATTTCTGATCTTCCCGTTTCTCAAAAGATGTCAGTCATTTGGGTGGTCTGTGATCGCTTTTCTAAGATGGTCCATCTGGTACCCTTGTCTAAATTGCCTTCCTCCTCTGATTTGGTGCCATTGTTCTTCCAGCATGTGGTTCGTTTACATGGCATTCCAGAGAATATCGTTTCTGACAGAGGTTCCCAGTTTGTTTCAAGGTTTTGGCGAGCCTTTTGTGGTAGGATGGGCATTGACTTGTCTTTTTCCTCGGCTTTCCATCCTCAGACAAATGGCCAGACCGAACGAACCAATCAGACCTTGGAAACATATCTGAGATGCTTTGTTTCTGCCGATCAGGATGACTGGGTGTCCTTTTTGCCTTTGGCTGAGTTCGCCCTTAATAATCGGGCCAGCTCGGCTACCTTGGTTTCGCCATTTTTCTGCAATTCTGGGTTCCATCCTCGTTTCTCTTCAGGACAGGTTGAGTCTTCGGACTGTCCTGGTGTGGATACTGTGGTGGACAGGTTGCAGCAGATTTGGACTCATGTAGTGGACAATTTGACCTTGTCCCAGGAGAAAGCTCAACGTTTCGCTAATTGCAGACGCCGTGTGGGTCCCTGACTTCGTGTTGGGGATCTGGTTTGGTTATCTTCTCGTCATATTCCTATGAAGGTTTCCTCTCCTAAGTTTAAACCTCGTTTCATTGGTCCGTATAGGATTTCTGAGATTCTTAATCCTGTGTCTTTTCGTCTGACCCTTCCAGATTCTTTTTCCATACATAACGTATTCCATAAGTCATTGTTGCGGAGATACGTGGCACCTATGGTTCCATCTGTTGATCCTCCTGCCCCGGTTTTGGTGGAGGGGGAATTGGAGTATATTGTGGAGAAGATTTTGGATTCTCGTGTTTCTAGACGGAAACTCCAGTATCTGGTTAAATGGAAGGGTTATGCTCAAGAAGATAATTCCTGGGTTTTTGCCTCTGATGTCCATGCTCCCGATCTTGTTCGTGCCTTTCATGTGGCTCATCCTGGTCGGCCTGGGGGCTCTGGTGAGGGTTCGGTGACCCCTCCTCAAGGGGGGGGGGTACTGTTGTGAATTCTGTGGCAGAGCTCCCTCCTGTGGTCACAAGTGGTACTTCGGCTGATTCTCTCTGTGAGCTTCAGTTGGTGGAGGGAAGTGGTAGTGCGGCTTCTGAGTTTCCTCCCTCAGGTGATCTGGTGAGGTCGTTAGGTGCTTCTCTACTCAACTCCACCTAATGCTTTGATCCCAGCTTCGACTTCACTGAGCCTACTCCACCAGCATCATCATCATCTACAAGGTATGATAACATTGCCAAACGTAGAGATTCAAGGAACACAGTATCTGTGAGAAAGACTGACGTTCCACTTACTACACCTGCCTTCACTAAGACAAATAATGTTGCTCCTAAAGTCATGGACAGTAACCGTATGTGCCCTATCCACAAAAGGCCTCACCCACTTAAAGAATGCCGTGGATTCAGAGCAAGGAATTTGCAGGAGCGTAAAGATACCCTCAAGGAGCTTGGGATATGTTATAAGTGTTGCACCTCCTCAGACCACCTCGCTAAGGACTGTAAGGCCGCCATTAAGTGCACTGAATGCAGCAGTGATAAACACGTCACAGCCATGCATCCCACGCCAGCTCCATACAACTCACAACCTTCTGCAGCATCTAACCCTGCTCAAAAGCATGGCGGGGAGCCACAGGTCCCTGACCCAACTGCAACCGCTGTTTCCTCCTCATGTACTGAGGTATGTGGAGAAGGGACTGATCCTAAATGCTGTGCCAAGGTATGTCTGATTAAGGTCTATCCAGAAGGACAACCCGACAAGGCCTCCAAAATGTATGCCATAATAGATGAGCAAAGTAACCGATCTCTAGCAAGGCCCAAATTCTTTGAGATCTTTAACATAAAGGGACAAATGACTCCATACACCCTCAACACCTGCTCTGGTCGTATTGAGACTTCTGGCAGGAGAGCCTCTGGGTACATAGTCTCTTCAATCAAGGGAAACGTGCATATACCTTTGCCAACCCTAATTGAATGTGACCAGATACCTGATAACAGGGAGGAGATTCCCACTCCGGAAGCCGCACTTTATCATCGCCACTTGAGGCACCTGACTAATGAAATTCCTCCTCTGGACATGAATGCTGATATTCTAATCCTACTCGGAAGGGACATTCTGAAGGTCCACAAGGTACGCCAACAATGCAACGGCCCAGATGATGCTCCATACGCCCAAAGACTCGACCTAGGCTGGGTAATCGTGGGCGATGAATGTCTGGATAGGAGTCACAAGGCATCCGAAGTCAACGCCTGTAAAACGTATGTGCTCCAAAATGGTCGCGCAACTCACTTTAAGCCATGCCTTCATCACTACGAAGTGAAAGAGAGGTTCTCTGATTCCATCCAGGAGCCTGACATCATTCCCACTCCCTACGGTGATGACTTAGGGAGAACAGTGTTTCACACAACAAAAGATGACAACAAAGTTGCCTTATCCATAGAAGACAAGGAGTTTCTTAAAATCATGGACAGTGGATTCTTCAAAAATGAATCTGACCGCTGGGTTGCTCCCTTACCCTTCAAGGCTTCAAGAACCAGGCTTTTTAACAACAGAGAACAGGCCTTATCTAGATTCATCTCACTGCAGAGAACATTAAGGAACAAGCCTGAAATGAAGGAACATTTCATAGCTTTTATGGAAAAGATATTTCGCAATGATCACGCAGAGCCAGCTCCACCATTGCAAGCTGATGAAGAATGCTGGTATCTACCTTCCTTTGGAGTGTATCATCCAAGAAAGCCGAAACAAATCAGGGTGGTGTTCGATTCAAGCGCCAAACATGACGGCGTATCTCTGAATGACGTTCTCCTCACTGGTCCGAACCTGACTAACAACCTGGTTGGAGTGCTCATGAGATTCAGAAAGGAACCGGTCGCCATTACCGCCGACATCGAACAAATGTTCCATTGTTTCATCGTGCAACAAGATCACAGAAATTATCTCCGTTTTCTATGGCACCGAGACAACGACACCAACAAGGAAATGATCGAATACCGCATGAAGGTGCACGTTTTCGGAAACAGTCCTTCTCCTGCAGTTGCTACCTACGGCCTACGTAGGACCGCCTCCGATGGTGCAGCAGAGTTCGGGAAGGATGCCCAACAGTTCGTTGAAAAGGACTTCTACGTGGACGACGGTCTTAAATCCCTGCCCACGGCGGAAGAAGCCACAGATCTGCTCAAACGGACACAAGGTATGCTTTCTAAAGCTCATTTAAGATTGCATAAAATTGCCTCCAATAGTGCTGTTGTCATGAAGGCCTTTCACCCTAATGATCATGCCGCAGAATTTAGGGACTTGAACCTAGGCTCAGACAATCCATCAGTACAGAGAAGTCTAGGCCTGAGGTGGAACTTGCTAAATGACTCCTTCAGCTTTCAGGTTAGTGGTGCAGAAAAACCATTTACTAAGCGTGGGGTTCTGTCAGTGGTGAACAGTCTATATGATCCACTTGGGTTTGTCGCACCCCTGACTATACAAGGCAAGCTCCTGCTGAGACAACTCTCAGAGTACATTAAGGACTGGGATATACCACTCCCTGTAGACAAACAACTAAAGTGGAAGTCATGGAGAGAATCTCTTTGCGCCTTGGATAAGATCCACATACCACGTTGTTACACTCCAGCATCCCTAACTACAAGTCAAAGGAAGGAGATTCATGTATTCGCTGATGCCTCCACTGAAGCTATTGCCGCTGTCGCTTACTTGAAGGTTGTAGACTCTAACAATGAAGCCCATGTTGGATTTCTGTTTAGAAAGGCTAAACTGGCTCCTAAACCCGAGCACACCATACCCAGACTCGAGCTCTGTGGGGCTGTACTAGCCATAGAGATTGCAGACTTCATACAGAGCGAACTAGCTATTCACGTGGATGACACAAAATTCTACACAGACAGTAAGGTAGTTCTGGGCTACATATACAACCAGACGAAACGCTTCTACGTCTATGTCAGTAACCGAGTGGAAAGGATCAGGAAATCCTCCAAACCCCAGCAATGGCAGCACGTCCCATCCCATCTTAACCCTGCGGACCTTGCTACTAGACCAGTGTCTATTGGTGCCTTCGCAAGCTCTTCTTGGTTGACAGGACCGGAGTTCCTTCACGAACAGTGCAAAGAGACTGCCGTTGAAGACAGCTTCAGCCTTGAGGATCCAGATGTCGACCCAGAGATCCGTCCTGATGTCAGCACCTTCATCACCAAACTCAAGGAGGAGGTTGGCTTGGACTGTCGGCGTTTTGATCGCTTCTCAAGATGGACGAGGCTGGTTCGTGCCATTGCAAGGTTAGTACACATTGTACAATGCTATCGCAATAAGGACAGTAACACTGATTGTCACGGTTGGCATATCTGCCATAAGCCTCTCTCTGCAGAAGACATTGCTCTGAGTGAACTCATTGTGATACGCAATGTGCAGCAGAATGTTTTTCACAAGGAACTGGAATCTATGCTGATGGACTCAAATCTTTCAAGACTCACTCACGAGACCTTGACCACTTTCTTAGCAGAAGTCTCTGCTATAGTAAACTCAAGACCACTTGTACCCATATCTACGGATCCAGAATCTCCTACAATTTTCACTCCGGCAACTCTCCTCACCCAGAAACTTGGAACTGTTCCTAACCCGCCTGAAGACTCTGTGTCCGGTAACAAATATCAGAGACGGTGGAAATATGTGCAACATCTGGCTAATTGTTTCTGGAATAGATGGAAGAAAGAGTACCTGACACTTCTCCAAAAACGAAGAAAATGGCAACACGTAAAGCCAAATTTACAAGTAGGAGATATTATCCTCATGAAAGACCAGAAGGAGGAAAGAAGCACATGGCCTATGGGACTTATCTCTAAAACCTTTCCAAGTGACGATGGCAAGGTACGCAAGGTAGAAGTGACAGTTACTAAGCAAGGTGACCCCAAAACTTTCATTAGGCCTATATCAGAGATTATTTTACTCATACCGGTTGAGGATTGATTATCCATCCAATCAGTAGGAACTCTTTCAAGGAACTTCAACCTTTGGATTACAAATGGGTTGGAGACAGTTTGGCCTAGCGCGGCTTCTCCAATCCGAAGATGGGTTATCCGTTGGATTACTTCAAGAACTCGTTCTAGACATTCGTCTATCTTGTTATTCAATATGTTATTGTTGCATTGCATGCGTTGTTTTTATCTTACAGGTTGAGGTATCCCTCCATGCACTTCTGGTGAACACTCCCAATTCGAGACTTATGGTATAGTGAAATCCAAGGATTTCAGATGGGGAGTGTGCTGCTCAGTTTATTATGATAGACTTTCAGCCATACATGGACATTTATGTAGTGCTAATAAGCCTGGTTCTATCATTTGTTATACTTTGCTGCCATCTACTGGCCGTTTGCTATATGCTGTAATATTTGTTATGGAATTTTCCCACAACACCTTTCTGTCTTTAGCTCCTCCTATCTTTTTCCTTCTCTTCCTGTTTTTGTACTCCGTGCCATCTTGGATCCCACATGTGCTGCAGAGCTGGAGAAAGGATTCTCTTGTTACCTCTAACCTGAAGCTTCTATTATCTCTGTCTGGTGATTCTGTAACAGCTCTAACCTACAGTCCTCACTCTCACCAAGGTACTGTAAATAAACCTGTTGAATGTATCACTGCATCATCCTTCCGGATCACCACGCGCGGCTGATAGAGACTGGTGGCACAGGTTGGCGAGTAACGCTACCTGTCATTGTTTATATAGCGATTTGTGATCACATCCCTCAGACACATCTCATCCACGTATATCGGTGGCAGAATACCTCCACTATGCTGTAACATCTGGACGCTGCGTGTTTGACGCTGTGGCTCTACGCAGCGTCAAACACGCAGCGTTTCCTGAATGTGGAAGCATACCCTTAGACTGTGACAGCGAACACTGTGATGGATTCTCAATTAACTCTTTCTGAACAATATTGTATCATACAATTATTAGGTTCTGTAGAAGGACGTAGATCTGGGTATTTATTATGATGGAATATAGGCTGAACTGGATGGACAAATGTCTTTTTTCGGCCTTACTAACTATGTTATGTTATGTTAACTATGTTAACTATGTTAAGCCAACAATAGACAGTGCTACAGGTTGGCTATGGAAGGCAGATGGATGGTGCAATATTTTTTTTAATGAAACCTAAATAGCAAAAATAGTTTTTTGCTCCAAATATGTGCATTTAAGAAAAAAACAGACTGCACCACCTTTATTGGACGCCCCTTAGCAGGGTTGCGGACCGGGTCTAGCCACCGTGACAGCCTCAGAACCGAACCAGAGAGGCCCGGTACCGAGAACTCGTGGCCCTGTGTATGGGGGCGATCCATGTGCAAACAGAGTTTTTTTTTTAGGTGGTCAATAGCGATTCGTTTTCTGGTGGAGAGGTTCCTTCTTTAGTGAGTTCTTGGAGGAATGTTTCATTTTCTAAAAAATAAAATTTTCTTGATACTTTTTTCCTGACTTCTAATTGAGCAGTGCCTAATTTAGAGCATTTTCCATGAGAGATAAGTCAAAGAAGTGACATGATCTTTATTTTATTCCACCAGGTGTTTTTCAAAACCTAATGTGGAAAAAACACTCAGAAGATTGAACAAGGGAACAGCAAGCAGTTTTTTTGCTGAGTTTTCAGAGCAGAAACTGAGTGTAGACACAAAGTTTTTTGAGAATTTTTGAGGTTGTAGAAGGAGGTGGAGAGTTTCCGCTCAGTTTCTGCTCCAAAAACTCCTTGAAAAACTTGATGTGCATGTAACCAAAAGTGGTTTTACATGAGAAGTAAAAAGGAAGCGTTTTTCAAGTGTTCTTTGACTTTGTGTACACATAGTTTTTCTGGGAGTTTTTGGAGCAGAAAGAGAGCAGAAACTGAGTCTAAACTTTCCAAATCCTCCTCCAAATCTTAAAACTCCACGAAAACATTGAGTTTTCAATCACTTTCTGCATCAAAAACTCAGTAAAAAGAGTCTGTGCGCACATAGCCTTTGAGCTATATTCTTCAAGTGTTTTTTGGAACGGATTGTCTGAAAAGACTCCTTGAAAATCTCTGTGTGCATTGATGAAAAAAAACTTGTAATATCTTTGAACATGTACCGTAATTTAAATTGCATGGTCCACATGATAAAAAAAAAATAAGAGCAGAAAAATAAAACCCTCAAATTTAAGGAAATGTTTCCCAAAGGAAGTAGTAGATTGTGTCTGCTCTAAGGCAGGTTATCGGAATACTGGTCAGATCGGATGTTAATCTTCTCATCTATAGGTAGGCAGCTTGTAGATGTGGTCACTTTACCCACATGCTATGACATATTTTTTCACCTAACAGCCTCCTAAATTAATACCAGACAATTTCCACCACAAATACCCAAAGGCAAGCCGAAAAAAAAGATGCCCTGATCCATTTCAGAAGTTAGATCTTGACTTCAAAGTCCTAAAACCCGAATATTAATATTCATTGTACATCACAGCAGTCTGTTCACTTCTGAACATGGCTCCTGCTTCATGTGTCAAGCAAAATATTGGAAAATGACCAATTTTCTCGAAGAAGCCTCTGTACAAAAGAACTCAGCCTGAAGAAAAAAATGGGGAGCCAAAAATCAGATTCGACTTCAAATTTAAAAGCAACAGGAGAGGAGCCGTCCAAAAGTTTGGTCCTGATTAGAAGCCAGGAATCTGGAATGGAAGGAGAAATTCGAGAGTGCCCAGAACCCGCCACGTCCTTGGCTAATTAGCAGGAACTGATGGGATAGTCTCAGCAAGCTTCATGTCACATTGATAACCACAAAGTCAGATCCCCAGATAGCAGACGAGGCTATAAAAAAGGCAAGAAAAGGAGAAGCAGACGTGATTGAAGACACACTAAAGAAGTGCCAAAAAATGATTCCAACTTGAGAAGATTTGAGATCTTTGATGAGCAGGAAATCACAATGCAGTTAAATCTTCGTAGGCATTTCTGAAATGCGTTGGCAGCAAGGACCAAGAAGATGATGAAAACCAGTAAGGAAACACTTAGTCATAAGTAAAAGATTACAATTTAATGATATTCCTCAAGATTCTGGAAAATCAACTGTCTCAAAGAAGACCGTTCATTTCGACGATGCTCTGGAAGACATTATCTTGGTCTGGCTGGATATTCCATCAGGAAGCCAGAAACATCAATTGTGATATTGTTACTTGTTCATCTTAAGGAGCTTTGTCAAGAGAACACAAGACCAATAGGTTCAAAATTTTTGAAGCTCTGGAGCAAAGTTGGTTCTTTCTCAGTAGTCAATTTCAACGGGAGTTGAAGAATCAATGTACGCACAATCTATGTAGACCTAGTTGCATCATTCCCAATTCCCTAATGGTCAAGTGTTATAGATTTATTGTGACACTATATGGCAGTATTATGTGGTCACAGTATATACCGTAGATAGTGCATAAATAGCCGGCATATTGGGGTCCTTATAGCCCGAAAGTTCAAAAATTCTTTGCCACATATGAAGCTACTTATCAATTGCACAAGGTAGATAGCGGGTCTACGTTACCAGTTTTGCATAATGGTCAAGTTCCACCAAAATATAATGGTATTAGTCACTGTAAAAAACTGGACACTGAATTAAAGTATTATTTGGCACGAGATTGCTTTTCTATTTACACACAGTATGAGGCCGGCGTCACACTTGCGAGTTTTACAGACGTAAGAGCGCAGAAACTACGTACGTAAAACTCGCAAAACATACGGCAGAATTATTCTCTATGCCCCTGCTCCTATCTGCCGTATTTTACGGATCCGTATTATACGGCTTTCTACGGCCGTAGAAAATCGCAGCATGCTGCGTTTGTCACCGTACTGCGCAAGAAATACGCCAATGAAAGTCTATGGAAGCCTGAAAAATACGGATCACACACGGACCAGCAGTGTGACTTGCGAGAAATACGCAGGGGTGTTAGCGAGAAAAGCCGGTAATTCATTGCGGTGTACAGTAAAATCACACTGACAGCTTCCAGTAGAATAGGTAGAATAAATGTGTACACATAGAATAGGTATATATATATATATATGTCAGTGAGACACATATATATATATATATATATATATATATTAATATTTTTTCCAGCGCTAGACAGCTTTAAAGCCGGTAATTCAATTACTGGCTTTTGCTCTCTCCTTCCTAAACCCGACATGATTTGAGACATGGTTTACATACAGTAAACCATGTCTTCTCCCCCTTTTTTTTGCATATTCCACACTACTAATGTTAGTAGTGTGTATATGCAAAATTTGGCCGTTCTATCTACTAAATTAAAGGGTTAAATGGCGGAAAAAATTGGCGTGGGCTCCTGCGCAATTTTCTCCGCCAGAGTAGTAAAGCCAGTGACTGAGGGCAGATATTAATAGCCTGGAGAGGGTCCATGGTTATTGCCCCCCCCCCCGACTAAAAACATCTGCCCCCAGCCACTCCAGAAAAGGCACATCTGGAAGATGCGCCTATTCTGGCACTTGGCCACTCTCTTCCCATTCCCGTGTAGCGGTGGGATATGGGGTAATGAAGGGTTAATGCCACCTTGCTATTGTAAGGTGACATTAAGCCAAATTAATAATGGAGAGGCGTCAATTATGACATCTATCCATTATTAATCCAATACTAGGAAAGGGTTAAAAAAACACAAACACATTATTAAAAAATATTTAAATGAAATAAAAACAAAGGTTGTTGTAATATTTTATTGAACGCCCATTCCAATCACTGAAGACCCTCGTTCTGTAACAAAAAAAACAAAAACCCAACAATATCCTTACCTTCCGCAGATCTGTAAAGTCCAACGATGTAAATCCATCTGAAGGGGTTAAAATATTTTGCAGCCACGAGCTGTGCTAATGCATTGATGCTCGTGGCTGCAAAACCCCAGGGAATGAAGGTAAAGTAGGTCAATGACCTACATTTACCTTCATTTGCGGTGAGGCGCCCTCTGCTGGTTGTTCCTAGATCGTGGGAACTTTCCTAGAAAGCTCCCAGGCTCGAGTTCATAAGAGGCGCCCTCTGCTGGTTGTCCTCATATGAACTCGAGCCTGGGAGCTTTCTGTTATGAACTGGTGATTCAGAACCACAATGGACCTAGTGGTTAAGAGCACACAAAGTGACCTGATAGTTACTAATAACATAGGACGAGCTCTGAGACGTGGGAACTCTGCTGACCGCAATCCCTAATCCTATCATACCACACTAGAGGTAGCCGTGGAGCGCTCCTGACCAGACCTAGGCGCCTCGGGCACAGCCTGAGAAACTAGCTAGCCCTGAAGATAGAAAAATAAGCCTACCTTGCCTCAGAGAAATTCCCCAAAGGAAAAGGCAGCCCCCCACATATAATGACTGTGAGTAAAGATGAAAATACAAACACAGAGATGAAATAGATTTTAGCAAAGTGAGGCCCGACTTACTGAATAGACCGAGGATAGGAAAGATAGCTTTGCGGCCAGCACAAAAACCTACAAACAACCACGCAGAGGCCGCAAAAAGACCCTCCGCACCGACTAACGGTACGGAGGTGCTCCCTCTGCGTCTCAGAGCTTCCAGCAAGCAAGAAAAACCAATATAGCAAGCTGGACAGAAAAAATAGCAAACAAAAGTAACACCAGCAAAACTTAGCTTATGCAGGGCAGACAGGCCACAAGAACGATCCAGGAGAGAGCAAGACCAATACTGGAACATTGACTGGAGGCAAGGAACAAAGAACTAGGTGGAGTTAAATAGAGCAGCACCTAACGACTTAACCTCGTCACCTGAGGAAGGAAACTCAGAAGCCGCAGCCCCACTCACATCCACCAGAGGAAGCTCATAGACAGAACCAGCCGAAGTACCACTCATGACCACAGGATGGAGCTTGACCACAGAATTCACAACAGTACCCCCCCCTTGAGGAGGGGTCACCGAACCCTCACCAGAGCCCCCAGGCCGACCGGGATGAGCCAAATGAAAGGCACGAACCAGATCGGCAGCATGAACATCAGAGGCAAAGACCCAGGAATTATCTTCCTGACCATAACCCTTCCACTTAACCAGGTACTGGAGTTTCCGTCTCGAAATACGAGAATCCAAAATCTTCTCCACTATATACTCCAACTCCCCCTCAACTAAAACCGGGGCAGGAGGATCAACGGATGGAACCACGAAGTCGGGGACCCACACAGCGCCTGCGGTTAGCGAAACGTTGAGCCTTCTCCTGGGACAATGTCAAATTGTCCACTACATGAGTCCAAATCTGCTGCAACCTATCCACCACAGTATCCACACCAGGACAGTCTGAAGACTCAACCTGCCCTGAAGAGAAACGAGGATGGAAACCAGAATTGCAGAAAAACGGCGAAACCAAAGTAGCCGAGCTGGCCCGATTATTAAGGGCGAACTCAGCCAAAGGCAAAAAGGACACCCAATCATCCTGATCAGCAGAAACAAAACATCTCAGATATGTTTCCAAGGTCTGATTGGTTCGTTCAGTCTGGCCATTTGTCTGAGGATGGAAAGCCGAGGAAAAAGACAAATCAATGCCCATCCTAGCACAAAAGGCTCGCCAAAACCTCGAAACAAACTGGGAACCTCTGTCAGAAACGATGTTCTCCGGAATGCCATGTAAACGAATCACATGCTGGAAGAACAATGGCACCAAATCAGAGGAGGAAGGCAATTTAGACAAGGGTACCAAATGGACCATCTTAGAGAAGCGATCACAAACCACCCAAATGACCGACATTTTTTGAGAGACGGGGAGATCCGAAATAAAATCCATAGAGATATGTGTCCAGGGCCTCTTCGGGACAGGCAAGGGCAAAAGCAACCCACTGGCACGAGAACAGCAGGGCTTAGCCCGAGCACAAATATCACAGGACTGCACAAACGAACGCACATCCCGCGACAGAGACGGCCACCAAAAGGATCTAGCCACCAAATCTCTGGTACCAAAGATTCCAGGATGACCAGCCAACACCGAACAATGAACCTCAGAGATAACTCTACTCGTCCATTTATCAGGGACAAACAGTTTCTCCGCTGGGCAACGGTCAGGTCTATTAGCCTGAAATTTTTGCAGCATCCGCCGCAAATCAGGGGAGATGGCAGACAAAATTACTTCCTCTTTGAGAATACCCACCGGCTCAGGCAAACCCGGAGAGTCGGGCACAAAACTCCTAGACAGGGCATCCGCCTTCACATTTTTAGAGCCCGGAAGGTACGAAACCACAAAGTCAAAACGGGAGAAAAACAGCGACCAACGAGCCTGTCTAGGATTCAACCGTTTGGCAGACTCGAGATAAGTCAAGTTCTTGTGATCAGTCAAGACCACCACGCGATGCTTAGCTCCTTCAAGCCAATGACGCCACTCCTCGAATGCCCACTTCATGGCCAGCAACTCTCGATTGCCAACATCATAATTACGCTCAGCAGGCGAAAACTTCCTGGAAAAGAAGGCGCATGGTTTCATCACCGAGCCATCAGAACTTCTCTGCGACAAAACAGCCCCTGCTCCAATCTCAGAAGCATCAACCTCGACCTGGAACGGGAGCGAAACATCTGGTTGGCACAACACAGGGGCAGAAGAAAAACGACGCTTCAACTCCTGAAAAGCTTCCACAGCAGCAGAAGACCAATTGACCACATCAGCACCCTTCTTGGTTAAATCAGTCAACGGTTTAGCAATACTTGAAAAATTATTGATGAAGCGACGATAAAAATTAGCAAAGCCCAGGAACTTTTGCAGACTCTTCAGAGATGTCGGCTGAGTCCAATCATAAATGGCCTGAACTTTAACAGGGTCCATCTCGATAGTAGAAGGGGAAAAAATGAAACCCAAAAATGAAACCTTCTGAACACCAAAGAGACACTTTGACCCCTTCACAAACAAAGAATTCGCATGCAGGACCTGGAACACCATTCTAACCTGCTTCACGTGAGACTCCCAATCATCCGAGAAGACCAAAATATCATCCAAGTATACAATCAGGAATTTATCCAGGTACTCTCGGAAGATGTCATGCATAAAGGACTGAAATACTGATGGAGCATTAGAAAGCCCGAATGGCATAACCAGGTACTCAAAATGGCCCTCGGGCGTATTAAATACTGTTTTCCATTCATCGCCCTGTTTAATACGCACAAGATTATACGCACCACGAAGATCTATCTTGGTGAACCAACTAGCCCCCTTAATCCGAGCAAACAAATCAGACAGCAGCGGCAAGGGGTACTGAAATTTGACTGTGATTTTATTTAGAAGGAGGTAATCAATACAAGGTCTCAGCGAACCATCCTTCTTGGCCACAAAAAAGAACCCTGCTCCCAATGGCGACGACGACGGGCGAATATGACCCTTCTCCAAGGATTCCTTTACGTAACTCCGCATAGCGGCGTGCTCAGGCACAGACAAATTAAACAGTCGACCTTTAGGAAACTTACTACCAGGAATCAAATCGATAGCACAATCGCAATCCCTATGCGGAGGTAGGGCACTGGACTTGGGCTCATCAAATACATCCCGGTAATCCGACAAGAACTCTGGGACCTCAGAAGGGGTGGATGATGAAATAGACAGGAATGGAACATCACCATGTACCCCCTGACAACCCCAGCTGGACACAGACATTGATTTCCAATCCAATACTGGGTTATGGACTTGTAGCCATGGCAACCCCAACACGACCACATCATGCAGATTATGCAACACCAAAAAGCGAATATCCTCCTGATGCGCAGGAGCCATGCACATTGTCAGTTGGGTCCAGTACTGAGGCTTATTCTTGGCCAAAGGCGTAGCATCAATTCCTCTCAATGGAATAGGATACTGCAAGGGCTCCAAGAAAAACCCACAGCACCTAGCAAACTCCAAGTCCATCAAATTCAGGGCAGCGCCTGAATCCACAAATGCCATGACAGAATAGGATGACAAAGAGCAGATCAAAGTAACGGACAAAAGAAATTTCGACTGTACCGTACCAATGGTGGCAGACCTAGCGAACCGCTTAGTGCGCTTAGGACAATCGGAGATAGCATGAGTGGAATCACCACAGTAAAAACACAGCCCATTCTGACGTCTGTGTTCTTGCCGTTCAGCTCTGGTCAAAGTCCTATCGCATTGCATAGGCTCAGGTTTATGCTCAGATAATACCGCCAAATGGTGCACAGTTTTACGCTCACGCAAGCGTCGATCGATCTGAATGGCCAAAGACATAGACTCATTCAGACCAGCAGGCATGGGAAATCCCACCATGACATCCTTAAGGGCTTCAGAGAGACCCTTTCTGAAAATTGCTGCCAGCGCACATTCATTCCATTGAGTGAGCACAGACCACTTCCTAAACTTCTGACAATATATCTCTACCTCATCCTGACCCTGACACAGAGCCAGCAAATTTTTCTCTGCCTGATCCACTGAATTAGGTTCATCATAAAGCAATCCGAGCGCCAGAAAAAACGCATCAATATTACATAATGCAGGATCTCCTGGCGCAAGGGAAAATGCCCAGTCTTGAGGGTCGCCACGTAATAAAGAAATAATGATCTTAACTTGTTGAACTGGGTCACCAGAGGAGCGGGGTTTCAAAGCCAGAAACAGTTTACAATTATTTTTAAAACTCAGAAACTTAGCTCTATCTCCAGAAAACAAATCAGGAATAGGAATTCTTGGTTCTAACATAGAATTCTGAACCACAAAGTCTTGAATATTTTGTACTCTTGCAGTGAGATGATCCACACAAGAAGACATACCTTTAATGTCCATCACTACACCTGTGTCCTGAACCACCCAAATGTCTAGGGGAAAAGAAATGGTCTCAGAACTTCTCTTTTCCCTCTATTGAGAAGCATTAGTACTTTGGGCCTCCAGTACTGTTATGAACTGGTGATTCAGAACCACAATGGACCTAGTGGTTAAGAGCACACAAAGTGACCTGATAGTTACTAATAACATAGGACGAGCTCTGAGACGTGGGAACTCTGCTGACCGCAATCCCTAATCCTATCATACCACACTAGAGGTAGCCGTGGAGCGCTCCTGACCAGACCTAGGCGCCTTGGGCACAGCCTGAGAAACTAGCTAGCCCTGAAGATAGAAAAATAAGCCTACCTTGCCTCAGAGAAATTCCCCAAAGGAAAAGGCAGCCCCCCACATATAATGACTGTGAGTAAAGATGAAAATACAAACACAGAGATGAAATAGATTTTAGCAAAGTGAGGCCCGACTTACTGAATAGACCGAGGATAGGAAAGATAGCTTTGCGGTCAGCACAAAAACCTACAAACAACCACGCAGAGGGCGCAAAAAGACCCTCCGCACCGACTAACGGTACGGAGGTGCTCCCTCTGCGTCTCAGAGCTTCCGGCAAGCAAGAAAAACCAATATAGCAAGCTGGACAGAAAAAATAGCAAACAAAAGTAACACCAGCAAAACTTAGCTTATGCAGGGCAGACAGGCCACAAGAACGATCCAGGAGAGAGCAAGACCAATACTGGAACATTGACTGGAGGCAAGGAACAAAGAACTAGGTGGAGTTAAATAGAGCAGCACCTAACGACTTAACCTCGTCACCTGAGGAAGGAAACTCAGAAGCCGCAGCCCCACTCACATCCACCAGAGGAAGCTCATAGACAGAACCAGCCGAAGTACCACTCATGACCACAGGAGGGAGCTTGACCACAGAATTCACAACAGCTTTCTTGGCAAGTTCCCACGATCTAGGAACAACCAGCAGAGGGCGCCTCACCGCAAATGAATGTAAATATAGGTCATTGACCTAATTTACCTTCATTTCCTGGGGTTTTGCAGTCACGAACAACATTGCATTAGCAAAGCTCGTGGCTGCAAAATATTTTAACCCCTTCAGATGGATTTACATCGTTGGACTTTACAGATCTGCGGAAGGTATGGATATTGTTGGTTTATTATTTTTTTTTTTACAGATCGAGGGTCTTCAGTGATTGGATTGGGCGTTGAATAAAATATTACAACAACCTTTGTTTTTATTTCATTAAAATAATTTTTAATAATGTGTTTGTGTATTTTTTTATCCCTTTCCTAGTATTGGATTAATAATGGATAGGTGTCATAATTGACGCCTCTCCATTATTAATTTGGCTTAATGTCACCTTACAATAGCAAGGTGGCATTAACCATTCATTACCCCATATCCCACCGCTACACGGGAATGGGAAGAGAGTGGCCAAGTGCCAGAATAGGCGCATCTTCCAGATGTGCCTTTTCTGGGGTGGCTGGGGGCAGGTGTTTATAGCAAGGGGGGGGGCAATAACCATGGACCCTCTCCAGGCTATTAATATCTGCCCTCAGTCACTGGCTTTACTACTCTGGCGGAGAAAATTGCGCGGGAGCCCACGCCAATTTTTTCCGCCATTTAACCCTTTAATTTACTAGCTAGAACGGCCAAATTTTGCATATACACACTACTAACATTAGTAGTGTGGAATATGCAAAAAAATGGAGAGAAGACATGGTTTACTGTATGTAAACCATGTCTCATATCATGTCGGGTTTAGGAAGGAGAGAGCAAAAGCCGGTAATTGAATTACCGGCTTTAAACCTATCTAGCGCTGTATGAAGTAATAATATATATACATATATGTGTCTAATGACATAAATACAGTGGGGCAAAAAAGTATTTAGTCAGTCAGCAATAGTGCAAGTTCCACCACTTAAAAAGATGAGAGGCGTCTGTAATTTACATCATAGGTAGACCTCAACTATGGGAGACAAACTGAGAAAAAAATATCCAGAAAATCACATTGTCTGTTTTTTTATCATTTTATTTGCATATTATGGTGGAAAATAAGTATTTGGTCAGAAACAAAATTTCATCTCAATACTTTGTAATATATCCTTTGTTGGCAATGACAGAGGTCAAACGTTTTCTGTAAGTCTTCACAAGGTTGCCACACACTGTTGTTGGTATGTTGGCCAATTCCTCCATGCAGATCTCCTCTAGAGCAGTGATGTTTTTGGCTTTTCGCTTGGCAACACGGACTTTCAACTCCCTCCAAAGGTTTTCTATAGGGTTGAGATCTGGAGACTGGCTAGGCCACTCCAGGACCTTGAAATGCTTCTTACGAAGCCACTCCTTCGTTGCTCTGGCGGTGTGCTTTGGATCATTGTCATGTTGAAAGACCCAGCCACGTTTCATCTTCAATGCCCTTGCTGATGGAAGGAGGTTTGCACTCAAAATCTCACGATACACGGCCCCATTCATTCTTTCATGTACCCGGATCAGTCGTCCTGGCCCCTTTGCAGAGACACAGCCCCAAAGCATGATGTTTCCACCCCCATGCTTTACAGTAGGTATGGTGTTTGATGGATGCAACTCAGTATTCTTTTTCCTCCAAACACGACAAGTTGTGTTTCTACCAAACAGTTCCAGTTTGGTTTCATCAGACCATAGGACATTCTCCCAAAACTCCTCTGGATCATCCAAATGCTCTCTAGCAAACTTCAGACGGGCCCGGACATGTACTGGCTTAAGCAGTGGGACACATCTGGCACTGCAGGATCTGAGTCTATGGTGGCGTAGTGTGTTACTTATGGTAGGCCTTGTTACATTGGTCCCAGCTCTCTGCAGTTCATTCACTAGGTCCCCCCGCGTGGTTCTGGGATTTTTGCTCACCGTTCTTGTGATCATTCTGACCCCACGGGGTGGGATTTTGCGTGTAGCCCCAGATCGAGGGAGATTATCATTGTTCTTTTATGTCTTCCATTTTCTAATTATTGCTCCCACTGTTGATTTCTTCACTCCAAGCTGGTTGGCTATTGCAGATTCAGTCTTCCCAGCCTGGTGCAGGGCTACAATTTTGTTTCTGGTGTCCTTTGACAGCTCTTTGGTCTTCACCATAGTGGAGTTTGGAGTCAAACTGTTTGAGGGTGTGCACAGGTGTCTTTTTATACTGATAACAAGTTTAAACAGGTGCCATTACTACAGGTAATGAGTGGAGGAAAGAGGAGACTCTTAAAGAAGAAGTTACAGGTCTGTGAGAGCCAGAAATCTTGATTGTTTGTTTCTGACCAAATACTTATTTTCCACCATAATATGCAAATAAAATGATAAAAAAACAGACAATGTGATTTTCTGGATTTTTTTTTCTCAGTTTGTCTCCCATAGTTGAGGTCTACCTATGATGTAAATTACAGACGCCTTTCATCTTTTTAAGTGGTGGAACTTGCACTATTGCTGACTGACTAAATACTTTTTTGCCCCACTGTATATATATAGACAGTATATAGATTTTTTTTTTTTTTAACACATGGATCCCTTGTATTGCCGTATGTCGGATTTGCAAGCCTGCGAGAAAACCACGCAGTACGGATGCCATACGGATTACATACGGAGGATGCCATGCGCAAAATACGCTGACACACCCTGCCTACGGAGGAGCTATGGACCACTATTTTGGGGACTTTTCAGCGTATTACGGTTGTAATATACGGACCGTATTGTTTTACGCTGTGTGTGACGCCGGCCTGACAATATTTTTCGGATCTCGTGTTGTAGAGGAATTTAGACAATGTACAGTAGTAGTTTTCTTAAAAAAATGCTTAGCTTATAGTATTATTTTGATATGATAAAATGGTATGAATTGGACTTTGGATAGTGATATTAATTCGATAATATACAATGCTATTATTTATTTATCAATACGTAATGTAACATCATTATTTTTACAATGTACTGCAGTATTAATTAGACAGTATATGGCAGTATTATGTATTTGCCTTTTCTAGCAACATCTCTTTGAGAAGAGTCTGCACTGGGCAAGTGCTTCAAACTGCAAGTATCCCTGCTTGATGCCACCCTCCCTCTGCACGGACACTGACTCCAGCCTCGGCCCCACACTCCCTCCTTCTTCTCCTGCAGCTGACGGGGTCTGCGTACAGCTCACAGATGCCCGGTCACTGTGCTTAAGGTGCGAGCACAGTTCTGCCCTCTTAAAGGGACAGCGAGCCGATGGCTGAGAGACACTTATTATTTGAGGTACCTCCACCTCATAGGAGGTGCCTGTACAGCCTTGTAGTTTGTTTCTAACACGCTTGTTCTCAGGTCCCAGTGCTCGTATCCCAGTATACCTGTCCTGTATATCATCCATGCCCGCCTGCCTGTCTATCAGCCGTGCCTACCTGTCTATCAGCCGTGCCCTCCTGCCTGCCAGTATATCAGCCATGCCCACTTGTCTGCCTTTCAGCCATACCTGCCTGCCTGTCTATCAGCCGTCATGTTTCTCCAGGCTCTCCTCAGATCACGGCATAGTGGTTCCACCACGCAGTCCACTACAGTTTGCACAGGCCATTGAATCCGCTGGCTCTAAGGCCCCCTCCATCTCTAACTGGTACCAGGAGGTCTCCCACCAGAAATACCAACAGACCAAGACCTATGCTACTTGCGGACAGTAAACACCCATCTAGACACACTGACAACACTGACCACATCCACTTCTACCCAGGCTGCTACAACTTTGGATGTGCCTTTATAGTCTGCCAGCTATGTTCCTAGCTATAGACCTCGTCTGACCGCTCCTTCATACTATGGCTGTGACCCTACCCTATATCGGGGGTTCATTAATCAGGGAACACTACACTTCGAACTCTTGGCCTATCAGTACATTTCAGATCAGGCCAAGGTGCCTTTTAATATGTCACATCTCACTGGTGAGGCTTTGGCGTATCTCATCCCCTTATGGGAAAGAGGGGATCCCGCTAGAGTCAAACCTTCAGTCATTTCTTAGAGGCTTTCCGTAACGTCTTCGATGAGCCCGGCCAATCCTCTTTAGCAGCATCTTCTCTCCTTAGACTATGCCAAGGAAGGCTCACAGTGGGCCAGTACGCTATACATTTCTGCACCTTGTCATCTGAACTCGCCTGGAACAATGAGGCTCTGGTAGACACTTACTGGGAAGGCCTGTCTGGGCAAATCAATGATGATCTGAGTAGTTGTGATATACTCACCTCACTGGGTGACCTGGTGTCTTGCAACATGGATAGACAACAGGTTTCAGGAGTAGAGTTGAGCGACCTTGACCTTTTTAGAGTCGAGCCGGGTTTCGCGAAACCCGACTATCTCAAAAGTCGGGTCGAGTGAAATCAGCCGATTATGACGTAAAGTCGGGATCGACCGAAACACGAAACCCAATGCAAGTCAATGGGGCAGCATAGTCGGCAGTGAGTGGAGGCCAGGAAAACACCTAGAGTGCCCATTTTAATGTCAAAACCATCCATTCTTCTTAATGAAGCTTGTCAAGCGTAATTTACCTTATAATAATTGGAAGGCATTTGAAATTGGGGGTCATTTGGCTAAAGTTGTGGTGGGTAGGGCTGGTTCAAGTAATTAGTGGGCCCAGGAAATCTGGACCACGTCACGGCAGTGGAGCAGGGAGAGGTAAGTATTTCAACTTTGCAAGTGCTGTGAACCTGAGCAAGCAGGGGGGGCCCACTCGTTGGCATTGGCACTGGCACAGGGCCCCTCAAAGTACAGCGGTGTGTTTGCACGGCGGGGGCGCCTCCCACCGGCAGCAACACTTTTGCGTACCATGAGAGGCCCTGTGCCAGTGACGTCGCCAACTAGTATTCCTCCCCCCACCTGATGAAGGAACCTGCACTTTCATCTGCACCTTCCTGTTTGTCCCCGTGTAAGGTGGTATGGTATGCGGGAAGGGGGACCTGACTTTCAGCAGGGTCATAATCTTGCAGTGTAGCGTGCACGGGAAATGTTGCGTTATGGGTCAATGTACCAGCAGACTCATCTATCACTGGCTGGGCAATGGGCAGGATGAGGAGGAAACACAGATATAGGCCCAAAGAATAAAGTGGGCTAAATGCAGTTCAAAATTGGTAACACAGGACTAATCAGGGGGCATTGCAGTGGAGGACAACTGGAATGAGAGGCTGACACAGAGAGTAGGCCCAAATCAGTAAGTAGTCGAAATGCAGTTCAAAATTGGCAACAGTAGTAAACAGGCGGCACAGCTTTGTTCAGTGGAGGAGAACAGCAAGGAGTGGCTGACACCGATAGTAGGCCCCAACCCAACTAGTAGGCCAAATGCAGTCTAACATTAACAACTACTTAACGAGCGCCTGAAAACGGAATTTCAGGACAGGAAACCAGGAGAACAGCAAGGAGCGGCAGACACCGATAGTAGGCCCCAAACCAACTAGTACGCCAAATGCAGTTGTTCCGTTTAACCACAATTTAATGAGAGCCTGAAGATAGAAGTTCAGGAAAGGCAACCTGGAGAACACCTTGGAGTGGAACACACCATCTCTCTACACCCCATACCCAATTTGTAGGTCTAATGCAGCGTAGTTTCCAACAACTACTAAACGAGAGCATGATGATCGAAGCATTGGCGAGGAAACCTGGGGAACACCTTGGAGTGGAACACACCATCTCTCTACAGTGGAACACACCATCTCTCTACACCCCATACCCAATTTGTAGGCCTAATGCAGCGTAGTTTCCAACAACTACTAAACGAGAGCCGGAAGATCGAAGCAATGGAGAGGAAACCTGGGGAACACCTTGGAGTGTAACATACCATCTCTCTACACCCCATACCCAATTTGTAGGCCTAATGCAGCGTAGTTTCCAACAACTACTAAACGAGAGCCGGAAGATCGAAGCAATGGAGAGGAAACCTGGGGAACACCTTGGAGTGTAACACACCATCTCTCTACACCCCATACCCAATTTGTAGGCCTAATGCAGCGTAGTTTCCAACAACTACTAAACGAGAGCCGGAAGATCGAAGCAATGGAGAGGAAACCTGGGGAACACCTTGGAGTGTAACACACCATCTCTCTACACCCCATACCCAATTTGTAGGCCTAATGCAGCGTAGTTTCCAACAACTACTAAACGAGAGCTGGAAGATCGAAGCAATGGAGAGGAAACCTGGGGAACACCTTGGAGCATAACACACCATCTCTCTACACCCCATACCCAATTTGTAGGCCTAATGCAGCGTAGTTTCCAACAACTACTAAACGAGAGCATGATGATCGAAGCATTGGCGAGGAAACCTGGGGAACACCTTGGAGTGGAACACACCATCTCTCTACAGTGGAACACACCATCTCTCTACACCCCATACCCAATTTGTAGGCCTAATGCAGCGTAGTTTCCAACAACTATTAAACGAGAGCCGGAAGATCGAAGCTCAGGAAAGGCAACCGAGAGAACACCTTGGAGTGGAACACACCATCTCTCTACACCCCATACCCAATTTGTAGGCCCAATGCAGCGTAGTTTCCAACAACTACTAAACGAGAGCTGGAAGATCGAAGCAATGGAGAGGAAACCTGGGGAACACCTTGGAGTGTAACACACCATCTCTCTACACCCCATACCCAATTTGTAGGCCTAATGCAGCGTAGTTTCCAACAACTACTAAACGAGAGCCGGAAGATCGAAGCAATGGAGAGGAAACCTGGGGAACACCTTGGAGTGTAACACACCATCTCTCTACACCCCATACCCAATTTGTAGGCCTAATGCAGCGTAGTTTCCAACAACTACTAAACGAGAGCATGATGATCGAAGCATTGGCGAGGAAACCTGGGGAACACCTTGGAGTGGAACACACCATCTCTCTACAGTGGAACACACCATCTCTCTACACCCCATACCCAATTTGTAGGCCTAATGCAGCGTAGTTTCCAACAACTACTAAACGAGAGCCGGAAGATCGAAGCTCAGGAAAGGCAACCTGGAGAACACCTTGGAGTGGAACACACCATCTCTCTACACCCCATACCCAATTTGTAGGCCCAATGCAGCGTAGTTTCCAACAACTACTAAACGAGAGCCGGAAGATCGAAGCAATGGAGAGGAAACCTGGGGAACACCTTGGAGTGTAACACACCATCTCTCTACACCCCATACCCAATTTGTAGGCCTAATGCAGCGTAGTTTCCAACAACTACTAAACGAGAGCCGGAAGATCGAAGCAATGGAGAGGAAACCTGGGGAACACCTTGGAGTGTAACACACCATCTCTCTACACCCCATACCCAATTTGTAGGCCTAATGCAGCGTAGTTTCCAACAACTACTAAACGAGAGCCGGAAGATCGAAGCTCAGGAAAGGCAACCTGGGGAACACCTTGGAGTGTAACAAACCCTCTCTCTACACCACGGAAGGGCTGATTCTTAGGAAGGAAGGCTGTCGGAAAGAAGCAGGGCGCGTCCGAGGGTGATTATATTCTTATTAGGTATATACTCACCCTCGGACGCGCCCTGCTTCTTTATTTGTAATGAATGTTTATTTGCAATGTGGTTTTGACTTACTCTATTTTTTTGGTAAATAATGATTTTATTATTTTCATTGTTTTGCATCTTCTTGGCAATAATATAAAGAAGACGCGACAGGACAACACTCGGTGGATGCCATATCTGTGTTTAAAATGGAAAAAACCTTTCAGTTAACTACTTGCAGGAGAAAGTTATTGTAGCTGGTGGCCATTTTTAGTACTGTACCAGATTTTTGTTGTATGTGTTTGTTTTTAATGTTAAAATGTCTGCATTTGATATCTCTCCAGTATTTTCTTTTTTATAAGCAAAATACTTATTTTTATATTTTCTGATGTTGGTTCCAGGGGTACACGGGCAGCAGTGGTGTGGTCAGTGGAGGCCTAGTGGAAGGAGTGACCGCAGACAGGCATCGAAGGCCTAAAATAATAACACATGGCTGTAGGCAATTTTAAATTGGTTCCAGGGGTACACGGGCAGCAGTGGTGTGGTCAGTGGAGGCCTAGTGGAAGGAGTCACCGCAGACAGGCATCGAAGGCCTAAAATAATAACACATGGCTGTAGGCAATTTTAAATTGGTTCCAGGGGTACACGGGCAGCAGTGGTGTGGTCAGTGGAGGCCTAGTGGAAGGAGTGACCGCAGACAGGCATCGAAGGCCTAAAATAATATCACATGGCTGTAGGCAATTTTAAATTGGTTCCAGGGGTACACGGGCAGCAGTGGTGTGGTCAGTGGAGGCCTAGTGGAAGGAGTGACCGCAGACAGGCATCGAAGGCCTAAAATAATAACACATGGCTGTAGGCAATTTTAAATTGGTTACAGGGGTACACGGGCAGCAGTGGTGTGGTCAGTGGAGGCCTAGTGGAAGGAGTGACCGCAGACAGGCATCGAAGGCCTAAAATAATAACACATGGCTGTAGGCAATTTTAAATTGGTTCCAGGGGTACACGGGCAGCAGTGGTGTGGTCAGTGGAGGCCTAGTGGAAGGAGTCACCGCAGACAGGCATCGAAGGCCTAAAATAATAACACATGGCTGTAGGCAATTTTAAATTGGTTACAGGGGTACACGGGCAGCAGTGGTGTGGTCAGTGGAGGCCTAGTGGAAGGAGTGACCGCAGACAGGCATCGAAGGCCTAAAATAATAACACATGGCTGTAGGCAATTTTAAATTGGTTCCAGGGGTACACGGGCAGCAGTGGTGTGGTCAGTGGAGGCCTAGTGGAAGGAGTGACCGCAGACAGGCATCGAAGGCCTAAAATAATAACACATGGCTGTAGGCAATTTTAAATTGGTTCCAGGGGTACACGGGCAGCAGTGGTGTGGTCAGTGGAGGCCTAGTGGAAGGAGTGACCGCAGACAGGCATCGAAGGCCTAAAATAATAACACATGGCTGTAGGCAATTTTAAATTGGTTACAGGGGTACACGGGCAGCAGTGGTGTGGTCAGTGGAGGCCTAGTGGAAGGAGTGACCGCAGACAGGCATCGAAGGCCTAAAATAATAACACATGGCTGTAGGCAATTTTAAATTGGTTCCAGGGGTACACGGGCAGCAGTGGTGTGGTCAGTGGAGGCCTAGTGGAAGGAGTGACCGCAGACAGGCATCGAAGGCCTAAAATAATAACACATGGCTGTAGGCAATTTTAAATTGGTTACAGGGGTACACGGGCAGCAGTGGTGTGGTCAGTGGAGGCCTAGTGGAAGGAGTGACCGCAGACAGGCATCGAAGGCCTAAAATAATAACACATGGCTGTAGGCAATTTTAAATTGGTTCCAGGGGTACACGGGCAGCAGTGGTGTGGTCAGTGGAGGCCTAGTGGAAGGAGTGACCGCAGACAGGCATCGAAGGCCTAAAATAATAACACATGGCTGTAGGCAATTTTAAATTGGTTACAGAGGTACACGGGCAGCAGTGGTGTGGTCAGTGGAGGCCTAGTGGAAGGAGTCACCGCAGACAGGCATCGAAGGCCTAAAATAATAACACATGGCTGTAGGCAATTTTAAATTGGTTCCAGGGGTACACGGGCAGCAGTGGTGTGGTCAGTGGAGGCCTAGTGGAAGGAGTGACCGCAGACAGGCATCGAAGGCCTAAAATAATAACACATGGCTGTAGGCAATTTTAAATTGGTTCCAGGGGTACACGGGCAGCAGTGGTGTGGTCAGTGGAGGCCTAGTGGAAGGAGTGACCGCAGACAGGCATCGAAGGCCTAAAATAATAACACATGGCTGTAGGCAATTTTAAATTGGTTACAGGGGTACACGGGCAGCAGTGGTGTGGTCAGTGGAGGCCTAGTGGAAGGAGTGACCACAGACAGGCATCGAAGGCCTAACATAACAAAAATGTCAATACAATGGTATTGTCAGTGGCAGGCATTGAAGGATGTCAGCGCATAGACTAAACATTGGTGGAGCTGTGAGATAATTTTGCAAGTGGTAGAGCACTGTTTGAGCTGGGGTGGGGGGAAACTGTCTTGTGGCCGGCGGTACAGGCCCAGGGCCCCTCATATTACAACGGTGTGTCTGACGTTGGGTGCGCACCACCACCGCCAGAGACACTTTATTGTACTAGGAGGGACCCAGTGGCAGTGCCGTCGACCAAAAGCGGGCTCACCCACCTCTTCAGACAAACTGCACTCTCACGGGTGCTGTCGCCAAGTGTCGATACCACGGCCCCGTGTGGGGAGTTTGGCCATTTAGTGAGGTGTAAACATGTCGTATGCTGGACAATCGGGTGCAGAAAATTACGAGATTGGAAAAGGCATTCAGAATAGTCCACAGGCAAGACCTTTTCATAGGAAAGCTAGGTGTCAGCCGGGCAAGGTGGGGCAAAAGATTTCGAAATCCAGTTGTGGTTCATTTTAATGAAGGTTAGATCATCTACATTTTGGGTAGCCAGACGAGTCCTTTTTTCTGTTAGTATTGAACCTGCAGCACTGAATACTCTTTCTGATAGGACACTAGCTTCCGGGCAAGCAAGCTCCTGCAATGCATATTCTGCCAATTCTGGCCAGGTGTCTAATTTTGATGCCCAGTAATCAAATGGGAATGACGGTTGAGGGAGAACATCGATAAGGGATGAAAAATAGTTTGTAACCATACTGGACAAATGTTGTCTCCTGTCACTTTGAATTGATGCTGCAGTACCTGTCCTGTCTGCGGTCATAGCAAAATCACTCCACAACCTGGTCAGAAAACCCCTCTGGCCAACGCCACTTCTGATTTCTGCCCCTCTAACTCCTCTGGTCTGCTGGCCCCTGCAGCTCGTGTGAGAACGATCACGGGCGCTGTGTGCAGGGAATGCCAGAAGCAAACGGTCAACAAGAGTTGATTGTTTGGTTGCTAATATTAGTTCCAAGTTCTCATGTGGCATTATATTTTGCAATTTGCCTTTATAGCGAGGATCAAGGAGGCAGGCCAACCAGTAATCGTCATCATTCATCATTTTAGTTATGCGTGTGTCCCTTTTGAGGATACGTAAGGCATAATCCGCCATGTGGGCCAAAGTTCCAGTTCTCAAATCTGCGGTTGTGCTTGGTTGAGGGGCAGTTTCAGGCAAATCCACGTCACTTGTGTCCCTCAAAAAACCAGAACCCGGCCTTGCCGCGCCACCAATTTCCAGTGGCCCCGGAAAAGCTTCCTCATTAAAAATATAATCATCCCCATCATCCTCCTCGTCCTCCTCCTCCTCTTCGCCCGCTACCTCGTCCTGTACACTGCCCTGGCCAGACAATGGCTGACTGTCATCAAGGCTTTCCTCTTCCTCAGCTGCAGACGCCTGATCCTTTATGTGCGTCAAACTTTGCATCAGCAGACGCATTAGGGGGATGCTCATGCTTATTATGGCGTTGTCTGCACTAACCAGCCGTGTGCATTCCTCAAAACACTGAAGGACTTGGCACATGTCTTGAATCTTCGACCACTGCACACCTGACAACTCCATGTCTGCCATCCTACTGCCTGCCCGTGTATGTGTATCCTCCCACAAAAACATAACAGCCCGCCTCTGTTCACACAGTCTCTGAAGCATGTGCAGTGTTGAGTTCCACCTTGTTGCAACGTCTATGATTAGGCGATGCTGGGGAAGGTTCAAAGAACGCTGATAGGTCTGCATACGGCTGGAGTGTACGGGCGAACGGCGGATATGTGAGCAAAGTCCACGCACTTTGAGGAGCAGGTCGGATAACCCCGGATAACTTTTCAGGAAGCACTGCACCACCAGGTTTAAGGTGTGAGCCAGGCAAGGAATGTGTTTCAGTTGGGAAAGGGAGATGGCAGCCATGAAATTCCTTCCGTTATCACTCACTACCTTGCCTGCCTCAAGATCTACAGTGCCCAGCCACGACTGCGTTTCTTTCTGCAAGAACTCGGACAGAACTTCCGCGGTGTGTCTGTTGTCGCCCAAACACTTCATAGCCAATACAGCCTGCTGACGTTTGCCAGTAGCTGCCCCATAATGGGAGACCTGGTGTGCAACAGTGGCAGCTGCGGATGGAGTGGTTGTGCGACTGCGGTCTGTGGACGAGCTCTCGCTTCTGCAGGAGGACGAAGAGGAGGAGGAGGGGGTGCGAACGGCTACAGCCAATTGTTTCCTAGACCGTGGGCTAGGCAGAACTGTCCCAAACTTGCTGTCCCCTGTGGACCCTGCATCCACCACATTTACCCAGTGTGCCGTGATGGACACGTAACGTCCCTGGCCATGCCTACTGGTCCATGCATCTGTTGTCAGGTGCACCTTTGTGCTCACAGATTGCCTGAGTGCATGGACGATGCGCTCTTTAACATGCTGGTGGAGGGCTGGGATGGCTTTTCTGGAAAAAAAGTGTCGACTGGGTAGCTCGTAGCGTGGTACAGCGTAGTCCATCAGGGCTTTGAAAGCTTCGCTTTCAACTAACCGGTAGGGCATCATCTCTAACGAGATTAGTCTAGCTATGTGTGCGTTCAAACCCTGTGTACGCGGATGCAAGGCTAAGTACTTCCTTTTTCTAACCATAGTCTCATGTAGGGTGAGCTGGACTGGAGAGCTGGAGATCGTGGAACTAGCGGGGGTGCCGGTGGACATGGCAGACTGAGAGACGGTGGGAGATGGTATTGTTGCCACCGGTGCCCTAGATGCAGTGTTTCCTACTACGAAACTGGTGATTCCCTGACCCTGGCTGCTTTGGCCTGGCAAAGAAACCTGCACAGATACTGCAGGTGGTGCGGAAAATGGTGGCCCTACACTGCCGGAAGGGATGTTGCGTTGCTGACTAGCTTCATTGGCCGAGGGTGCTACAACCTTAAGGGACGTTTGGTAGTTAGTCCAGGTTTGCAAATGCATGATGGTTAAATGTCTATGCATGCAACTTGTATTGAGACTTTTCAGATTCTGTCCTCTGCTTAAGGTAGTTGAAC
Source organism: Ranitomeya imitator (assembly GCF_032444005.1). Classification (NCBI taxonomy): domain Eukaryota; kingdom Metazoa; phylum Chordata; class Amphibia; order Anura; family Dendrobatidae; genus Ranitomeya; species Ranitomeya imitator. Next base: position 399,258,984 of record NC_091283.1, read on the forward strand.
ATTTTTGACAGATGACTTTGCGCTGATCAATTGGATGTTGTTTAAAAAAATGCCAGACTGCACTCTTTCTAGCATCGGATACCTTTTCAGGCATTGCAGACTGAGCTTTAACCGGATGGCCACGCTGTCCTCCAACAGGTTTTGGCTTTGCCACGCGTTTTGGGCAAGATACGGGCCCGGCAGATGGAACCTGTTGCGATGTTGATGCCTGCTGCGGCCCCTCCTCCTCCGCTTCAGAACTGCTGCCGCCTGCACCCTGTTCCCCCAATGGCTGCCAATCGGGGTCAAGAACTGGGTCATCTATTACCTCTTCTTGTAGCTCGTGTGCAACTTCGTCTGTGTCACCGTGTCGGTCGGTGGTATAGCGTTCGTGATGGGGCAACATAGTCTCATCAGGGTCTGATTCTTGATCAGCACCCTGCGAGGGCAATGTTGTGGTCTGAGTCAAAGGACCAGCATAGTAGTCTGGCTGTGGCTGTGCATCAGTGCACTCCATGTCAGATTCAACTTGTAATGGGCATGGACTGTTAACTGTTTCACTTTCTAAGTCAGGGACGGTATGTGTAAAGAGCTCCATGGAGTAACCCGTTGTGTCGCCTGCTGCATTCTTCTCTGTTGTTTTTGCTGAAGAGGACAAGGAAGCGACTTGTCCCTGACCGTGAACATCCACTAACGACGCGCTGCTTTGACATTTACCAGTTTCACGAGAGGAGGCAAAAGAGCTAGAGGCTGAGTCAGCAAGATAAGCCAAAACTTGCTCTTGCTGCTCCGGCTTTAAAAGCGGTTTTCCTACTCCCAGAAAAGGGAGCGTTCGAGGCCTTGTGTAGCCAGACGACGAACCTGGCTCCACAGCTCCAGACTTAGGTGCAATATTTTTTTTCCCACGACCAGCTGATGCTCCACCACTACCACTACCCTCATTACCAGCTGACAATGAACGCCCCCGGCCACGACCTCTTCCACCATACTTCCTCATTGTTTTAAAAACGTAAACAAACTAACGGTATTTGTTGCTGTCACACAAATTACACGGTGAGCTATAACTTCAGTATGATTTAGCTACCCCTTTACAGGTGAGTGAGACCACAACGAAAATCAGGCACAATGTTACACACTCTGTTGTTGGTGGCAACAAATGAGAGAGATGCCACACACGCAGGACTGTCACTGAAGCACAAATGTAAATATTAATCTCCCACTGATTTGATTTTTTTTTTTTTAAGGGAGACTTTAGGAAAAAAAAAGTAATAGAATAAAATGATTTTTTCAGGAAGAATTTAGAAACCAAATAAAATAAAATGATTTTTTCAGGGAGAATTTAGAAAACAAATAAAACAAAAAAAGGCTTTCTATGGCCCACTGAGTGAGAGATGACGCACACAGGAGTCAGGAGTGGCACACAAGCCCAGAGGCCAATATTTATCTCCCACTGATTGATGTAGTGATTTTTTCAGGTAGATTTTGGAACCCAAATCAAGCTAAAAAAATAATAGGCTTTCTATGGCCCACAATTGGAGAGAGAGAGAGAGATGGCACACCCAGGAGTCAAGACTGGCACACAAGCAGGAAGGGCAATATTAATCTCCCACTGATTTGTTTTTTTTTGTTTTTTTTTCAGGGAGACTTTAGGAAAAAAAAAATAGAATAAAATGATTTTTTGAGGAAGAATTTAGAAACCAAATAAGATAAAATGATTTTTTCGGGGAGAATTTAGAAAACAAATAAAACAAAAAAAGGCTTTCTATGGCCCACTGAGTGAGAGATGACGCACACAGGAGTCAGGAGTGGCACACAAGCCCAGAGGCCAATATTTATCTCCCACTGATTGATGTAGTGATTTTTTCAGGTAGATTTTGGAACCCAAATCAAGCTAAAAAAAATAATAGGCTTTCTATGGCCCACAATTGGAGAGAGAGAGAGAGATGGCACACTCAGGAGTCAAGACTGGCACACAAGCAGAAAGGGCAATATTAATCTCCCACTGATTTGTTTTTTTTTTTTTTTTTTTCAGGGAGACTTTAGGAAAAAAAAAATAGAATAAAATGATTTTTTGAGGAAGAATTTAGAAACCAAATAAAATAAAATGATTTTTTCAGGGAGAATTTAGAAAACAAATGAAACAAAAAAAGGCTTTCTATGGCCCACTGAGTGAGAGATGACGCACACAGGAGTCAGGAGTGGCACACAAGCCCAGAGGCCAATATTTATCTCCCACTGATTGATGTAGTGATTTTTTCAGGTAGATTTTGGAACCCAAATCAAGCTAAAAAAATAATAGGCTTTCTATGGCCCACAATTGGAGAGAGAGAGAGAGAGATGGCACACCCAGGAGTCAAGACTGGCACACAAGCAGAAAGGGCAATATTAATCTCCCACTGATTTGTTTGTTTTTTTTTTTTTTTTCAGGGAGACTTTAGGAAAAAAAAAAAAATAGAATAAAATGATTTTTTCAGGAAGAATTTAGAAACCAAAGAAAATAAAATGATTTTTTCAGGGAGAATTTAGAAAACAAATAAAACAAAAAAAGGCTTTCTATGGCCCACTGAGTGAGAGATGATGCACACAGGAGTCAGGAGTGGCACACAAGCCCAGAGGCCAATATTTATCTCCCACTTTTTTTTTTTGTTCCAGGGAAAATTTATAAACCCAATAAAAAAAATAATAAATAGGCTTTCTATGGCCCACTATCTGAGAGACAGAGAGATGGCACGCTTAGGACTGGCACACAAGCCCAAAGGCCAATATTAATCTCCCTTTTTTTTTAAGGGAGAATTTATAAAACAAAAAAAAAAAAATAAATAGGCTTTCTATGGCCCACTATTTGAGAGAGAGATGGCACGCTCAGGACTGGCACACAAGCCCAGAGGCCAATATTAATCTCCCACTTTTTTTTTTTTTTCCAGGGAAAATTTATAAACCCATTTAAAAAAAAAATAAATAAATAGGCTTTCTATGGCCCACTATCTGAGAGAGAGAGATGGCACGCTTAGGACTGGCACACAAGCCCAAAGGCCAATATTAATCTCCCTTTTTTTTTAAGGGAGAATTTATAAAACCAAAAAAAAAAAAATAAATAGGCTTTCTATGGCCCACTATTTGTGAGAGAGATGGCACGCTCAGGACTGGCACACAAGCCCAGAGGCCAATATTAATCTCCCACTTTTTTTTTTTTTTTCCAGGGAAAATTTATAAACCCATTAAAAAAAAAATAAAAATAAATAGGCTTTCTATGGCCCACTATCTGAGAGAGAGAGATGGCACGCTTAGGACTGGCACACAAGCCCAAAGGCCAATATTAATCTCCCACTGATTGATTTATTGATTTTTTCAGGTAGAATTTAGAACCCAAATAAAGCAAAAAAAAATAAAAAATGGGCTTTCTATGGCCCACTGAGTGAGTGATGATGCACACAGGAGTCAGGAGTGGCACACAAGCCCTGAGGCCAATATTTTTCTCCCACTGATTGATGTAGTGATTTTTTCAGGTAGATTTTAGAACCCAAATCAAGCAAAAAAATAAATAGGCTTTCTATGGCCCACTGAGTGAGGGATGACACAGACAGGGATGGCACTCTAGCAGAAATGTCAATCTTAATCTCCCACAAAAAAACAAAACAAAACAGGGAGTGTCCTTCAATTACTATCTCCCTGCAGTAATCTCAGCCAGGTATGGCAGGCAGCAATAAGGAGTGGACTGATGCACAAATTAAATAAAAAGTGTGTACAAACCAAAAAGATAGCTGTGCAGAAAGGAAGGAACAAGAGGATTTGTGCTTTGAAAAAAGCAGTTGGTTTGCACAGCGGCGTACACACAGCAATGCAGCTATCAGGGAGCCTTCTAGGGCAGCCCAATGAGCTACAGCGCTGAGGGGGAAAAAAAAAAAATGTAGCTTCCACTGTCCCTGCACACCGAAGGTGGTGTTGGGCAGTGGAAATCACTACAGCACAAGCGGTTTGGTGGTTAATGGACCCTGCCTAACGCTATCCCTGCTTCTGACGAAGCGGCAGCAACCTCTCCCTAAGCTCAGATCAGCAGCAGTAACATGGCGGTCGGCGGGAACGCCCCTTTATAGCCCCTGTGACGCCGCAGACAGCAAGCCAATCACTGCAATGCCCTTCTCTAAGATGGTGGGAACCAGGACCTATGTCATCACGCTGCCCACACTCTGCGTTTACCTTCATTGGCTGAGAAATGGCGCTTTTCGCGTCATTGAAACGCAACTTTGGCGCGAAAGTCGCGTACCGCATGGCCGACCCCGCACAGGGGTCGGATCGGGTTTCATGAAACCCGACTTTGCCAAAAGTCGGCGACTTTTGAAAATGAACGACCCGTTTCGCTCAACCCTATTCAGGAGCATTCCATGGAGGTGAACTGAGAGAGAAGACCTGTACGCCTAGCTCCAACCTTTCAAAAACGGGTCATGCAGCAAGCCTCGGTTCCAGCACCCTCTCCTTAGTCCATGCAGGTAGGCCAGGTGAGGATGACCGAGCATCTTCAGGAGGCCTGCTGGTCCAAGGGAAGTCAGTACTTACGTTACATAGTAGTCAGTACACAACTGCCATCATTTACAGTGATTATGATTAACCGTATATAAAGTTTAATTGTTCTATGAGGATTTTCAAACATTTCACAGCAAAATCCATGGTGCATAAACAGCTTACAACACAGCAAAGGCATCTCAATGCTGAAAGTTGGCATGAGACGTATTCCAAAAAAAATTCCAAGACATTAGATACTGTATACTCTGGAAGACGTAATCAAGAAGATGTTTAAATTTGGCACAACAGTGACTATACTTAGAACTTGACGTCCCTTAAAAATTGATCAAAATACAAGATGATAATTGGTTCAGAAGGCTGCCAAGTGGCCTACAGCAACATTAAAGGAGATGTATTAGGAAAAATCTAGCAAGTACCGGCTGTGTACTGCATGTGGCAACAATCTCCCATATTCTTCATAAGTTTGGCCTGTAGGGTAGGGTGGTAAGACAGAAGGCATTTCTTACAAAGAAAAACATCCAAGCAAGGTTACGTTTTCAAATCCTACTTAATCTCTGCCAAAAGCACGGGGGGGGGGAAATGTGTTATGATCTGATGGGTCTGCAAAGGAGTGAGAAAAATGTCTGACATACCCTGAAGTCTTTGATACTGTCAGTTTTTTTCTTATGTGATGACATATTTTCTTTTTGTATGTTGATGTTTGTGCAATACAGCTCATGTGATTCAGGACAAAGTTTTCTTTAAGGTCTGAGGACATTAGACAGAGTTAGGCTACTTTCACACTAGCGTTGGAATCTCCCCGTCGCAATGGGTCGGGCAGAGATTCCGACGCTAGCGTTTGACGCACTGCACAACGGGTGCAGCGGATGCATTTCTCCGGCGCATCCGCTGCCCCATTGTAAGGTGCGGGGAGGTGGGGGCGGAAAAAGCGGTCCGTCAGGAGCAAAAAACGTTACATGTAACGTTTTTTGCTCCCGGCGGTCCGCCACAACACAGCGCAACCGTCGCATGACGGTTGCGACGTGTAGCAAAGCATCGCAATGCGTCGCTAATGTTAATCTATGGGGCAAAAACGCATCCTGCAAACAACTTTGCAGGATGCGTTTTTTGCCATAAACGACGCATTGCGACGTCTGGCAAAAACGCCAGTGTGAAAGTAGCCTAAGGAGCTGGCCGACCCAGATGTCGGGAGGAGTTGCAAGGGAATTAGAGGGAAAGTAGTTAATAGTTCTAGTCAGTAACAGTTAGCGAGCAGTGAGCTGAAGAAGGTGTGGTGACATTGCCAGATCATTATATAGGTGTGTGTCTTAAGGAGGAGATCCAGATACACAAATAACAATTCAGCTACTGGAATTAAGAAGTGGCAGAAAGATCTAAAGACAGTAGCCTTGTTTGTGAGAGAGAAGTAGAAGACTGGAGATTCTTAAGTATATGTATGGGAGTTTTAAGGAGGAAACCATATGATAGTGGGGACCCTGAGACAGAGCAATGGAAGAGAAGGAATGAGGTTGCGTATAGGCCAGACTTGGGAGCATTGGTGAATAGATGCTGAGATTGCCAGGCTGAGACATACCTTCTGTATGGTGTGACACGAGCTGAAGATGCAGGGCCCTAAAAAGAGACAGCATCACCACTCACACACAAAAAGGCCCTGGGACCCTCTTCATTGGTGTGAAGGTCCACAACAATAGACTTTGGCCACAGAATTCCCTTACATCAAGAGGAGTAGTTGGCAAGAGGAAGTCCTGCAGAATGTAAACATTGGGAAGATCTGTGACCAGGGCCGGTTTCAGGTTTTCATGGGCCCTGGGCTACTCCAGGGTGGTGTCTGGCTGTGGCTGCTGATTCCACTTGGGAAACAGGAACACCAGGATTGGTGTGGGCATCAGGCAGGACTAGCAGATGAGCACAGATGAAATTCAGATGAGTAGGATGGCATGGCTGAGACAAAGCTGGCAGAGACACAGGACTGGCAGGAACGGCAGAGACACAGGGCTAGCAGGCATGGCAGAGACACAGGGCTGGCAGGCACAGCAGAGACACAGGGCTGGCAGGCACGGCAGAGACACAGGGCTGGCAGGCACGGCAGAGACACAGGGCTGGCAGGCACGGCAGAGACACAGGGCAGGTTGGTGTGTATGAAGGAACAGGTAGGGACCTGTTCACACAGGAGGTGCAGGTACGGATATGATGTATGAAGGAACAGGTTGGGACCTGTTCACACAGGAGGTGAAGGTAAGGAAACAAGCAGGAAGGAATGAAGTATGAAGGAACAGGTTGGGACCTGTTCACACAGGAGATGCAGGTACGGAAACAAGCCAGAAGGAAAAGAGTATGAAGGAACAGGTTGGGACCTGTTCACACAGGAGATGCAGATATGGAAACAAGCCGGAAGGAAAAGAGTATGAAGGAACAGGTTGGGACCTGTTCACACAGGAAAAGAACCACAAGGCTGCGGATAGGAGCGGTAGAGCAGCAAGAGATAGCACAGCAACAGAAGCTAAGCAGGGCGGAACCGCAAGGAATGCGGAGAGGAGCTGCAGCAACAGATTACTGCAGCAACAGGAGCGGAGCAGAGTAGAATGGAGCAGAACCACAGGAGTGCAGAGCAGAGGTAAAGCTGCAAGAGAGACAAGGGTAGAACCACAAAGTGCAGAGCCAAGTGCAAAGCAAAAGCACAGAGTGCAGAGACAAGAGCAAAGCAAGGTCTCAGAGTGCGGAGCTGAGAGCAGAGCAGAGAGGCACTGCAGGGAAAGAAACCACAGACAAGGAGACAGAGATAGGACAAAGTTCAGACAAGGTAATGGAACAAGACAAGGTGCAAGAACAAAGACACAGGGACCAGGATATTCAGCCTCCTGGAGGGCAGACAAACAAGATACAAGGCAAAGCAAGGAGAACAGCCTTCAGAGAAGGCAAGGCACAAAGCAAGGTTTGGCAGCTCAGAAGCAAAATACAAACTGAGTTAAAACATTGCACAGGCCCAGTCCACTGGGTGGAGCTGCACTACATACTGGAGGCCTCTTGGTAATTTGTCAGGAACAGATTAGACAGGTGCACCTGATTCCTATAAGAACCAGAGAGTTCAGGCGCCGCCCCCCCATGCACACAGCCAGGAAGCATGCAGAGAGCAGAGGCGCAGAATATGGAGCTGGCAACAAACAGAAACCACAACATGACCTGGAGCAGTGGGTAAGATAGTGTGAGAGATGAGAGGCCATTCCATGATGCCAGCAGAGTTGTTACAAATGTTAGCCCCACCTGCTGATCAGAAGCCCAGTTGTGATGTCCTGTGTGGGAGGTGCACACTGAAGGAGAGTGGGCTGGAAGATAAAAACATGCCCACCGGGAGGTGACGATGGAACAAAGGAGAAGAGGCTATTGGCAGTGACTTGGGTGAAGACATGTGAACCAAAAGAAGAAGTGGAGGTGAACAAGTAAACGGGAGATTGGTGCCATTACATTGTTGGAAGCTGGAGAGAGAGCAGTGTGAAGAGTAATAGCTGTGAACACGCAGGATAGCAAATCAGAGGTGTAGGTGGTATGATGTTAAGTCACACTGGATGGCACAATGGGTGGAAGGTAGTCCACTGAACGAAATAGCCATTACAAAAATAGCCTCAGAGGTGGGCAGTCCACCATTCTCCTCTGGAAGAGGCCATGATCGATTTTGGAAACTCCTAGAATAAATGACTCCTAGAGTAATGAGTGAGGAGGAATATTCAGGCCGTGGATTGACTACCAACAGTGGGTCAGGGCTGATAACAACCCTAAGCATACCTTCAAATCAATAAAAGAAGGGCTTCTCCAGAATAAGATAAAACTAATGGAACAGCCCAATCAGAGCCCAGAACCGAATTCAAGTGAAAATCTCTAGTTGACCTGAAGAGGGCGTTATACTCATGAGATGTCCTCGCAATCTGATAGATATGCAAGGAAGAGCATGCGAAGGTTGCCCATTCTAGAGGTACCAAGCTGACACACTCCGACCCAAAAAGACTGAATCCTGTCATAAATTCAAAGAGGACTTCAACAAATTATTAGTGTATTTTTCTTTTTCCACCTGGAAAGATTTCAGCTAATTAATTTTTCAATGAAATTGTACAGAATATGGGCAAAATTCAATGTAGGAAAAGTTCTCAAATTATTCTTATACATGATAACACCTAACATTATAGTGGTGTGTAGACTTATGTAATTACTACCATTAGGACACAGTGTTATTTGGACACTTTATTACGGTAATAATTGGGTAATGTATGGTAGTATAATTTACATAGCACCACTAGGAGACAATATAACAGTGATATTTGGACACTCCGCTGAATTGGTAATTGGACACTATATGCATTATTAGTACACTGTATGGCAGTAATATTTACGCAACTTTGTACACATAATACGGCGGTATTATTTTTGCACACTATGATGTCAATTTTTTTTGTGCTACTCTCTATTTCACCTTCTCCAAGAGAATGAAAGTGAACCTGCCCAAATTCTTACACAGAGACCCCCCAAACTTTTGTCTAGCCCTGGCACCTGTGAATATTTAGCATGGATAGCGACATTCTCTGATATAGCAGTATTATTTCTATGAAAGAAGGACCATTGATCTGTAGATCTGACGCCTCTGAAACGCTTTGTTTCTGGCACTATCTCTATAAGTATGTCTTTTCGATCGTATGTCCAAACTCCGAGCTTGAGGGGAGGGGGCATTATACATTTCCACCATCGGATTCTCGCCTTATCTGCTCCACTGCTGATTAATATTTGCTCTTTAAAACTGAATTATTAGAGAAATGGCACTTTCTTATCATTTTCTCCCTTTTTGGATTTTTTTTTTTTACTTCTTGTGTTTCAGAGTTAAGAGGATTTTTACATCATCGGAACGAGTTTCTTTGAACTCACAATATGTATGCAAGGGGCGGTGGGGAGGAATGGTACGAGTCTGGTCTGACTTAACGCTCCTAAATATGATTAGTGTCAAACTGGGATAGATCATTTTGTTATCTCTGGGCACCAGCTCTGGAGCAATGCTCTGGATCTAGGGCTGTGTGCATCTCCACCGTCTCAGGCTTTGACGCCCGACTCGCATCCTTTGCTGTCATGTCGCTTTAGTTGAAGCCTTTAAGATGTTGCGGCGTTTGTGGGTTTTCATTTTTATATTTCGCTTTCATTTAAAAGTTTATGATGACATCAATGTGTGATCAAGGGACGTTGTTTTGGCAGATGGCATATGGAGCGGTTAACCTGTTCCTTATGTATTATGGTGAGGGGAGGTAGGCCTGATTATCGCTGCTGATAGACGGTAGGCATTGATGCTGCGCTTTATCGCTGAAGGGGATTTATAATCCTGGATGTTAGAAGGGAAGATAAGAGAGAGACAATAGCAGAGAGCTGGCAGACATGGAAGATGGCGGATATGGCCTGCGAGCTGCATTACAGCTGTGCATAGGATATGGCTACACTGATATTATGCTATTATTGTACATGGTGGTACTGCTGACAGCTATTCCTACTATTCCTAATAGAATATAACTACTATAATACTGCCCCCTATGTACAAGAATATAACTACTATAATACTGCCCCTATGTACAAGAATATAACTACTATAATACTGCTCCTATGTACAAGAATATAACTACTATAATACTGTCCCTATGTACAAGAATATAACTACTATAATACTGCTCCTATGTACAAGAATATAACTACTATAATACTGCCCCTATGTACAAGAATATAACTACTATAATACTGCCCCATGTACAAGAATATAAGTATTATAATACTGCCCCTATGTACAAGAATATAACTACTATAATACTGCTTCTATGTACAAGAATATAAATACTATAATACTGCTCCTATGTACAAGAATATAACTACTATAATACTGCTCCTATGTACAAGAATATCACTACTATAATACTGTTTCCTATATACAAGAATATAACTACTATAATACTGCCGCTATGTACAAGAATATAACTACTATAATGCTGCTTCTATGTACAAGAATATAATTACTATAATACTGTCCCCTATGTACAAGAATATAACTACTATAATACTGCCCCTATATACAAGAATATAACTACTATAATACTGCTCCTATATACAAGAATATAACTACTATAGTACTGCCTCCTATGTACAAGAATATAACTACTATAATACTGCTCCTATATACAAGAATATAACTACTATAATACTGTCCCCTATGTACAAGAATATAACTACTATAATACTGTCCACTATGTACAAGAATATAACTACTATAATACTGCCCCTATGTACAAGAATATAACTACTATAATACTGTCCACTATGTACAAGAATATAACTACTATAATACTGCCCCTATATACAAGAATATAACTACTATAATACTACTCCTATGTACAAGAATATAACTACTATAATACTGCTCCTATGTACAAGAATATAACTACTATAATACTGCTCCTATGTACAAGAATATAACTACTATAATACTGCCCCTATATACAAGAATATAACTACTATAATACTGCTCCTATGTACAAGAATATAACTACTATAATACTGCCCCTATATACAAGAATATAACTACTATAATACTGCTCCTATGTACAAGAATATAACTACTATAATACTGCTCCTATGTACAAGAATATAACTGCTATAATACTGCCCCTATGTACAAGAATATAACTACTATAATACTGTCCACTATGTACAAGAATATAACTACTATAATACTGCCCCTATGTACAAGAATATAACTACTTTAATACTGCTCCTATGTACAAGAATATAACTACTATAATACTGCTCCTATGTACAAGAATATAACTACTTTAATACTGCTCCTATGTACAAGAATATAACTACTATAATACTGCTTCTATGTACAAGAATATAACTACTATAATACTGCTCCTATGTACAAGAATATAACTGCTATAATACTGCCCCTATGTACAAGAATATAACTACTATAATACTGTCCACTATGTACAAGAATATAACTACTATAATACTGCCCCTATATACAAGAATATAACTACTATAATACTGCTCCTATGTACAAGAATATAACTACTATAATACTGCTCCTATGTACAAGAATATAACTACTATAATACTGCTCCTATGTACAAGAATATAACTACTATAATACTGCCCCTATATACAAGAATATAACTACTATAATACTGCTCTTATGTACAAGAATATAACTACTATAATACTGCCCCTATATACAAGAATATAACTACTATAATACTGTCCCCTATGTACAAGAATATAACTACTATAATACTGCTCCTATGTACAAGAATATAACTACTATAATACTGCTCCTATGTACAAGAATATAACTACTATAATACTGCTCCTATGTACAAGAATATAACTGCTATAATACTGCCCCTATGTACAAGAATATAACTACTATAATACTGTCCACTATGTACAAGAATATAACTACTATAATACTGCCCCTATGTACAAGAATATAACTACTTTAATATTGCTCCTATGTACAAGAATATAACTACTATAATACTGCTCCTATGTACAAGAATATAACTACTATAATACTGCTCATATGCACAAGAATATAACTGCTATATAGTGTTTTATGTTTCCTGATAATTAGTGCTCTCAGATAATCAGTTATTTTTCTCTCTTAGCATCCGAGTCTCTTCAAAGTAGGAGCAGAATAATATTTGATGGTTGTGACAATGTAGAAGGATTCGGGTGGCTGTTTATCTGTAAGAGCACGTTGCTGCGGTAATTTTCCGCTTATTTATTTGTATACATCTGCAGCATGCGGATAACGTGAGGGTCCGCCTGCTCATTTTTTGGACCCTTTGATTTGTCCAATGAAAGTGAGATCCAATATTATATATTAATGCAATCTGTTTATGGAGAAATTCAATGGAGTTCTGTGATGCACAGCAAAGAGATGTAAAGAGACGCTGGCAAATGTAATAACCTGAACTTCTAGCAATTGCAGCAGGGAGGTAAATTACTACTTAAAGGGATAATCCGCTTTAAAAATCTTCAATCCACCATTGATCATCTGTAATCAATGCGCCAGTCAAGTAACTAGCTGTCATTTCTCCTGCACTGCCCCCCCAGGTTAAACTGGGTATTACATAATAATAATAATAATAATAATTTTATTTATATAGCGCCAACATATTCCGCAGCGCTTTACAAATTATAGAGGGGACTTGTACAGACAATAAACATTACAGCATAACAGAAATACAGTTCAAAACAGATACCAGGAGGAGTGAGGGCCCTGCTCGCAAGCTTACAAACTATGGGGAAAAGGGGAGACACGAGAGGTGGATGGTAACAATTGCTTTAGTTATTCGGACCAGCTATAGTGTAAGGCTCAGGTGTTCATGTAAAGCTGCATGAACCAGTTACCTGCCTAAGTATGTAGCAGTACAGACACAGAGGGCTAATACTGCATAAAGTGTATGAGAACATGATGCGAGGAACCTTTTTTTTTTTTTTTTTTTTTTTTTTATTATAAATAGGCCACACAGGGATCGTTAGGTTAATGCATTGAGGCGGTAGGCCAGTCTGAACAAATGAGTTTTTAGGGCACGCTTAAAACTGTGGGGATTGGGGATTAATCGTATTAACCTAGGTAGTGCATTCCAAAGAATCGGCGCAGCACGTGTAAAGTCTTGGAGACGGGAGTGGGAGGTTCTGATTATTGAGGATGCTAACCTGAGGTCATTAGCGGAGCGGAGGGCACGGGTAGGGTGGTAGACTGATACCAGGGAGGAGATGTAGGGTGGTGCTGAGCCATGGAGTGCTTTGTGGATGAGGGTAGTAGTTTTGTACTGGATTCTGGAGTGGATGGGTAGCCAGTGTAATGACTGGCACAGGGTAGAGGCATTGGTGTAACGGTTGGTGAGGAATATGATCCTGGCTGCAGCATTCAGGACAGATTGGAGCGGGGAGAGTTTTGCAAAGAGGGAGACCGATTAGTAGAGAGTTACAATAGTCCAGACGAGAATGAATAAGTGAAACAGTCAGAGTTTTTGCAGAGTCGAAATTAAGAAAAGGGCGAATTCTAGAAATGTTTTTGAGATGCAGGTAAGAAGAGCGAGCCAGTGATCGGATGTAGGGGGTGAATGAAAGGTCAGAATCAAGGATGACCCCAAGGCAGCGGGCATGTTGCTTTGGAGTAATGGTGGAACCGCACACGGAGATGGCAATGTCAGGCAAAGGTAGGTTAGTAGAGGGAGAGAACACGAGGAGTTCAGTTTTTGACAGGTTTAGTTTCAGATAGAGGGAGGACATGATGTTAGAGACAGCGGTAAGACAATCACTGGTGTTTTCTAAAAAGGTCGGTGTGATATCGGGAGCAGAAGTGTATAATTGGGTGTCGTCAGCATAGAGATGGTACTGGAAACCAAATCTACTGATAGTTTGTCCAATAGGGGCAGTATACAACGAGAAGAGTAGGGGGCCTAGGACTGATCCTTGAGGAACCCCAACAGTAAGGGGAAGGTGAGAGGAGGAGGAACCAGCAAAACATACAGTGAAGGATCGGTCAGAGAGATAGGAGGAGAACCAGGAGAGAACGGTGTCCTTGAGGCCGATGGAGCGGAGCATAGTGAGGAGGAGCTGATGATCCACAGTGTCAAATGCTGCAGAGAGATCCAAGAGAATTAGCATGGAGTAGTGACCATTAGATTTAGCTGTTAGTAGGTCATTAGAGACTTTAATGAGGGCAGTTTCAGTAGAGTGTAAAGAGCGGAAGCCAGATTGAAGAGGGTCGAGAAGAGAGTTATCTGAGAGATAGCGGGTAAGACGGGAGTGGACCAGGCGTTCGAGGAGTTTAGAGATGAAGGGAAGATTAGAGACAGGTCTATAATTAGCGGCACAGTTTTGATCGAGGGATGGTTTTTTAAGTAATGGATGTATGATGGCATGCTTAAATGAGGAGGGAAAAATACCGGAAGTGAGGGAAAGGTTGAATATTTTTGTTAGGTGAGAGGTGATAGCCGGGGAAAGGGACTGGAGGAGATGTGACGGAATGGGGTCACTGGTGCAAGTGGTCGGGCGCGAAGATGCAAGGAGCCTGCTTACTTCTTCTTCTGTAACTGCTTCAAAGTCAGAGAGTGAACTAGATGCAGTGGGGGAGGGAGGACAGTGCATGGTATGAAGAGATTGGGAGATGATTTCCTGTCGAATGTGGTCAATTTTTTCTTTGAAGTAATTGGCCAGATCGTCAGCACGGAGATCCGTGGTTGGGGCCTGCTCTCTTGGGTTGAGTAGGGACTGGAACGTGTCAAAGAGACGTTTTGGGTTATTGGACAGGGAGGTGATGAGGGTGTTGAAGTAGGTTTGTTTGGAGAGGTGAAGGGCAGAATTGTATGTCTTTAGCATGAACTTATAATGGATGAAATCTTCGGGTAGATTAGATTTTCTCCACAGACGTTCTGCGCACCTGGAGCACCGCTGCAGGAAACGTGTTTGCAGCGTGTGCCACGGTTGTTGCCGTCTGTGCCGAGTTGTTTTATGTATAGGAGGAGCAGCTTCATCCAGAGCACTTTGCAGGGTTTCATTGTAATGCTTCAATGCAGAATCAGGACATGAGATGGAGGAAATAGGGGCCAATGAGGACTGCAAGTTCATCATAAGTTTCTGGGTGTTAATGGCCTGTATGTTTCTATAGGTGTGGAAAGTGGGGGTGACCTGAGCGGCATGGCAGTTCTTGATAGAGAATGAAAGAAGGTTGTGGTCAGAGAGCGGGAGAGGGGAGTTTGTGAAGTCATCCACTGAGCAAAGTCGGGAGAAGACCAAGTCAAGGGAGTTTCCATCTTCATGTGTTGGAGAGTTAGTATGCTGCGAGAGGCCAAAAGAGGAGGATAGAGATAAAAGGTGAGAAGCAGATGGGGAGAGGGGAGAGGCAATGGGGATGTTGAAATCACCCATGATAAGGGTGGGGGTGTCACAGGAGAGAAAGTGTGGAAGCCAGGTGGCAAAGTGATCCAGGAACTGATGAGAGGGGCCGGGAGGACGATACACCACCACCACTCGCATGGAGAAGGGGACGTAGAGTCTGACCACATGGACCTCAAAGGAAGGGAAGACAAGTGAGGGTACTTGGGGGATAACTTGGAAAGTACATTTGGGTGAAAGGAGCAGACCAACGCCTCCACCTGCTCTGTTGTCTGATCTTGGGGTATGAGAAAAGTGTAGTCCACCATATGAAAGAGCAGCAGCAGCGGTGGTGTCTGACTGCTGGATCCAGGTTTCAGTAAGAGCCAGGAGATTAAGAGAATTAGAAAGGAAGAAGTCATGAATGAAGGAGAGTTTATTACACACAGAGCGAGAATTCCAAAGGGCACAATTGAAAGAGACAGCAGGCATGCAGGGAATATTAATAAGGTTAGAGGGGTTTCTGGGTGTAGCAATTGGGAGGTTTGACTGGCTATAACATGGGGGGCCGGGGTTTGGAGATATGTCTCCAGCGACTATGTCTCCAGCGACTATTACATGCTGTGCATCAACTGTCCTGGTCTTGGCAGAAGTTTGACTGCAGCTCTGAATGTCCAACACTGAAAACATCCTTTGAAATAGTCCTTAAACACTCTGCACTTCTGATATGCTACCATAACTACTTATATGTTTGTGCCCCTCCTACCCCATATTTGTATGGTTTTGTACCTCCTCTCTTTATCATCTCATATATTTTCAGACTTTGCTTGAAATACTCTGTGCTGCGGTGGACGCTACTCTTTTCATTATAAAACACTTTGCCATATCCCACTAGGTGAACACATTTCTCTCCTGAAATCCTCTGTGCTGCTGCGGATACTGCTCCTTCCACTCTTTAACTCTCGGTCAGTGATCTTCATAAAGATCTGCACAGTTCTCTCCTGAAATCCTCTGTGCTGCTGTTGACCCCCTTTTTTACGTACCCCACTGTGGATCAAGGGAGTCCTCTCCAGAAATCCTCTGTGCTGCTGTGGACTCTGCCTGTTTCCGTGGGCAACTGATTCCCCTCCTGAATCTGATCCCCTCCTCAGGTTTTGGGCGTAGACTCAGTCGCCCACATTTGTCTCGCCCTTTGCTCATTAGCGCGTTGACACCACAACCAACCAGCGGCTGCCGCCATGAGACGGCTCCACTCCTGGCGTCTTCGTTCCTGACACCTCTTCTCTCACCTGCTATACAAAGAACGTGTGCCCTCTTGCTCCCCAAAATAAATCCCACACCCCCATGAAATGGCAGATTCAGGCTAGGATACTTTTAACCATTTATGTTCCGCAACTTTAAATGAATAGAATTCCAGACATGCAGTGAAGACTGACACGTGTGCACAGACATATAGGATCTGCTGGGCACCAAGGACACCAGCTGATGGAGGGATCTGGCAGAGCCTTGTGGCATCGCTATTACTCCAATCACATCCAGAGCTGCATTCAAAATACTACCAACTGCCTCTTGGAGTATGTGAGAACAAACTGCGCTGCTTGTCATATCCCACAATGCAACACATGCAGAACACGTGCTATCCATGTGGTCATCCAGCAGGGTGGTGACGCTGAGACAAGAAGTCAGGCAGAATGGAATAAAAAGTAACTTGCAACATTTTTTAGATGCAGCTTTGGTGGTGAATGGAGTATAAGACTACACCTAAATGGAATTTCATAGTGTAAATTGGCAAAACATGTAGATCCAAACATTAACCCCTTCCCAACCTGTGACATACAATGGCGCTGGTGCGTGATGCGAAGGCTCTGGTGCCCATCGGTTCCCCCTATGACACAATCTTGGGGTGAAATTGTAGCTGGGGTCCACAGGCTGAGCTTCCTAGGAGACCATTTTTCCCTCTATATAATGTAAGCGGAAATAGAGGAGGAAAAAACAAATACGCAAAAATTAAAATTCTCTACTAGAGAAGGGGTTAAAATAGACTTGAGATGTAGGGTGCAGTACCTCTTCTGGCCAAATGCATGGTGATGGCGCTGTTGTACCAGGCAGGACATGGAAATGAAGCCTGATAGGAACAAGGCAGTAACATTTTAGTGGCATTTGCTCTTCCATGCGGTTCACAGCCTCATGGGTCAGTATATGGGTCAGCACAGAGGATGTAAGGTTTCCCAAAAGTATGACAATTCATTAACAACTAGCACTCCCATCATGTCCTCCAACCACTCTAGTAATCTATGTATCATTGACCGGATGCCACCAACAGAGGAACATCAGCAGCAGCTGCAATGTAACAAACCCTCAGCAGTGAGAAGTATCAGGTATTCATGTGTTTTCAGTTTTAAAAGTTACTATCAATCGCCATAAACATGTCAGTTTTTAATCTGGTCTGAATGCCGCTGTTCTCCTGAATCTAGTGATCTTTTTCTTTTCTTCCTGCGCCTCTCCGTTCCTGAGATATGGCCTCCTATTCTCTGTATATAATACTAGCCTTGTTATACAAGTAGGCGTGGTCACAAAGCAGACACCCTCTTGGCTAACAAGACTAGATTTATATACAGGAAAAAGGGGGACATATCTCAGGAATGGAAAGGCGCAGGAAGAAAAGAAAAACATCGCCGGATTCAGGAGAACAGCGGCATTTACATCATTTACATATTACACTTTGAAGTGTGAAAAGATTATTTCCATTCAGTGACAACTGGAGATTTTAAAAATGGCAATGAGACCCATATTTACTGAAATCATTTTACAAAATTCACATTCAGCAATTATTGCAAGAAACTTCTTAACCTGTCAGAAGCGGCGCCACCAGGTTGTGCCTGGTATTGCAGTCTAGCTTCACTGAAGTAAATGGCGCTGAGCCGCAGTACCGCATGCGACCTGTAGACATGTGTGGCACTGTTTTTTAATATGAAGCCAAGTTTTTTTCATCCTGAACAATCCCCTTAAATGCTTCTTGCTTGCAGAGCCACAGAATCAAATGTTTCCACTTGATGGACGGGAATTTTCCTTCTGAAATTCCTGCTGGTATAACATTTGTAGGGGATGTTTTTACTAAGTGGAGGTGGCAAGACCCCCTACCTCCAGATTAGCCTGTGTCAAACAGCAACAGTGAGGACATTGTCAGCGGTCCATGTGCGGGAAGGGGGGGGGGGGGGTAATTATATCTGGCATCTACCCTCACATACTGGAAGTATAGGGGTAATAGATTGGCGCAGCGGACTGGTCTCTTGGCACAGTGGGGCATCTTCCTCTTATGCTCATAAAGGCAATGAAACCGAAGACCGAAAATAGCGCGGTGTGACTTTAGGTAGAACAAGCGGGTGATACGGGAGTGAGGGGGACTAGCAGCTATCAGTGAATAAGAACATTCATGGTTATATGCAGAGGGTTAAAACCTGTACAGATCTATGACTTTGGCCGGCGTCACACTAGGCGTATGAAAATACGGTCCGGTTTTTACGGACGTAATACGCAGAAAAGTTCCCAAAATAGTGATCCGTATGTAATCCGTAGGCAGGGTGTGTCAGCGTATTTTGCGCATGGCATCCTCCGTATGTAATCCGTATGGCATCCGTACAGCGAGATTTTCTCGCCGGCTTGCAAAACGGACATACAATGGATCCATGGCCTCAAATATTCGTTAAAACATATATACTGTCTCTCTCTCTCTCTCTATATATATATATATATTATATATATATATATATATATATATATACACATATATATATATATATGTCAGTGAGACACACATACGGTATATATATGTACTAGATGGTGGCCCGATTCTAACGCATCGGGTATTCTAGAATATTTATGTATGTATATAGCAGCCACATAATATATAGCATAGGCCACATAGTACATAGGAGCCATGTAGTATATAGCAAATACTACGTGGCCTGTGCTATATACTGTGTGGCTGCTATATACATACATACATATTGTAGAATACCCGATGCGTTAATATAGGCCACGCAGTATATAACAGTGGACACGCAGTATATAACACAGCCCAAACAGTATATAATACAGCCCACATACTATATAACACAACCCATGCAGTATATAGCAGCCACGCAGTATATAACACAGGCGACGTAGTATATAACACAGGCCACGCATTTTATAACACAGGGCACGTAGTATATAGCACAGCCCACGCAGTATATCACACAGCCCACAGAGTATATAACACTGCCCACGTACTATATAACACAGCCCACGCAGTATATAGCAGCCACGCAGTATATAAAACAGGCGACGCAGTATTTAGCAGTGTGGGCACAGCCCACGTAACATATAACACAGGGCATGTAGTTTATAGCACAGCCCACGGATTATATAACACTGCCCATGTAGCATATAGCAGCCACGCGGTATATAACACGCCCACGCAGTATTTAGCAGTGTGGGCACCATATCCCTGTTAAAAAAATAATTAAAATAAAAAATAGTTATATACTCACCCCCTGGGATCCAGCGAAACTCTGGAGATGCGCGCGCGCCAGCCGCCATCTTCCGTTCCCTGGATGCATTGCAAAATTACCCAGATGACTTAGCGGTCTCGCGAGAACAATAAGTCTTCTGGGTAATTTCGCAATGCATCACCGGGAACGGAAGATGGCGGCCGGCGCGAGCGCATCGTCGGACGACGGAAGGTGAGAATAGCAGGTTTTTTGCTTTTTTTATTATTTTTAACATTACATCTTTTTACTATTGATGCTGCATAGGCAGCATCAATAGTAAAAAAGTGTTTGACACACAGGGTTAATAGCAGCGGTAACGGAGTGCGGTACCCGCGGGCCCATTACCGCTGGCATTAACCCTGTGTGAGCGGTGAACGGATTACGGAGCAGGCGCCGGGCACTGACTGCAGGGGAGTAGGGGAGGGACTAATCAGACTGCGCCCGTCGCTGATTGGTCGCGGCAGCCATGACAGGCAGCTGGCGAGACCAATCAGCGACGTGCGATTTCCGTTACGTAAGTTGCCAACAGAAAGACGGAAGTACCCCTTAGACAATTATATATATATATTTATATTTCATACAGCGCTAGATAGAAAAGCTGGTAATTCGATTACCGGCTTTTGCTATCTCCTTCCCAAACCCGACATGATATGCGAAATGGTTTACATACAGTAAACCATCTCATATCCCTTATTTTTTACATATTCCTCACTACTAATGTTAGAAGTGTATGTGTGCAAAATTTGGGGGCTCTAGCTGTTAAAATAAAGGGTTGAAACTGGCGTTGGCTCCCGCGCAATTTTCTCCGCCAGAGTGGGAAATCCAGTGACTGAGGGCAGATATTAATAGCCTAGAGAGGGACCATGGTTATAGGACCCCCCCATGGCTAAAAACATCTGCCCCCAGCCACCCCAGAAAAGGCACATCTGGAAGATGCGCATATTCTGGCACTTGGCCACTCTCTTCCCACTCCCGTGTAGCGGTGGGATATGGGGTAGTAAAGGGTTAATGTCCCCTTGGTATTGTAAGGTGACATTAAGCCAGGTTAATAATGGAGAGATGTCAATAAGACACCTATCCATTATTAATCCAATAGTAGGAAATGGTTAATAAAACACACACAAACACATTAGGAATAGTGTTGAGCGATACCTTCCGATATCGGAAAGTATCGGTATCGGATAGGATCGGCCGATATTCAAAAAATATCGGATATCGCCGATACCGATACCCGATCCCAATGCAAGTCAATGGGACCAAAATATCGGAATTAAAATAAACCCTTTCTTGCCTTGTAGGTTCATTCTACATGAAGGAAAACAACTAAGAATAATGCCGGATGTATTTGGGGAGGTGGCAGAGACATTAAAGTCATAGAGGTTTATCCCAATCAAATAGAATAGCATGTTTTTTTTTTTTTTTTAAGACGTTCGGAGTGACAAAGATATTGACTATGTAAATGTTTTTTTTTATTTTGTCAGATATTGATGTTTCACTATTCCACGCCCTTCCCCTTCTTTTTTTTCTTTTTTTTTTTTCTTTTCCCACACTTTCATCTTCATCATCATCAGCATCTTTGACATCAACTTCTTCTTCACCTTATTCATCTTCTTCTTCATCCTTTACCTTTTTTTTTTTTTTTTTATTACATTCTTCATATTCATTTTATTCAACTATTATTATTCTTCCTATTCTACATATTCTTTTTATTCCACTGTTATTATTCTTCCTATTCTACTTCTTCATCATATTCTCATTTGTGACAGGCATTCCCGTAGTTGTTATCTATAAAAGTTGGAAGATTACACCTTCCGTTCTGCCAGTCACAAAAGTTACATTTGTCCGCTTTCAGTTTGGCCTGCAGCATCAGGCTTTATCCAGGGGCACCACGAGGAGGAACGGACTCACCCCCATACACTGCTTAGTCTTCTTCTGCATATAATTTAGATAATATCTTTTGCTCTGATATTAAGTCTTATGCTTAATGTTCTTCTGCTCTTTGTTCTGCAGCCTCTTGTTCTTCTGCTTCTCGGTCTTCCATGTCGTCGTCTCCAGGGTCGTCGTCTCCAGGGTCGTCGTCTCCACTGTCGTCATCTCCGCCGTCGTCGTCTCAGCCGTCGTTGTCTCCGCCGTCGTCGTCTCCGCCGTCATCATCGGGGTGGTCTTCCGGGTCGTCGTCGTCGTCATCGGGGTGGTCTTCCGGGTCGTCGACTTTAGGGTCTTCAACTTGGAAATGTAGCAGAAGGTACAAGAAGGCTGAGAAAATGCCAAGAACCTGATGATGGAACTGGAACTCGGATGGCTACCCGAAGGTTCAAGAGCCTATGGAACTACCGAGGACCAGCTGACGTTACTGGAACCCGGTTACTAAGCAGGAGGTACCCGTGCTAAAAAGCACTACCAAGGACCGCCTGACGTTGGCGGAACTCGGATACCCAGAAGGAGGCACCTAAGCCAAAGGCTCTGCCCGGAACCAGCTGACGGTACTGGAACCAGGATGGGGAGCAGAAGGTACAAGAGCAAAAGACACTGCCGAGAACCAGCTGACGGTACTGGAACCCGGATGGGTAGCCGAAGGTCCAAGAGCCAGTGGAACTACCGAGGACCAGCTGACGTTACTGGAACCCGGTTACTAAGCAGGAGGTACCCGTGCCCGAAAGCACTACCAAGGACCACCTGACGTTGGTGGAACTTGGATACCCAGAAGGAGGCACCTAAGCCAAAGGCTCTGCCCGGAACCAGCTGACGGTACTGGAACCAGGATGGGGAGCAGAAGGTACAAGAGCAAAAGACACTGCCGAGAACCAGCTGACGGTGCTGGAACCAGGTGGTGGACCTGAAGGTCCACAGGAGAGGAGAGAAAAGCTAGGCCGCGAGGCAGCCACAGTTACCGAACCCCAACAGTCTTACAGGGGGAGCTGGGCCTACTGGCACTACAGAACCAGCCTTGACTACCAGTTCACGCAGCCCACATTGGAAGCTCCTAAACTGGAGGCACCCTGGAGTTGGCTAACCCGACCGCAACACGACGGGGCAAGCATAGGCGTCTCAGCGAGTTTGACACAACCCGGAAACAGCTGACGGTGCTGAAACCAGGTTTGGCACGAGGGAGTACCTGTGTCAAGAACACTGCCGAGAACCAGCTGGCGGGGCTGGAACCCAGATGCGTTGCCCCAGTGTGCAAGAGCCAATGGCACGACCGAGGACCAGCTGGCGGTGCTGGAACCCGGTTACTAAGCTGTAGGTGCCCGCGCTTAAAAGCACTACCAAGGACCGCCTGACGTTGGCGGAACTCGGATACCCAGGAGGAGGCACCTAAGCCAAAGGCTCGGCCCGGAACCAGCTGACGGTGCTGGAACCAGGTGGTGGACCCCAAGGCCCACAGGAGAGGAGAGAACAGCTAGGCCGCGAGGCAGCCGCAGTTACCGAACCCCAACAGTCCTACAGGGGGAGCTGGGCCTACTGGCACTACAGAACCAGCCTTGACTACCAGTTCACGCAGCCCACATAGGAAGCTCCTAAACTGGAGGCACCCTGGAGTTGGCTAACCCGACCGCACCACGACGGGGCAAGCATAGGCGTCTCAGTGAGCTTGACACAACCCGGAAACAGCTGACGGTGCTGAAACCCGGCTTGGCACGAGGGAGTACCTGTGTCAAGAACACTGCCGAGAACCAGCTGGCGGTGCTGGAACCCAGATGCGTTGCCCCAGTGTGCAAGAGCCAATGGCACGACCGAGGACCAGCTGGCGGTGCTGGAACCCGGTTACTAAGCTGTAGGTGCCCGCACTTAAAAGCACTACCAAGGACCGCCTGATGTTGGCGGAACTCGGATACCCAGGAGGAGGCACCTAAGCCAAAGGCTCGGCCTGGAACCAGCTGACGGTGCTGGAACCAGGTGGTGGACCCCAAGGCCCACAGGAGAGGAGAGAACAGCTAGGCCGCGAGGCAGCCGCAGTTACCGAACCCCAACAGTCCTACAGGGGGAGCTGGGCCTACTGGCACTACAGAACCAGCCTTGACTACCAGTTCACGCAGCCCACATAGGAAGCTCCTAAACTGGAGGCACCCTGGAGTTGGCTAACCCGACCGCACCACGACGGGGCAAGCATAGGCGTCTCAGCGAGTTTGACACAACCCGGAAACAGCTGACGGTGCTGAAACCAGGCTTGGCACGAGGGAGTACCTGTGTCAAGAACACTGCCGAGAACCAGCTGGCGGTGCTGGAACCCAGATGCGTTGCCCCAGTGTGCAAGAGCCAATGGCACGACCGAGGACCAGCTGGCGGTGCTGGAACCCGGTTACTAAGCTGTAGGTGCCCGCACTTAAAAGCACTACCAAGGACCGCCTGATGTTGGCGGAACTCGGATACCCAGGAGGAGGCACCTAAGCCAAAGGCTCGGCCTGGAACCAGCTGACGGTGCTGGAACCAGGTGGTGGACCCCAAGGCCCACAGGAGAGGAGAGAACAGCTAGGCCGCGAGGCAGCCGCAGTTACCGAACCCCAACAGTCCTACAGGGGGAGCTGGGCCTACTGGCACTACAGAACCAGCCTTGACTACCAGTTCACGCAGCCCACATAGGAAGCTCCTAAACTGGAGGCACCCTGGAGTTGGCTAACCCGACCGCACCACGACGGGGCAAGCATAGGCGTCTCAGCGAGTTCGACACAACCCGGAAACAGCTGACGGTGCTGAAACCAGGCTTGGCACGAGGGAGTACCTGTGTCAAGAACACTGCCGAGAACCAGCTGGCGGTGCTGGAACCCAGATGCGTTGCCCCAGTGTGCAAGAGCCAATGGCACGACCGAGGACCAGCTGGCGGTGCTGGAACCCGGTTACTAAGCTGTAGGTGCCCGCGCTTAAAAGCACTACCAAGGACCGCCTGACGTTGGCGGAACTCGGATACCCAGGAGGAGGCACCTAAGCCAAAGGCTCGGCCTGGAACCAGCTGACGGTGCTGGAACCAGGTGGTGGACCCCAAGGCCCACAGGAGAGGAGAGAACAGCTAGGCCGCGAGGCAGCCGCAGTTACCGAACCCCAACAGTCCTACAGGGGGAGCTGGGCCTACTGGCACTACAGAACCAGCCTTGACTACCAGTTCACGCAGCCCACATAGGAAGCTCCTAAACTGGAGGCACCCTGGAGTTGGCTAACCCGACCGCACCACGACGGGGCAAGCATAGGCGTCTCAGCGAGTTTGACACAACCCGGAAACAGCTGACGGTGCTGAAACCAGGTTTGGCACGAGGGAGTACCTGTGACAAAAACACTGCCGAGAACCAGCTGGCGGTGCTGGAACCCAGATGCGTTGCCTCTTAAAGATTGTCTTCCTAGAGCCCCAACTAGCGGTGCTGGAGCAAAGGGTAAGCAGGGGGAGCAGAGTGTAGGCCGAAGCCTGCACTGGAGGCAGCTTTGTGTCAGCGTTGCGTTTGCAGGACACTTTGCCGGCTACACAGTGTTCGAACAGCTGGCGTTGCTGAACCCCACTAACACAATGGCGGGTGTTTTTCTCTGTGCAGCTAGCACTTGCGGGCAAAAACTTGCGATGTTAGAGCCCGTGGTGAAGCAGGAGGAGGAGGAGAGGAGCAGAGTGTAGGCCGAAGCCTAGTTGAACCAATTTCAAAGGAAAACTTTAACCCCCCCTCAGGTGTTACAAACTACAAGAGACACACCTTGTGCAGTATTAATGCTGCACAAGTGAAAGGTTGCTCTATTAATTTGTCTACTTGCACACGCTGAATGAAAGACGTACACAATTTAGCCCATTCTACAGTCAAACTGTAGTGGATGCGTGACTTGGCTTTTTAAGGAGACGTACACAATTTAGCCCATTCTACAGTCAAACTGTAGTGGATGCGTGACTTGGCTTTTTAAGGAGACGCAGCACAGGTGTCCCAAATAACGCCTTGGTGCTTGGCGCAGCTTCCTGAGCGCTGTTATTTGCTGTACAGGAGTCTGCGCTCTTGTGTTATCCCTTGGCAATGCCCTGTTAGAGCTGCCCGTCTTATGACCTCATTTCATGTTGGCCGGTGCGGTTAACGATGGCCATAAATCCCAGACCCACAGTGCCTTTTCATAAAGTCACACTGCGGTGCTGGGATTCGTGGCCTTGAGCAGTAAATATTTTGGCCGCTCACACACGTCCTTACACCTGCTTCAGACTGGGCGGCCTCTGCTGATCCCTTCTCGCATGCCACGGCCATGAGGCTGCACAGTCTGAAGAAGGCGGAAGGAGATGAGTTAAGACAGGCGAAGATATGCACTGCTCGTGCCCATCAATCACACCCTCGCAGTCAAAATAAGTAAGACAACGAGGAACATTGTTGCAGGCAGGGCGGACGCACAGGCACAGGCAGCCAACCAATGATGTCAGAAGACGGGCAGCGCTACCAAGGGGGGTGCTGCGTATCATTAGAAAGGAAAGTCACACCTCAGGGACAGTGGAATGGTCTCTAATGAGACACATTTTGTACGTGTTGAGTTCCACGTGGGCAAGGAGAAAAAGTCAGCCACCTTGTACAAATGCAGCAGTACTGCTGTACTAGGTGGCTGTTATACATAGAAACACCTGGGGGGGTGGGGCCAGGTTCCCTTTAATTTCAGTTCATGTGCCTGCGTGGCGTTTGCAGGTCACGTTGCCGGCTACGCAGCAGGGGAACAGCTGGCGGTGCTGAACCCCACTGACACATTGGCTGGTGTTTTTCTCTGTGCAGCTAGCACTTCCGGGCAGAAACTGGAGGTGTTTGAGCCCAGGGTCAGCAGGAGGAGAGGAGCAGAGTGTAGGCCGAAGCCTGCACTGGTGGCAGCTTTTGGTCAGTTGTGCCAGCGTGGCTTGTGCTGGACACGATGCCGGCTACACAGCGGGGGAACAGCTGGCGGTGCTGAACCCCACTGACACAATGGTGGGTGTTTTTCTCTGTGCAGCTAGCATGTCCGGGCAGAAACTGGCGGTGTTTGAGCCCAGGGTCAGCAGGAGGAGGAGAGGAGCAGAGTGTAGGCCGAAGCCTGCACTGGTGGCAGCTTTTGGTCGGTTGTGCCAGCGTGGCTTGTGCTGGACACGATGTCGGCTACACAGCAGGGGAACAGCTGGCGGTGCTGAACCCCACTAACACATTGGCTGGTGTTTTTCTCTGTGCAGCTAGCACTTCCAGGCTACAACTGGCGGTGTTATAGCCCAGGGTCAGCAGGAGGAGGAGAGGAGCAGAGTGTAGGCCGAAGCCTAGTTGAACCAATTTCAAAGGTAACCTTTAACCCCCCCTCAGGTGTTGCAAGGTACAAGAGCCACACCTTGAACTGCATTAATGATGCACAAGTCAAAGGTTGCTCTCTTAATTTTGCTCCTTGCACATGCTGAATAAAACACGTACACTATTTAGCCCATTATACTGTCAAACAGTAGTGGAGGCGTGACTTGTCTTTTTAAGGAGATGCAGCACAGGTGTACAAATTTACACCTAGGTGCTGGGCGCAGATTCCTTACCGTTGTTATTTGCAGTACAGGAAACTGCGCTCTTGTGTTATCCCTTGGCAATACCCTGTTAGTGCAGGCCGTCTCATGACCTCATTTCATGTTGGCCGGTGCGGTTAACGATGGCCATAAATCCCAGACCCACAGTGCCTTTTCATAAAGTCACACTGCGGTGCTGGGATTCGTGGCCTTGTGCAGTAAATATGTCCGCCGCTCACACATGTCCTTACACCTGCTTCAGACTGGGCGGCCTCAGCTGATCCCTTATCGCATGCCGCTGCCATGAGGCCGCACAGTCAGAAGAAGGCGGAAGGAGGGGAGTGAAGACAGGGGAACATATGCACTGCTCGTGCCCATCAATCACACCCTCGCAGTCAAAATATATGAGACAGCGAGGGGCGTTGTGTCGGGCAGGGCGGACGCACAGGCACAGCCAGCCAACCAATGATGTCAGAAGACGGGCAGCGCTAACAATGGGGGTGCTGCGTGTCATTAGAAAGGAAAGTCACACCTCAGGGACAGTGGAATGGTCTCTAATGAGACACATTTTGTACGTGTTGAGTTCCACGTGGGCAAGGAGAAAAAGTCAGCCACCTTGTACAAATGCAGCAGTACTGCTGTACAAGGTGGCTGTTATACATAGAAACACCTGGGGGGGTGGGGCCAGGTTCCCTTTAATTTCAGTTCATGTGCCTGCGTGGCGTTTGCAGGTCACGTTGCCGGCTACACAGCAGGGGAACAGCTGGCGGTGCTGAACCCCACTGACACATTGGCTGGTGTTTTTCTCTGTGCAGCTAGCACTTCCGGGCAGAAACTGGAGGTGTTTGAGCCCAGGGTCAGCAGGAGGAGGAGAGGAGCAGAGTGTAGGCCGAAGCCTGCACTGGTGGCAGGTTTTGGTCAGTTGTGCCAGCGTGGCTTGTGCTGGACACGATGCCGGCTACACAGCGGGGGAACAGCTGGCGGTGCTGAACCCCACTAACACATTGGCTGGTGTTTTTCTCTGTGCAGCTAGCAGTGTTTGAGCCCAGGGTCAGCAGGAGAGAAGCAGAGTGTAGGCCGAAGCCTAGTTGAACCAATTTCAAAGGTTACCTTTAACCCCCCCTCAGGTGTTGCAAGGTACAAGAGCCACACCTTGTGCAGCATTAATGCTGCACAAGTAAAAGGTTGCTCTATTTAATTTGCTCCTTGCACACGCTGAATAAAACACGTACACTATTTAGCCCATTATACTGTCAAACAGTTGTGGAGGCGTGACTTGTCTTTTTAAGGAGACGCAGCACAGGTGTCAAAATTTGCACCTAGGTACTGGGCGCAGATTCCTGAGCCTTGTTATTTGCTGTACAGGAGTCTGCGCTATTGTGATCCCTTGGCCATGCGCTGTCAGCGCTTCCTGTCTTCTGACCTCATTTCATGTCGGCCGTTGCGGTTAGCGATGGACATGAATCCCAGACCCACAGTGTGTTTTCAAAAAATCACACTGCATGGCTGGGATTCGTGGCCTTGTGCAGTAAATATGTTTGACACTCACACATGTCCTTACACCAGCTTCAGACTGGGCGACCTCATCTGATCCCTTATCGCCTGCCGCGGCCATGAGGACACCCGGTCTGAAGAAGGCGGAAGGAGATGAGTGAACACAGGCAAACATATGCACTGCACATGCCCATCAATCACACCCTCGCTGTCCAAAAAAATAAGACACCGAGGGGCGTTGTTTCGAGCAGGGCAGACGCACAGGCGCAGCCAGCTAACCAATGATGTCAAAAGACGGGCAGCGCTAACAAGGGTGGTGCTGCGTATCATTAGAAAGGAAAGTCACACCTCAGGGACAGTGGAATGGTCTCAATGAGACACATTTTGTACGTGTTGAGTTCCACGTGGGCAAGGAGAAAAAGTCAGCCACCTTGTACAAATGCAGCAGTACTGCTGTACAAGGTGGCTGTTATACATAGAAACACCTGGGGGTGGGGGGCAGGCTCCCTTCAATTTCAGTTCATGTGCCTGCGTGGCGTTTGCAGGTCACGTTGCAAGCTACACAGCAGGGGAACAGCTGGCGTTGCTGAACCCCACTGACACATTGACTGGTGTTTTTCTCTGTGCAGCTCGCATGTCCGGGCAAAAACTGGCGGTGTTAGAGCCCAGGGTCAGCAGGAGGAGGAGAGGAGCAATGTGTAGGCCGAAGCCTGCACTGGTGGCAGCTTTTGGTCGGTTGTGCCAGCGTGGCTTGTGCTGGACACGATGCAAGCTACACAGCAGGGGAACAGCTGGCGTTGCTGAACCCCACTGACACATTGACTGGTGTTTTTCTCTGTGCAGCTCGCATGTCCGGGCAAAAACTGGCGGTGTTAGAGCCCAGGGTCAGCAGGAGGAGGAGAGGAGCAATGTGTAGGCCGAAGCCTGCACTGGTGGCAGCTTTTGGTCGGTTGTGCCAGCGTGGCTTGTGCTGGACACGATGCAAGCTACACAGCAGGGGAACAGCTGGCGTTGCTGAACCCCACTGACACATTGACTGGTGTTTTTCTCTGTGCAGCTCGCATGTCCGGGCAAAAACTGGCGGTGTTAGAGCCCAGGGTCAGCAGGAGGAGGAGAGGAGCAATGTGTAGGCCGAAGCCTGCACTGTTGGCAGCTTTTGGTCGGTTGTGTCAGCGTGGCTTGTGCTGGACACGATGCAAGCTACACAGCAGGGGAACAGCTGGCGTTGCTGAACCCCACTGACACATTGACTGGTGTTTTTCTCTGTGCAGATCGCATGTCCGGGCAAAAACTGGCGGTGTTAGAGCCCAGGGTCAGCAGGAGGAGGAGAGGAGCAGAGTGTAGGCCGAAGCCTAGTTGAACCAATTTCAAAGGTTACCTTTAACCCCCCCTCAGGTGTTGCAAGGTACAAGAGCCACACCTTGTGCAGCATTAATGCCGCACAAGTAAAAGGTTGCTCTATTTAGTTTGCTCCTTGCACACGCTGAATAAAACACGTACACTATTTAGCCCATTATACTGTCAAACAGTTGTGGAGGCGTGACTTGTCTTTTTAAGGAGACGCAGCACAGGTGTCAAAATTTGCACCTAGGTACTGGGCGCAGATTCCTGAGCGTTGTTATTTGCTGTACAGGAGTCTGCGCTATTGTGATCCCTTGGCCATGCGCTGTGAGCGCTTCCTGTCTTCTGACCTCATTTCATGTCGACCGTTGCGGTTAGCGATGGACATGAATCCCAGACCCACAGTGTGTTTTCAAAAAATCACACTGCGTGGCTGGGATTCGTGGCCTTGTGCAGTAAATAGGTTTGCCGCTCACACATGTCCTTACACCTGCTTCAGACTGGGCGGCCTCAGCTGATCCCTTATCGCCTACCACGGCCAGGAGGCCGCACAGTCTGAAGAAGGCGGAAGGAGATGAGTTAAGACAGGCGAACATATGCACTGCTCGTGCCCATAAACCACACCCTCGCTGACAAAATAAATATGACAACGAGGGGCGTTGTTTCTAGCAGGGCGGATGCACAGGCGCAGCCAGCTAACCATGATGACAAAAGACGGGAAACGCTACCAAGGGGGGTGCTGCGTATCATTAGAAAGGAAAGTCACACCTCAGGGACAGTGGAATGGTCTCAATGAGACACATTTTGTACGTGTTGAGTTCCACGTGGGCAAGGAGAAAAAGTCAGCCACCTTGTACAAATGCAGCAGTACTGCTGTACTAGGTGGCTGTTATACATAGAAACACCTGGGGGGGTGGGGCCAGGTTCCCTTTAATTTCAGTTCATGTGCCTGCGTGGCGTTTGCAGGTCACGTTGCCGGCTACACAGCAGGGGAACAGCTGGCGGTGCTGAACCCCACTAACACATTGGCTGGTGTTTTTCTCTGTGCAGCTAGCACTTCCGGGCAAAAACTAGCGGTGTTTGAGCCCAGGGTCAGCAGGAGGAGGAGAGGAGCAGAGTGTAGGCCGAAGCCTGCACTGGTGGCAGCTTTTGTTCTGTTGTGCCAGCGTGGCTTGTGCTGGACACGTTGCCGACTACACAGCAGGGGAACAGCTGGCGGTGCTGAACCCCACTGACACATCACCTAGTGTTTTTTCTGTGTAGACAACACTTCCAGGTGGCAACTGACAGTGTTGAAACCCAGGGAATCAAAGAGGAGCAGAGTGTAGGCCGAAGCCTGCAGTGGAGCAAGTAGAAAGGGAACCTTTAACCCCCCCCCCAGGCATTTGTTGCTGAAAGAGCCATCTTGTACAGCAGTAATACTGCACATGGAAAATGGTGGCTCCGAAAATTATGCTCCTTGCAAACGCTGAAGTACACACTCATATAATGTGTCCCCTCACACCGTCAAACCATCCCGGAGGTGGGACTTTCCTTTGTAATGTGACACAGCACAGCCGTCATTCCAACCCCCTTGGTGCCGGGCGCCACCTCCTCAACGTTGTTTGGTTCTGTCACGGAGCCCGCGCTGTAATGTTATCCCTTGGCCATGCACAGTTAGCGGTGCCCGTCTTCTGACATCATGTAGGTGTCAGGCTGGCAGTGCCTGTGCGTCCAAGCTGCCCTAGATCCAACCTTGCAGTGTCATCTAATGTAGTCCCACTGCGGGCCAGGGATCCATGGGCATGCGCAGTGCATATCATCGCCTCTCACTCACCTCCTTCCTGCTTCTTCAGACTGTGCGGCGTCACGGCCGTGGCATGCTATTAGGGATCAGCTGACGCCGCCTAGTCTGAAGAAGTGTGAAGAAGGGGAGTGAGAGGCTAGTATATGCACTGCGCATGGCCATGGATACCAGGCCCACTGTGGGATCACATTAGACGACACTGCGGGGTGTGATTTCGGGCAGCGTGGACGCACAGGTGCAGCCAGGACGACAACAAATGATGTCAGAGGACGGGCAGCGCAAACTGTGCATGGCCAAGGGATAACATAACAGCGCAGGGTCCATGACGGAATCAAACAACGCTAAGGAGGCAGCGCACGGTGCCAAGGGGGTAGCAATGACGGCTGTGCTGCGTCACATTACAAAGGAAAGTCCCACCTCCGGGACGGTTGGACGGTGTGAGGGGACACATTACATGAGTGTGTAGTTCAGCGTTTGCAAGGAGCATAATTTCAAGAGCGACCTTTCCCTTGTGCAGTATTAGTGCTGCACATGGTGGCTCTTTCAGTAACAAACGCTTAGGGGGGGGGGACAGGTCCCCTTACATTTTAGTTGTGCCAGCGTGGCGGTCGCATGACACGTTGCCGGATACACAGCTGGGGATCAGCTGACGTTACTGAACCCCAATAACAGAGGAGCGACTGTTGACTGTGCACACAGCACTTCCAGGCACCAACTGGCGGTGTTAGAGCCCAGGGACAGCAGGAGGAGCAGATTGGAGGTATTCCCGCACACACAGCTGGGGATCAGCTGACGTTACTGAACCCCAATAACAGAGGAGCGACTGTTGACTGTGCACACAGCACTTCCAGGCACCAACTGGCGGTGTTAGAGCCCAGGGACAGCAGGAGGAGCAGAGGAACAGAGTGTAGGCCGAAGCCTGATTGGAGCAAGTTGAAAGGGAACCTTTAACCCCCCCCAAGACGTTTGTAGCTGAAAGAGCCATCCTGTGCAGCACTAACGATGCAAAAGGAAAAGGTGGTTCTTTTAATTATGCTCCTTGCAAACACCGAAGTAAACACTAAAAATGTGTCCCCTTATACCGTTAAACCGTCCCGGAGGTGCGAATTTCCTTCGTAATGGGACACAGCACAGCTGACATTCCTATCCCCTTGGTGCCGTGCGCTGCCTCCTCAGCGTTGTTTTAAGCTGTCACGGAGCCTGCGCTGTTCTGTTAGCCCTTGGCCATGCCCAATTAGCGCTGCCTGTCTTCTGACATAATTTGGTGTCAGGCTGTTACTGCCTGTGCGTCCACGCTGCTCCAGATCCCACCTCGCAGTCTCGTCCAACGTAATCCCACTGCGGGCCTTGGAACCATGGACATGCACAGTGCATATCCTCGACTCTCACTCCCCTCCTTCCCTCTTCTTCAGACTGTGCGGTGTCACGGCCGTGGCATGCTATTAGGGATCAGCTGACGGCGCACAGTCTAAAGAAGGCGGAGGGAAATGAGCGAGAGCCCGAGGGGAAGATATGCACTGCGCATGGCCATGGATCCCAGGCCCGCAGTGTGACTCAATCAGAAGACACAGCGAGGCGGGATCTCGGGCAGCGCGGCCGCACAGGCGCAGCCAGCCTGACACCAAATTATGTCAGAAGACAGGCAGCGCAAATAGGGCATGCCCAAGGGATAACAGAACAGCGCAGGCTCCGTGACAGCTTAAAACAACGCTGAGGAGGCAGCGCATGGCACCAAGGGGGTAGGAATGACGGCTGTGCTGCGTCACATTGCGAAGGAAAGTCCCAGCTCCGGGACAGTATAACGGTATCAGTGAACACATTTTATAAGTGTTAAGTTCTGCGTGTGCAAGGAGCTAAAAAAAAAGAGCTACCTTTTCCTTGTGCATTACTGCTGCACAAGATGGCTCTTTCAGTAACAAACGACGGGGGGGGGGGACAGGTTCCCTTACATTTAGGTTGTTGTGCCAGCGTGGCGGTCGCAGGACACATTGCCGGCTACACAGCTGGGGATCAGCTGACGTTACTGAAACCCAATAACACTGGGTCGTATGTTTTTACTGTGCAGCCTGCACTTCTGAGCCGCAACTGGCGGTGTTGGAGCCCAGGAATAGCAGTTCAGGTGGTAGAAAGATGAACACAGCAGGAGACCTGGATGACACCCAATTACTTAATCAGGCAGAGGAGTGGCAAATTCCTGCGAGATCCAGGCCTGGTTCATTTTCAGGAAAGTAAGCCGGTCAACGTTATCGGAGGATAGTCGCATGCGACGGTCTGTTAGTACACCACCTGCGGCACTAAAGACACGTTCCGATAAGACACTAGCCGCAGGGCAAGCCAGCACCTCCAATGCATACTGGCTTAGCTCTGGCCATGTATCCAGCTTAGAGACCCAAAACTTGAACGGGGAAGAGCCGTCTGGGAGTACAGTAAGAGGGCAAGCCATGTAGTCTGTCACCATCTGATGGAACCGTTGCCTCCTGCTGACTGGAGCCGCCGGTGATGGTGTAGACATTTGGGGCGGGCACACAAAAGTGTGCCAGAGTTGTGCCATACTGGGCTTGCCTTGGGCAGAGGCACTGCTTCTGCTCCCTCTTTGGGCAGAGCCTCCCCCACTGCCTCGACGCACTGAGCTGCTTTGTAAAGCACTAGCAGCACTCCTCTCAGTTGGACAGGAGAAGATGATGGAATTCACCAGTGTGTCATGGTACTCCCGCAATTTACGCTCCCGGGTCAACGCAGGGATGAGGTTTTGGACGTTGTCCCGGTAGCGAGGATCGAGGAGGGTGAACACCCAATAATCAGGCATGTTGAGAATGTGGTCGATGCGGCGGTCGTTTCTCAGGCACTGCAGCATGAAATCCACCATGTGCTGCAGAGTGCCAACTGGCCCAGAAACGCTGCTTGAGACATGATCTCTGCCCGCTCGTCATCACCCCACCCTCGCTGTACACACTGACCACTGGACAATTGTGTCGCTCCCTCCTCTGGACGGAGCTCTTCCTCCTCCATTGACTCCTCCTCATCCTCCTCACAAATTGGCCCCTGCGTACCCCTTTGTGAGGAACCACGTGGCGCTGACTCTCCAGAAGCTGATGGAAAAGATGACTCCTCATCCTCCACCTCTTCCACAACATCATCCCTTAACCCTTGCAAAGTTTGCTGAAGCAGGCAGATAAGGGGGACAGTCATGCTGACTAGTGCATCATCTGCACTTGCCATCCGCGTGGAATAATCAAAAGGACGCAAAGCCTGGCAGACGTCCTTCATAGTGGTCCACTCTGTGGTTGTGAAGTCTGATCGGCGCTGACTGCGACTTCTTTGCGCCTGATGCAGCTGGTACTCCATAACTGCTTGCTGCTGCTCACACAACCGCTCCAACATATGTAACGTGGAATTCCACCGGGTAGGTAGGTCACATATGATGCGGTGTTCCGGAAGGCGGAATCGGCGCTGCAGAGCAGCAATGCGGGATCTGGCCAAGCTGGAACGCCACAAGTGAGCACACTCTAGGCGGACCTTGTGCAGCAGGGCATCAAGATCCGGATAGTCCCTCAGAAAACTCTGCACAACCAAATTGAGCACATGTGCCAGACATGGGATGTGAGTGAGGTTGCCAAGGGCCAAAGCTGCCACCAGATTTCGGCCATTGTCACACACTACCATGCCTGGCTGGAGATTCGCTGGCAGTAACCACACATCGCTCTCCTGCTTGATGGCATTCCAGAGCTCCTGCGCTGTGTGGCTTCGATGCCCCAATGAAACTAGTTTCAAGACGGCCTGCTGACGTTTGGCCACGGCTGTGCTCATGTCGGTCATAGGTAAACGTTCACGGGTCCATGTGGAGGTGGACTGTGACGGATCCTGCAGAGAGGAATCTGAGGAACTGGTGTAAGAGGAGGAGTCGATGCGTACAGACTGGATTCCTGCAATCCTTGGAGTGGGCAGGACACGTCCTGTGCCACTCGCACGATCTGTACCTGGCTCAACAACATTAACCCAATGGGCAGTGAGGGAAACATATCACCCCTGTCCATGCTGACTGGTCCACGCATCGGTGGTGAGGTGGACCTTGCTACTGACGGCGTTCAGTAGCGCATGTTTTATGTTTGCCTCAACATGCCTGTGCAGGGCAGGGACAGCCTGCCTGCTGAAGTAAAAGCGGCTGGGCACCTTGTACTGTGGGACTGCCAATGCCATCAAGTCACGGAAGCTGTCAGTCTCCACCAGCCTGAACGAGAGCATTTCCAGGGACAACAGTTTGGCAATGCCTGCATTCAGAGCCTGTGCTCGGGGGTGGTTGGCCGAGAATGCCCGCCTTTTCTCCCATGCCTGTACTACCGATGGCTGTAGAGTAGACTGGGAGTGTGAGGATGACTGGGAAGGTGGTGCTGTGGGTGGAATTACACTAGGTCTCTGGACAACAGTGGAGGAAGAGGCAACACGAGATGAAGAGGTGGTAGCTGCCGCTGTTGGTTGGCCTACGTCTTCACTGTGTTTCTGTAACTCCACCGCGTGCCTGGTCCGCACATGTTTCCACATATTTGTGGTATTGAGGTTGCTGACACTTTTACCTCTATTTACTTTCTGATGACACAGCTTGCATTTGACAAAACAAATGTCATCTGCAACTGTGTCAAAAAAGGACCAGGCACTGCAAGTCTTGGGAGCGCCCTTTTTGGCTTTGGAAAGAGACAGGCTCCTAACGGGTGCCAAAGTGGAGGCTACAGGCTCCGCAGTCTTCCCCCTCCCTCTCCCTCTTTGGCCCGTAAGGGGAAGCTCTTCCTCAGAGCTGCTCCCACCACCTTCCTGTTCCTCACGCCACGATGGGTCAAGGACCTCATCATCTCCACTACCCTCTGCCACCAACTGCTCCTCCTGGGTAGTCTCGGCAGCACAGTACGCATCAGAAAGCGGCACCTGAGTTTCATCATCAGATGCGTACTGCGCTGTGGTCACCGGAGGCACTGGCCCACCTGCCTCTTCAGAGTCAGAGAGAAAAAGCTGTTGGGCATCACTGCACACTGCCTCTTCTTCCATTTCTCCAATGCTGCTTGGCTGGCCCCCTGTTTCCAAGCCAAGAGATTCAGAGAACAGAAGTAGAGACGGCTCCTGTCCTGGGCTCTCTGACTGCCTGGCCAATTTGGCAGGTGGTGAAGAGACAGATGGCTGCTCTCCAGTGCTCTGTGCCTGAGAGGATGTGGCACTAACTGAAGTCGATGCCGAGGCGTTAGCTGCCATCCACCCGACAACGGCTTCAATTTGGTCTTCACGCAGCAGCGGTGCACGGCGCTCTCCGACAAAGCTGCGCATGAAGGACTGTTCCCTGCTGAAACTGAGTGACGACGAGTCACCGGCGCCCGCAGCAGGCACAGAATCACCACGTCCTCTCCCTGCTCCTCTCCCTGCTCCGCGCCCACGCCCACGTGCCTTACTCCCTGCCCTCTTCATCTTGGTTGACAGATAAAGATAAGCAGAAAAGTACTAAGGCCTTAGCGTGCTTATTCCTGAAATGCTCCTTCTAACAGGTGTAAGAAACACTAATGTTGTAAAGTGTGGACTAAACTTTATTATTTTTCAAATGTGGCCTACACAAGTGTTAAGTTGTGTTTGGTGAACTTTACTTTTTTTTTTTGTGCAGATCGGGCTACAGAGCTAGTTTAAATCACACGGAGACCGTGCAGACAGCCGTAAACGGCGCTGCAAGGCCCAAAAACCCCCCTCTAGGTTATCCTATGTAGTGTTTTTCCACAATTTAGCTGGAGACGGGTGGAAAAACACTAATAGGAAATTTGAGAAAAAATGTGCAGCAGGCTGCACTATGAGCAAAAAAGGACAACTGTGTGAGGCAGTGTGAACCCCCCCTGAGCTGAATACAACCGGGTATATGGCTGCACACAGACTACAGAGTGAGCTGCACACACACACGCACACACACACACACACACACAGAGACCTTGCAGAACGCTGTTAAAACAGCGCTGCAAAGCAAGAGCAAGGTGAACAGTGAAGAACACACACCGTTTTGCTAAATTAGCCTTTGGAAAGGAAAATAAAGCAATTAGCTAGCTCAACTGGCCCTCAGTTAGAACACAGCGTCCTGTCCCTAACTGAAATCACAGCAGAGTGAGCGCAAAATGGCGGCAGCGTTTTTTATAGTGCAGAGTGACATCATTTCAGCAGCCAATCACAGCCTTGCCAGTACTTACATGCCCACCATGCTAAACAGGATGTGCCCACACTTCCAATCATTCCTCATTGGCTGCTGCGTTCTGTTTGAATTCTGGGAACTTCCGATTCCGGTATCCGATACGCGGGAAGTATCGGAATTCGGTATCGGAATTCCAATACCGCAAATATCGGCCGATACCCGATACTTGCGGTATCGGAATGCTCAACACTAATTAGGAATAAAGTAAAACACGAGTGAGTCTGGAAATAAAGAAATTTTTATTTTGAACTTTCTGTGGTCCCTGCCTATCTGTCGCACTGTATAAACCCTGCTGCACTACACTGCCTAAAACTTTTGCACAGTATTATATATTAGAACTTTGTGTGTATAGCAGAGGTTAGTGCATGAGTTTTTATGTAGTTGTATTGTGTGTTGATGCAGTAGAGTGGTAGAGGATAATGGCACTGACACTTGGGGTACAGGATAATGACACTGACACTTGGGGTGCAGGATAATGACGCTGACACTTGGGGTACAGGATAATGGCGCTGACACTTGGGGTACAGGATAATGACACTGACACTTGGGGTACAGGATAATGGCACTGACACTTGGAGTACAGGATAATGACACTGACACTTGGGGTACAGGATAATGGCGCTGACACTTGGGGTACAGGATAATGACACTGACACTTGGGGTACAGGATAATGACACTGACACTTGGGGTACTGGACAATGGCACTGACACTTGGGGTACAGGATAATGACGCTGACACTTGGGGTACAGGATAATGACGCTGACACTTGGGGTACAGGATAATGACGGACACTCGGGGTACAGGATAATGACACTGACACTTGAGGTACAGAATAATGGCGCTGACATTTGGGGTACAGGATAATGACGCTGACACTTGGGGTATAGGATAATGACACTGACACTTGGGGTACAGGATAATGGCGCTGACATTTGGGGTACAGGATAATGACACTGACACTTGGGGTACAGGATAATGACACTGACACTTGGGGTACAGGATAATGGCGCTGACACTTGGGGTACAGGATAATGACACTGACACTTGGGGTACAGGATAATGACACTGACACTTGGGGTACAGGATAATGACACTTGGGGTACAGGATAATGACACTGACACTTCAGGTAAAGGATTATATATCGTCCAGCACTACACTTTGTATTGCTGCCACCTCTGGACAATGAATTGTAAGTTTTCCTATCAGTATTTCCTTTCCTTATTAGGGCCCCTTTCCACTTGTGTGAGAAAAAAATGGTCCGATTTACGGACCGAAAAAACTGATGTAACGTCTGCGAGTGCCATGCGAGTGCCATGCGAGTGTCATGCGAGTGTGATGCGATTTTTTTATCGCAACATCCGTATGACATCCGTATTGCTGTCCGATTTTTACGCACGGGTCTCCTTAGAAAAGCCGGCAATTCAGCGCAGAGTACAGTAAAATCACACTGACAGGTTAGATTAGAGTAGATATATACACATAGAATAGGTATATATACATATATATATATGTCAGGGAGACACCTATATATATATATTTATATTTCTTCCAGCGCGCGATAGCTTTAAAGCTGGTAATTCAATTACCGGCTTTTGCTATCTCCTTCACAAACCCGACATGATATGAGACCTGGTTTACATACAGTAAACCATCTCATATCACCATTTTTTTTGCATATTCCACACTACTAATGTTAATAGTGTATATATGCAAAATTTGGCCGTTCTAGCTAGTAAAATAAGGTGTTAAATGACGGAAAAAATTGGCGTGGGCTCCCGCACAATTTTCTCCGCCAGAGTAGTAAAGCCAGTGACTGAGGGCAGATATTAATAGCCTGGAGAGGGTCCACGGTTATTGCCCCCCCCCTGGCTAAAAACATCTGCCCCCAGCCACCCCAGAAAAGGCACATCTGGAAGATGCGCCTATTCTGGCACTTGGCCACTCTCTTCCCATTCCCGTGTAGCGGTGGGATATGGGGTAATGAAGGGTTAATGCCACCTTGCTATTGTAAGGTGACATTAAGCCTAATTAATAATGGAGAGGCGTCAATTATGACACCTATCCATTATTAATCCAATAGTAGTAAAGGGTTAAAAAAAAAACACACACACATTATTAAAAATTAATTTATTGAAAAAATCACAAAGGTTGTTGTATTAATTTATTCTACTCTCAATCCACTCACTGAAGACCCTCGATCTGTAATAAAAAAAAAATAATAAACCAACAATATA